>NC_062290.1:90551673-90856046 GCF_902655055.1 Lutra lutra | reverse complement strand
CCCATGTCGGGCGGAGAGCTTACTTAAAAATAACAGTATTAGGAAAACACCTATAATGTTAAGAACTATAAACTGTGAGTGGTATATACAGTAGTTTACTGATTTTGAAAAAACAAACACACACTCAAAGGAAATACACCGGACTTTACGGCGATTCTCTCTGGATGGTGAGGTTACAGGTGATTTGTATTTGTATTTTTATCTTTATTCTTTTCACTATTTTTCAATTTCCTTCCCAGTAAAAATGTTACTTTTACGAATAGGGAAAAACATTTGTAACAGGCCTTGCGCAGTGCCCGGCAAAGAGCACATGCTCCAGGGGCACCTGCTGCAGGACAAGGACTTCGAAAATCAATAAATCACTGCCTCTGCACCACCACCAAGAGGAAAAGGCCAATGGGTCTCTCGGAGGAGGAGAAAAGGATACAGAGCACAGCTACAAAACCAGTTGCGGAGGTGGGAGCGGAAGGAAGTACTCTCAGAGAGACCGTGAAAGACCGCCAGCAAGTTAAGATCAAGATCGACCTCACTCTGCCCCCCACCCCCGCCCCTCCCTCTGCAGGCAGCCCCTGTCGCTGCCGGCATCTTCTGGGCACAACCCAGCCACGGATGACAGTCAACAAGTATGGGGAACGACAAGGCTCAACCAAGACTCCTGGCTCGAGTCACACAGGCAGCCTTCCTCCGGGTGCAGAGGCTCCCCGCAGGCCTGCCACAGGGACAAACAATGACCTGTACCACCGACAGCGGAGCTGGGTGTTTGGAGCTCCCAGGTGAGGAGGCCTGGTCCAAATGGCACCTTTAAAACCTAAAAGCTTGTCATAACTAATTTTATTTCATCAGATATCTCACCGTCTTTCTCCTCTCTCTCTCCCCCCTCTGAGCACCCCAGGCGATCCCTTTCTTTGTCCAAATGACAGACCAAAGGTTCTTAAGGTTATACAAGACCCAGAAAAAATGGGACTTTCTTAAGAAAGAAATTGAGTCATGACTTGAAAAGCAGACAGTCTAGTTAGGCCTGACCAAGATATGAAATTCAGAGCATAAAGCCCAACAGATCTCTGCTGGAAATTTTATATTTCAAGGGGAGGATACTGCTAAAATCCATGTAGACAGATCCTATCTGCTATCTGCCAAACCACAACAAGATACAAATGCCTGACGGTAGAGAAGTCTCATTATCAAATTTAGAAATACACCGCACTAGCCCACCTGGCCTCTTCTGGTTTGAAACAGAAACCAACATAGAAATGATCAATCTTAAATGGTAGAATAATGAGACATATAACCAGCATACAACCATTAGCAACATGAGTCAGTACTTGGTGCAAGCTTAAAAAAAAAAAAAAAAAAAAAGCTTTAAAGTACAATAAAATAATCCTTTGCAAAAAAAGAGAACTGAAATTTAAAAGTGGGTGGGGGATGGTGAACAGGCAAAACAAAAATCCCTCGGCCAGGCCAGGCCAGGCCAGGCCAGCAGACCGTGCTGGAACTAGTTCTGACTTGCCATTCCTGAAATTCCACTCTCCCAGGGTTTTCTGGCTCTCCCTTCCCCAGGCTCTTTACCCATCTGGGCTCCAAGGAGACTGGAGAGGACCCAGGCCACTGTAAGCAGCAGCCTCTCCCCCCCCCCCACCCCAACCTCCAGCGAGCTGAAATAAAGCCCCTCCATGAGGCCTTCCAAAGCTGAAAATTCACAGGTAAACCAAAAGCTTGCTGGGAAGGGCAGGGTATTCATCTCCTTCCCTAACAAACCAGCTAAAAAACAGTCCAGAGCCAGACCTGGCCAGAATGAAATCAGATAGAAAAAAAGGGCCAAGAGGCAGGAAGCTGGGAACACTGACAGGGTGACATGGCCCTGCTAAGATGTCTCAGTTCAACAGCCAGTGGGCCTGGAGGAGGTTCCGAGGAGGTTTTAAGAAAACACAACAAAACCAAGATGGTTGTGGGAATGTCAAAATGCACCAAAACAAATTCCCAGATTACAGAATCACTCAGCCCAAGAGAGGGTCTCCAGGGACATTTACAAACAAGCTACAGGTGTGGCCTGGTCGCAGCCCTCACCTGCCACCAAGACTGGGGTCAATTTCCCCTGTGTTAGCCTCAGTCCCTGCTATGCTCACCAATAAACACCGTGAGCAGACTAGCTGTTCTAGGCCAGTCTAGTGCTTCCAGGCATTAAGTAGTCGTGATATAAAAATATCAGCTATGGGGGCACCTGGGTGGCTCAGTGGGTTAAAGCCTCTGTCTTCAGCTCAGGTCATGATCCTAGGGTCCTGGGATGGAGCCCCACATTGGGCTCTCTGCTCAGCGGGGAGCCTGCTTCTCCCCACCCCCCCCCCCCGCCTGCCTCTCTGCCTACTTATGATCTGTCTGTCAAATAAATAAATAACATCTTAAAAAAAAAATCACTGAGGGATAGAATTTGAGGGTGGGGAAGTCACAGGCCATCAGCCAGAGGAACGGGAGAAAAAGATCAGGACTGGAGCAAGGACCAGAAAACTCGGCAACCAACAAAAACAACATACATTTTCATCACCCTCCTATGGACAGAAGCAGTTTGCCACAAACAGAAAGTGAGGCTCACAAGAGCCCCAACAGATACCCAAGGCAAGGCATTAATTATTCCCATTTTACAGACAGATGGAGGAGTTGCAGCTCAGGGACTTGCATAAGGTAACCCAATAAGGAGCAGAATCCAGGCTCCAAGAGACACCTGCCCGAACAAGCACAGGCTCCCCAGGTGATTATTTGCCATTCCCAAAGGAAAGCAGTCATCCTCAAAAGGCAGGAGTCCCCAGCCTCTGCTTGTTGTTCTCAACATCTCCCACTGTTCTAGAACTGCCTTCAGCCAAGCTGCAGACCTGCCTTTAGAGGGGACAGGCACCCCTAGACCCAAGGATGGTAACATTACCACACAAGCCAGTTCCTGGGGGGCTCCAAAGGGTAGTCTCTCCCGTCCTTGTCTCTCCACAGAGGCCCAGCACTGAATGCACAAGGGCCCAGAGAGAGATGTTCCATGGGCTGAGTGCCTTAGCCCCAGCACCTGTGGCATCCACCGACTGGATCGGGTCAGCCCCCTATGGGTGGCAACGCAGCGGCTGGATTCCATCCCAGAGGGTTGATGGCAGGTACAGAAACAGCAGCAGAAACAACTATTAAACACTAACTGTGTGCCAGGCTCTTTTAGCTCTTTCACCATCGCCCTAACCCTACAAGGCAGAGAATGCACTATGCCAGCAAAGCCTCTCTAGACCGTAGATTTCTCTGGCAGAAGGATTTGCACCCCAAAGCCTGGGCCTCCCAGTCCCTTACACCACACAGCACTGTACACGGGCCGGAAGGCTGCAGATGGAAACCACGCTAGGACTTCAAACGGATGGTTCCAAAAACCAAACTGGATAATGTATAAAGCCACATAAAATGCACACACGATCTTAAGGCGGGGGGGGGGGATCTCAGGGCTAATTTAACAATCCTGGAAACCAAAGGCTTCTGAAGGTTTCTCCCTGGCAGCCATGTAGCAAACGACACAGTCTTGAGAGCCTCCCCAGCCCCCGTTCTCCCCACTTCCTCCAAGCTAACCATCCCCTGGAAAAACACCTCCTCTTCTTGCCTAAAGGTGGGCTCGGACCTCCCACGATATTTAGAAAGCGAGGGAGAAAAGAGAAAGCCACCTTCCAATTCTGTATAGGCAAATTCACTCCAGAGGCCCACGATTTCAATAGTGCTGTTTCTGACTTAGGAGAAGGGACAAAACGAAAAAAGAAGGGAAGGAGGAAAAAAAACAAACAAAAAAACAAAAACAACAAACCCCCATCTGGCAGGCCCCGAGCAGCGACATCCTGTTTATTATTAAACATTCTCAGTAGCAGAACATTAAGTATTTCGAAAATAATCCTGTCGCTCGCGCACGGAAACCGCGGCCGTCGGCGGCTCCGAGCCCCCTGCCCCCGAACGCCGAGTCCCCGGGCCCGCGGCGGGGGGGGGGGGGGGAACCGCCGCGCCCCCCGCCACCCCCCAGCCCTGCGGCCGTGGGGGACGCCCCGACCCCGGGATTCCCGCTCGGGGTGGTGCCCGGGCAGGTCGGCCCGGGAGAGGAGAGGGGGCGGGGGGCGCGGGAAGGCCGCCCCGACCACTTCCAGAGCAGCGGGGCGCTCGGGACCGCCGGCCTGGACGCTCGGGAGGCGGCCCCCGGGACACGGCGGCCCCCGCAGCCCCGGCCCCGGCCCCGCCGCCCGCCCAGGCCGCGCGGCGCCGCACAACAATGGCGAGCCCGGGCCCGGCCAGCCCGCCGCCGCCTCCCCGCCCCAGGCCGTCCCCCGCCCGGCCCCGCGGCCCCGGCCCTCACCCCGGCCGGCCGGCCCCCGGCGGCGGCGCGGCGCTCGCGGACGGAGGGCGGCCGGGCCCGGGCTCGCCGCTGTCAGTCAGCCGCCGCCGAGACAAAGCCCGGCCGGGCCGCGCCGCCGCGCCGCCTCCATCTTAGCGCCTGACCGCCGCCCCGGCCCCGGCCCGCCCCGCGCCGCCCCGCGCCGCCCCGGCCCACCTGGTCTGGTTCCGCGGGCGCGACTGGGCCGGGCGATGGCAGTCGGGCGGCGGTCGGGCGCGGAGGCGGCGGGATGGCGGCGGATTGCGAGGCGGCGGCGCGGCTGCTCGCTCGCTCGCTCCCTCGCTCCCTCCCTCCCTCCCGGGCTCGCTCGTCGCTCGCTCGCTCGCTGGAGCCTCGGAGCCTGTGTCTCGCCGCTCGCCTCCCTCTCGCGCTCGGCTCCCCGCCCCCCGCCTGCCGCCGCCCCCGCCTCCTCCGGCCTCCGCCTCCCGCCGCCGCCCGCAGCCGCGCCTCGGCCCGCGCAGCGCCCCCTGCCGCGCCGCCGGGCCTGAGGGGGGCTAGGGGCCCCGGGAGGGGAGGGGCCGGGCAGCGGGCCCGGGGGGAGGGGGAGGGATCCCGGGGAGGCTGGGGGTTAGGGCAAGGGAGAAGGGGCGGTGAGGGGTGCGGGGTGCGGGGGTCCCGGCCTGGGTGGGGCGGGGCCGGACAGCGCGTGGGTGGGGGGAGGCACGGGAGAAGTGGGGGCTGGGGTCCTGGGGAGACGTCGGGGGAGGGGCACAGGAGAAGGAGGGGCTGGGATCCCGGGAGGGGCGGGGCCGGGCACGGGAGAAGTGGGGGATGGGGTCCAGGGGAGACGAGAGGGTGGAGAGAGGCACAGGAGAAAGGGGGCTGAGGTCCCAGGGAGATGCAAGGGAAAAGGTACGAGAGAAGGGGGACTGGCGTACCCGGTAGGGGAAGGGGCCTGAGGGGGAAGGGTAAAGGCCGAATTGGGGCTGGGGAGACTAGGGGAGGGAGCCGGGAGAAGGGGGTCTGGGAAGCGGGTGGAACTTGGGACTGGGGCCCGGAGAAGGAGCCCGGGAAGAGAAGGGGAAGGGGATCGCTGGAAAGGGAAAAAGGAGGAGGCCCAGGAGAAGGGGTTGGGGCGAAACGGGGGTGGGGGGTTTAGGGGGTCTGGAATGAGTGGTCCGGAAGAAGGGGGGCTGGGCTAGAGGGGGCCTGGGGCGATGAGGCCCAGACGGAAGGAGGGTTGAGAAGGGAGGGGGCGCGAGCCCGGATCCCCGCCCCCTCCCCTTTCAGAACTGCAGCGCTTCCTGACAGACAGGGAGCCCAGATTTTGTTATGTGATGTATACACCGAGAGGAAACAGAAACAATACATTGTTAACTCGAAAGCAGCGTTGTTGCACAATATAGATACTGTATCCGTTTTTGTAAAATGAAAAATAATAAACCAATCATCTTCGGCGTTTGTGTATTTGTGTGAATGCAAAACAAAAGGTCTGGGAGAATGCACTCCCCGCTCTTGGTTACGTCTGCAGTCTGAAGTCTGGAGAGCCACCGAGAATTCTCGCTTTTTATTTTCCGAAAAATTGGCAATTAGAAAAACAAACGATTTGCAAAAGCGAAAAACGAAATGTAGCTGGGACCTGGAATCCAAATCATCCGCCCCTGTCTCTGACACCTGTTCACCTACACTTTAAACAACAGCCACAGGCCAAACTCTTGTGTGCCTTGGTTTGGAGTGGTTTGTCTCATTTAACCCAGCCCTGGGGCAGATGTTATTTTTCCAGTTCGCGGGTGAGAAATGGAGATTCTGAGAGGTTAAGTAACTTGCCCAGGGCCACAAAGCAAGACCTGGGAGGAAGATCGACCCCCTTCAGCCTAACAAATAAGGTTAGGGTTATAGCAGAACACAGCACCCGCACCCAATAGACGCTATGTAAATATCGGTTGGTTTGTTGAAAGGAGAAATGAGTGGCTTTTAGGCTGTAGACTCTGGAAGAATGGGGGGGGGGGGTATCTTTTTTTAATTACCCAAAAAGAGAGAAGAGAAGATGAAAAGCTTGAGCCTTGAATGCTCTGGGAAGACAGAGGCTATATTAAGGATATAATTAAAGGATATATTAATGACCACAAAGGGGATAAAAGTCAAGTCAACAAGCACTCTGCTCCCCTGGCAGGTCTGGAAGGGGAGTAACGCCCTCTGGGGACAGGAGGGCTGCTAGGTTCTGGGGAGTTCACTGGCCCTGGATGCTTCACTCTTGCAAAACCCAAGGATCTGGCAGCATCCAAATCCCTTTGAGGGTTCAGGAAACACTCCTCTTTCTGCACTTCCCTGGAGTGACAACACCAACAATGCTAGGTGCCGTTTACTGAGCACCTTTTCTGGGCCGGCCATGCTGTTAAGCACTTTACAAAAGATAACTTCTTAATACTTGGAAGACAGTTACTATTGTTCCCGCTTTCTGTATAAGAACACTGAGGTCAGAAGGTAAGTGACCTCAGATAAGGCATAAATTTGGCTTTCATGGTAGGGCAAGGGTTGGAATTCAGCAGTGCTTTTCTTTGAAGTTTGAGCCTTTCCTAAGGGAAAGCAAAGCCAAGATGCCCCAGCAGGTATGGTGGCTGGCTATGGATGGAGGCCATCAGCCAGGGCTGGCACCTGAGGTTTCTCCAGGACTCTGAAGCCGCCTGTCCAAGCTTTCTCAGAACTAAGGACTCAGAGAGACCAGAGAGAGGAAGAAAGAAAGAGGGAGTGGAGCATGAGGGTTGGATCAAGGCTCCGGGGGTCACTTAGCCCCAAGAGACTGCCTGCAAAGTCCAGGGGGACATTCAAGGGGACATTTCTCATGGCATCAAAGTTACTATAAAAAGCAACTGTCCAGAGTGGGACTACTGAGAAGAGGGAAGGAGTGAACCAAGCAGCACAAAGCTGGGGAAAGTTGGCATGAATCAATGAGCAACAGTTTAACTCATTTGTGTTTTGTTTTGTTTTTTTCCTTTTAAATCTCAGGAAACTTGGAACTTTGGGTGTGGGTGGAGAAAACTCTTCAGACCCCCAAAAACTGAGCAGAAGGGGAATTTCATCCATCCCTAGAGACCTAACGCAGATTTTACATATTTATAATTTAATTCTTCCCGAAATGTGATCACTGAGTTTTATTATATTGCCGTTTAATATTTTTGCATAATACTTACATATGTATTTCTTTTTTTTTTTTTAAGATTTTATTTATTTATTTGACAGAGAGAGATCACAAGCAGGCAGAGAGGCAGGCAGAGAGAGAGGAGGAAGCAGGCTCCCTGCTGAGCAGAGAGCCCGATGCGGGGCTCGATCCCAGGACCCTGAGATCATGACCTGAGCCGAAGGCAGCGGCTTAACCCACTGAGCCACCCAGGCGCCCCGACATATGTATTTCTTTATCCATGATTTTCTTTTTTTTTTTTTTTTTTTTTAAAGATTTTATTTATTTATTTGACAGAGAGAGATCACAAGTAGATGGAGAGGCAGGCAGAGAGAGAGAGAGAGGGAAGCAGGCTCCCTGCTGAGCAGAGAGCCCGATGCGGGCCTCGATCCCAGGACCCTGAGATCATGACCTGAGCCGAAGGCAGCGGCCTAACCCACTGAGCCACCCAGGCGCCCTATCCATGATTTTCTTTGTTGAACCTCAGTATGGCTAGATGTGGCTCTCCTTCACATGAATTTCTTGTGGAATCTACGAAACCCTGTCATTGTGGTCTATTGTGGTGGTGGTGGTTGTTTTTGAACTCATCCGGAAAGCTATCTCCTTTTATGCTCTGCCTCTTCTTTCTCTTCCCTGTGCTCTGGCTTCTTCTTCTCTAACCCCCACCACACTGTGACATTTCTTCAATGATAGTCCCCATCGTGCCTGTGGTCATCATTTACATATGTCCTACAAGGCTAGGAGTTCATCCAAACAGTCACTAATTAATTCCATTTGAATTCTCCAGCACCCAGCACACAATCTGTGGCACACAGTAGGTGTTTAATGAGAGGTTATTGAAAGAAAGAAGACAAAATTTAAGGCAGAGATGGGGCACCTGGGTGGCTCAGTGGGTTAAAGCCTCTGCCTTTGGCTCAGGTCATGATGATCGCAGGGTCCTGGGATCGAGCCCCACATCAGGGAGCCTGCTTCTTCCTCTCTCTCTGCCTGCCTCTCTGCCTACTTGTGATCTCTGTCTGTCAAATAAATAAAATCTTAAAAAAAAAACAAAAAACTTAAGGCAGAGAGAATTTGAGACTCAGAGAAGGAATCTGACCTCTGCTGGTGGCGTGTCCAGTCCCAGCCTCATGGGGAAGCCAAAAGAGCTTCCATAAATCACTCCATCGCCTGGAGAATCTAAGGCTTTGCTGAGCTACTTTCATCCATTTAATGGGGAGAGTTCCATTTACGGAGCACTTTCAGATGGGGAAACTAAAACGCAGACAGGCTTAGTGATAAGCCTGAGTTCACACACAGAGCTGGTGGCAGAATTGAAAAAGAGAAAGGCTGGGAGTGGGAACGCACACCTGCAGAGGGCTTGGGGTACCAACACCCACTTTCTGTCTATCACAGCCTCTTTGCCCGGATTTTGTGAGTTAAGGTCTATTATTATCCCCATTTTACAAATCGGTAAAAGGAGGCTCTAGGACATTCACCTGTCCCTTCTTGGTTGCCAGATGCTTGTCATATCACCGGTTAATAGAGGTTTTTTGGTCATCCAGACTCCAGGGCCAGCCATTAAAGAGCCGGCCCAGGCACAGGGCCCAGGGGCGACTCCAGGGGTCTCTCCTGAAACCTGGCTTCAAGGCCAGCCTCCCTCCAGCCACTCCCAGCCTGAGTATTGTCCACAACATGGGCACACATACTCTCGCTGGCTCTGTAGTACACAGAGGCCCAGGCAAGCTCACCCCAGCTCAGCTCCTCAGTGGGCCCGGTCCTGGGTAAACCCAGAAGCGGGCACTGGGTCTGTGCCCTTTCCCCAGGCTGGCCTTCAGCATGGAGCCATGGTGGAGGAGTGCAGGATTTGGAGTCAGACCGACCTAATTCCAATTTTGTCTCATCCTCATTTACTGTGTGTCTTTAGACAAGTGACTCTCACTCTGAGCCTCTGAAAATTGGGGAGGAGGTCTATGGTGCAAGTGGAATGAGATTATGTGCCACGGCTGTCGGCACAAGCTGGCATCTAGAAGGCAGTGAGTACAGACCTGTTACTTCTGTTTGCCCTTCCTATTCTCAGACATGACAGAGAATGATGTCCCTTGTCAGTCTTCCATTGCTGTGTAACAAACAGCCCCCCAAACTAGTGGCTTAAAACAACTTGTAATTTCTCACCATTTGCTGAGTTTGGGGCTGGTTCCTCTGCCCCACCTGGTGGTCACTGGCATGTGATCTCTCTGAAGCAAAATAGTCCAGGCTTCCTTACAGCGGGGCAGCTGGATTCCAAAGCAGGGAAAGCAGAAGCAGACAGGCCTCCTTGAGGTGTCACTTCTGCTGCACCCTGTTGGTCAGAGGGAGCCACAGGGCTGGCTCAGACTCCAGGGGAAGGGGGAATAAACCCCCTCTTGAGGGCAGGAGCCGCGGAAGTGTACAGGGAGTGAAAGGTTGCACGGCAGCTTGTTCGTCCATAAGCTTCCAGGTTCTCAGGACCTCTTGCTTTCCCCCACCCCATGCCTTAGCCAAACCTCCACCCATCCTGTCTAATGAAGACATTCCACCCAACTGCACGAAAGGTTTACTGAGCTCTCTCATGGCCAGGCCTGTCAGAGCACTGAGGAATGGTTAGAAAAGAAATTTGCAAGCCTTTCACTCAAGAGGCTCCCAAATTAAGGGGCATTAAAAACAAAACTGCAATAAGAAAAACTGTGCTCTCTCTCTCTCTCTCTCTCTCTCTCTGAAAAATAAATAAATAAATAAATAAATAAATAGAATTAAAAAAAGAAAAAAAGAGAAAGAAAAACTGATCTCTCCGGCTCTCACATCTGCCAGACATGGCCCTGAGGAGGGTCCGAGTCATCAGGGGCTGGGCCGGGCCTGATTCGGGGCTTCCTCGCTCCCCAGCACTGCAGGATGTTGTAGTAGCCTGCCATACAACCCAGGAATGGGAGGCCTACGACTTGTGTAGTGACCACATGCTCCAGGACTCCTGGAAGGGCCTGCTTTCCTATTCACTGCACCTGTTCTCCAAAGTGCAATGCACTCATGAGAGAGAACGTGAGTCCCTATTTCAGTCATCTTAACTGGGGTATGTGTGCGGGGCCGGGGGGCGGGGGTGGATAATAGTCCAGGGAGATGGAGAAATGGATTCCAACAGCTGGGGAGACTGAGGGCGCCTTCTTGGTGCAGGTGCATTTGATGCCAGGCTTTGAAGGAAGAGAGGAGTTTAATCAGAGGAGACTAGGCATCAACATTCCAGATAGAGGGGCCAGCTTGAACAAAGGCCTGGAGATGGGAGTGTCTGGGCACTGGGAGAGGATCACAGGCTGGCTGGTGGCCACTGGAAAAGTGGCCCCAGCCGAGGGAATGTGCATTCCAGTAGGAATGGGAGCCTTGAGCTAAAAATACGACACTTGGGTCTGAGCGCACATCAGGGGGCCCTGCACAGACCTAGGGACTCACACCACAGGGGGCAGCATCTGAGTCTCAGCACTCAACACACGGAAACTAAAAGCAGCTCCTACAAGGGTCTGGATGACAAGGAGTGTCCAGGGCAGAGAGCCCAGTCCCTTCTTTACACATCACACCAGATTCTTACAAATCTGCCCACATGGGGTGCCTGGCTGGCTCAGTCATGATCCCAGGGTCCTGGTATTGAGTCTCATGTCCAGTCTCTCTGCTCAGTGCGGGGGTAGGGAGGGTGGAGGGAGTGGTCTGCTTCTTCCTCTCAATCTCCCTCTGTGCTCTGTCTCTCTCAAATAAATGAAATCCGGACCCCTGGATGGCTCTGTGGGTTAAGCCTCTGCCTTAAGCTCAGGTCATGATCTCAGGGTACTGGAATCAAGCCCTGCATTGGGCTCTCTGCTCAGCTGGGAGCCTGCTTCCCCCTCTCTCTCTGCCTGCCTCTCTACCTACTTGTGATCTCGCTCTGTCAAATAAATAAATAAAATCTTCAAAAATAAATAAATAAATAAATAAAATCTTTAAAAAAAAAATGCCCACCCTTTCCCACCAAGGGGAGAGACAGGAGGAGGCAAAGAAGGAGAAAGCCAAGACCAGAGATAAAAGAAGATTGAGGGTAAGATCGAAAACTCAGCAACTTCAGCTGAGAAAAAGCAGCAATTATTGAGGGGTGCAGTTTGAGAAGAAAAAGAAAAGAAAGGAAGAGCCAGCTCTCCCCAGAGGCTCCCAAGTAAAGGACAGGGATGGCAAACACCAGCCAGCCATCCCGCCTGCTGGTTTCTGCACCCGTCCTTGGCCGGACCCCTGAATTGAGGTCCACCTTTCCAGTGAGCTGTTTAAGAGTGTTCCTCAACCCGGAGTTCCAGGAAGCATCCATACCAACCACGGCAGCTGGTACGGGAGGTGGGGGTGGTGTGATAAATTGGGAATGAAGGAAAGTCGTTGGCAAGGACATTTAGTAACCATGTCTTGCCCTCTGTGGTTACAACTCTCAGAAAGGTAGGTGCTAGACAAAGAATAGATCTCAAAATCTAACCTGATATCAAGAAAGAGACAAGATAACCCAAGAATGGGAGGAAATATTTGTAAACCAGATACCTGATAAGGGTCTAATCAACAGGGGGCACCTGGGTGGCTCAGTGGGTTAAAGCCTTTGCCTTCGGCTCTGGTTGTGATCCCAGGGTTCTAGGATCCAGCCCCACATCAGGCTCTCTGCTCAGCAGGGAGCCTGCTCCCCCCCCCCCCCCTTTCTGCCTGCCTCTCTGCCTACTTGGGATTTCTGTCTGTCAAATAAATAAATAAAATCTTAAAAAAAAGGGGTCTAATCACCAGGATGTATCAAAAACACTTGCAACTGGGGCACCTGGGTGGCTCAGTGGGTTAAGCCTCTGCCTTCAACTTAGGTCATGATCTCAGGGTCCTGGGATCAAGCCCCACATTGGGCTCTCTGCTCAGCAGGGAGCCTGCTTCCCCACCTCTCTCTGCCTGCCTCTCTGCCTACTTGTGATTTCTCTCTCTGCCAAATGAATAAATAAAATCTTAAAAAAAAAAAAAAACTTGCAATTCAACAACAAAGAGACAAACAACACAAAGGAAAAATGGGCAAAGGACTCGAAAAACACCTTTCTCCAAAGATACACAAGTGGTCAACCAGCACCTGAAAAGATGCTCAATATCATTAGCTCCCTGGAAAATGCAAATCAAAACCACAAGATGTAACTGCATACCCGCCAGGATGGCTCTAATCTAAAAGATGGACAGTAACAAGTGTCAGGAGAGACGGAGAGATATGGGAGTACTCTTATCGCACTGGTGAGCATTTAATGGTGCGGCTACTATAGAAAATCTGGTGGGTCCTCATAAAACTAATCATGGATTTATTCTGGGGCACTTGGGTGGCTCAGTGGGTTAAGCCTCTGTCTTCGGCTCAGGTCATGATCTCAAGGTCCTGGGATTGAGCCCCATATCAGGCTCTCTGCTAGCAAGGAGCCTACTTCCCCCTCTCTCTCTGCCTGCTTCTCTGCCTGCTTGTGATCTTTCTCTCCCTCTGTCAAATAAAAAAAATAAAATCTTAAAAAAAAAAATCATAGGGGTGCCTGGGTGGCTCAGTGGGTTGGGGCCTCTGCCTTCGGCTCGGGTCGTGATCCCAGGGTCTTGGGATCGAGCCCCCACATCAGGCTCTCTGCTCAGCGGGGAGCCTGCTTCCTCCTCTCTCTCTGCCTGCTTCTCTTCCTCTTTGTGATCTCTGTCTGTCAAATAAATAAATAAATAATCTTAAAAAAAAATCATGGATTTACCCTATGACCCAGCAATTCCGCTCGTAGGCATACCTAAAACAATTGAAAAGAGGTGTTCAAATACAATGTATACCTGAATGTTTATAGCAGCCTTATTCACAATAACCGAAAGGTAAAAATAACCCAAATGTCCATCTACTGAGAGTGGATAAACGAAACGTGGTAGATCCACCCTAAAATACTATTTGGCCATTTAAAGGAATGAAGTACTGATCTACACTACAACATGAAGGGATCTCAAAAACATTACACTAAGAGAAAGAAACCTGATGCAAAGGCCACACGTTGTATGATCCGTTTATATGACATTCCCTGAAATAGGCAAATCCACGGAGACAAAAAGCAGATTAGTGTTTGCCCAGGGCTGAGGGAGGGGAGTGACTGCTTAATGGGCATGGGATTTCCTTCTGGGAGGATGAAACAGATCTGGAAACAGAGCTGATGGTTGCAGGACACTGTGAAGGTACTAAATGCCCGTGAATTGCATACTTTAAAAGTAGTTAAAGGGGCACCTGGGTGGCTCAGTGGGTTAAAGCCTCTGCCTTCAGCTCGGGTCATGATCCCAGGGTCCTGGAATTGAGCCCCACATAGGGCTCTCTGCTCAGCAGGGAGCCTGCTTCCCCTTACCCCCCCCACCCCCTGCCTGCCTCTCTGCCTACTTGTGATCTCTCTCTCTCTCTCTCTCTGTGAAATAAATAAATCTTTAACAAAAGTAAAGTAACAATCAGCCCCTTACATAATAACACAAATACTATGGTTTTAGGAAAATAATTTTCCAAAACATCCTTTTTTTTTCTTACGAAGGAAACTGGCATTAAATCTTTTTGTTTAGGGACGCCTGGGTGGCTCAGTTGGTTAAGCAGCTGCCTTCGGCTCAGGTCATGATTCCAGCGTCCTGGGATCGAGTCCCGCATCGGGCTCCTTGCTCGGCAGGAGCCTGCTTCTCCCTCTGCCTGCCATTCTGTCTGCCTGTGCTTGCTCTCTCTCCCTCTCTCTCTGACAAATAAATAAAATCTTTAAAAAAAAAAAAAAATCTTTTTGTTTAATAAATCTGTTTAATGACTGGCTTAATGGAAAACAGCCAGATTCTCAAAGCAGCTTCCGAATTCAATCTATTGTGATATGTTGTCTTAGTTGAAGTACAAGAAGAATACGGAGCCTGGCATAGGGATGCTGTTGGAGAAAGGAGGGCTACTTCAATAGCTTTTTCAGATTGTTGTGGATGTGAGTTGGTTTTTTTTAAAAGGTTTTATTTGTTTATTTGACAGGCAGAGATCACAGGTAAGCAGAGAGGCAGGCAGAGAGAGAGGAAGAGAAGCAGGCTCCCCGCTGAGCAGAGAGCCCGATGCCAGGCTCGATCCCAGGACCCTGGGATCAGGACCTGAGCTGAAGGCAGAGGCTTTAACCCACTGAGCCAGGCACCCCTGGATATGAGTTTTTGACAGTGCACCAAAACTTGCCAAGTTTTCATTTCTTAGTGGCAAGGTTGAAGCTGAAACCATAACACTGAACTTTCCTTACTCTGTGATCTCGAAATCCACTGGTCTATCTTTCCCTTGCACTTGGATCCTTTAATCATTCTGTAACATCAGGCATCGGTCATTTGGAAAATACTGATTTCACTGACTCATGCAGATCTCCCAAATGCTGACAAACCTAGTAATTTCACTTCAAAATCACACTGGTTAAGATCACTACCAACTCTCATAGAAACTAACTAGGAAACTGACAAGCTCACAACGGCTGACACAAGGTTTCCAAAATTCTAACTTTTGTTTGAGATTCAATCTGTATTATTGGCAACAAATCCTGGCAGTGGCTTTCCTTGAATTAACAGGCTCCCTTTACTCACTTTCAGAAAAAGGTCTGTCTCGTCTGAATAACCAAGGTTGGTCAGATAAAAACGGTGGTCCCTGAAAAAAAAAGCAACTACTTCAACCGGCAGCTCAATCCTCCAAGTGCTTTGTTTGGAGACAATCGCTGCAGTTTGGTACGTGCAGAAAAGTGCCCTTTGTGTACTTCCCATTTTGTCGGACAAAATATTCTAAAGGTCCATCTTCAAGGGTTGAGATTTAATAAAATGATTTTTACTGCTTCAACAAGGACACTCTAGAATAGAACTGGCTTTTATTTTTTTCTGCAAGAACATGGCGACTGAAGAAGGCAACAACTACGAGGACAGCTGGGAGTGACTGTCTTGATGTACGCTGAGGTGCCAGCTGTTTCATCAGCCTCTGTTTATGCACCATCAGTTGACACAGGGAAAAAGGCAAAACTATGAGAACAGGTTTGACTTTTGCGGGTCCCAGAGAAGGTCTCAGTGACGCCCAGGAGTCTGCAGACCACGCTTTGAAAACTACCCGTTTCAGCTTGTTTCCTTCATGGTAACTTAAAAGCAGAACAGATAAACCCCCCAGAAGAAGCAGGCTCACTTTGAGTTATTTGTGGAACACATGACTCAGAGTAGGAGCTCAATAAACATTTTTTTGAATCCTGAATAATGGCTTCCTCCTACCACGCCAAGCAATATGCTAAACGTTTGACCTGCATTGTCTTACTGAATCTAACGTCCCCATTCTACAGACCAGAAAAGCAAGGCTCAGAGAAGATAGCAGCTCAGACAGCTGGCGATGACCAGATCTAGGAGTCAAACCGAGTTTTGTCTCATTTCAAAGCTTATACATTTTTTTTTTTTAAAAGAGATAGAGTGTACAGGGGAAGGGGGCAGAGAGAGACAGAGAGAGAGAGAGAGATTGAGAGAGAGTGAGAATCTCAAACAGGCTCCATGTCCAGTGCGGGGCTTGATCTCAAGACCCTAAGATCATGACCTGAGCCGAAATCAAGAGTCAGATTCTTAAACAACTGAGGCACCCACACACCCCTCAAAGTTTATACTCTTTTTTTTTTTAAGATTTTATTTATTTATTTGACAGACAGAGATCACAAGTAGGCAGAAACGCAGGCAGAGAGAGGAGGAAGCAGGCTCCCCGCTGAGCAGAGAGCCCGATGCAGGGCTCTATCCCAGGACCCTGGGATCATGACCTGAGCCGAAGGCAGAGGCTTTAACCCACTGAGCCACCCAGGCACCCCTCAAAGTTTATACTCTTAACCACTGTGCCATACTGAATCTAACTGGCAGCAAAATCTTTGGTCATGAGTTAGATCAAGGGAGGAAAAAAAGAAAAAAGGAAAATAATTAAAGGAAAGTTTAAGGAAATTTTGTACAGAAGTTTGAATAACTACGCTGCCTTGATGAATCTATTGTTTACTTCCCAGCCAACACACATGGCCTGGGCCATCCCATTGGCCTGGGCCAGAGGGGTTAGTGGCTGTCTGATGGCAAGGCTGGTCTAAAGAAGGTGTATTAAGAATGATGGGCAGTGGGGCGCCTGGGTGGCTCAGTGGGTTAAGCTGCTGCCTTCGGCTCAGGTCATGATCTCAGAGTCCTGGGATCGAGCCCCGCATCGGGCTCTGCTCAGCAGGGAGCCTGCTTCCTCCTCTCTCTCTGCCTGCCTCTCTGCCTGCTTGTGATCTCTCTGTCAAATAAATAAATAAAATCTTAAAAAAAAAAAATTTCATCCTACCTTCTCTTGAAAGCTTTAAAAAAAAAAAAAAAGAATGATGGGCAGTGCGGTGCCTGGGTGGCCCAGTCCTTAAGCATCTGCCTTTAGCTCAGGTCACGATCTGGCTCCCTGCTCAGCGGGAAGCCTGCTCCTCCCTCTCCCACTCTTGTGTTCCCTCTCTCACTGTCAAATAAATAAATAAAATCTTTTTTTTTTTTCAGAGTGATTTTATTTTTTATTTATTTATTTTTTTAAAGAGTTTATTTATTTATTTGACAGAGAGAAATCACAAGCAGGCAGAGAGGCAGGCAGAGAGAGAGGAGGAAGCAGGCTCCCCGCTGAGCAGAAAGCCCGATGCGGGGCTCGAACCCAGGACCTGGGATCATGACCTGAGCCGAAGGCAGAGGCTTAACCCACTGAGCCACCCAGGCGCCCCATAAATAAAATCTTAAAAAAAGAAAAAAAGAATGATGGATGGTGATCACTGTGAGTCCCTTCTCACAAGGGCTGGGTGTACACGTTTTCATTATCCCAGTGGGACCCCTGACACAAACAATAGCTGGGTGGCGGGGAGGACATGCCAGTGGGGCCCAGGTGTGGAAATTAAAATGCAACAAGAATAATGAGTCAGCTGGGCTTCCCTGGGCTGTGTCCCCGCAGGTCAGGGTCCACACCTGCAGAAGTTCTTTCATCGTGGCCGACAGTGGCTTTTCCCAGGTGTTCATCCCCTGTCCCACCCCTGAGAGGCTGAGCTGAATCACTCCTGCTTTTCCTAACCCTTTCAGGGGAGGCATTAACCAGTGAAAGACCAGCTGCCAGTCTTGTCAGATGCTCCGCCATGGGCTTTGGCATTCCCGAATTTACTCTGGCCCCTACTGACTCCTCCAGCCTTCCCTGTGCCTCCTCACTTCCCAGAGTCATAGCGTTCTCTCCCCTCCAGACTTGGTACTTGTTCTCTCTGCCTGGAGTAAACTCCCCGCTTGCCCACACAACCTCCTTTGCCTGAGTGAATCCTACTCAACCCTTGGGCCTCAGCTTGGACATCACTTCCTTTAAGAGCCCTTCCATGGGTACCCACCTCCAAACCGTCAGAGCACCAGTCTTCTTACCGCTCTCACTGGGTCAGGAAGGCAAGGGCCTTACTTGCCCATTAGACTGTAAGACCCCCCTGGACCGGGATGGCATTAGCATGTTTGGGACTGTATCTCTGAGTCTCCTACTGGGCCTGGCACACAATAGGAGCTCAGTAGATAGTTGCTAAATTGATGAGTGAATGGACGAACAAAGGAATCCATAAAAAAAGGAGAAGAGAGGGGGCACCTGGCTGGCCCAGTTGGTTAAGCATGCAACTCTTGGTCTCCTGGGTCTTCTTGGTCTCCAGGTTGTGAGTTCAAGCCCCACGCTGGGCATAGAGCTTACTTAAACAAAATAAGTAAATAAAATTTAAAAAAAGAAAGAGAGGTAGGATGAGAATTCAATGAAGTAGGAAACAAATTTTGCACCTACCTATGGATACTTACCATTCTTGTCATTCCGCAGGTATTGCTGGAAGAGCTGAGCCGGGTGATGGGAGGCACAGGGCTGGGGGGAGGGCCCAGAAAAGATACAGAGCCCAGAGAAGGGTTTACAATCTTGTTGAGCAGTAGCGTGCACACATTTAAAATGCCCTCACAAAACAACACACCCTCAACAAGTATAATTAATCTTGGGGCAACTAAGCCAGAGTGCTGAGGAAGAAAGAGAAAGTAAAATAATTAATAATAGTACCATAATAATAGAAATGACTATGTAGAGGCACCTGGGTAACTCAGGTGGTTAAGTGTCCAACTCTTGATTTCTGCTCAGGTCATGATCTCAAGGTCGTGAGCTGAACCCTACATCAGGTTCTTCACTCAGTGGGAAGTCTGTTTGAGATTCTCTCTCTCCCTCTGCCCCTTCCCCTGCTCTCTCTACCTCTCAAATAAACGAATCTTTTATTTTATTTTTGTTAAGATTTTATGTATCATTTGACAGTGAGAGACATAGCAAGAGAGGGAACACAAGCAGGGGGAGGAGAAGAGGGAGAAGCAGGCTTCCCGCTGAGCAGGGAGCCCAATGCGGTGCTCGATCCCAGGACCCTGGGATCACGACCCAAGCTGAAGACTCATGCTTAACAACTGAGCCACCCAGGCACCACCAAATAAATCTTTTAAAAGAAAAAAAAATGACTGTGTATGAGGTTGACTACCAACTGTGATAAGCAACCCCAGCATTTCAGTGGTACACCACAATAAAAGTGTTTTTCTGGTTGAGTTCCTCTGTTCCAGGAGGTGTTGCAGGGATTCAGGAACCTTCCTTGTTCTGATTCCACTATCACTCCCAGCTGTGCAGACAAGGAAATGGAGAAGAAGGCAGGTCTGGGAGTGTGTCCATCACTTCTGCCCAATTCCATTGACCAGAACTCAGCCTGTGGCCCCATCTGACTGCATGGAAGGCTGGGAATTGTAGTCTAATGGTTGCCCTGGAGGAGAAGGAGGTGGGGAATGCTGAACACAGACCAGTCTCTGTTATGGGTCTTATTTACTGAATGAGCATCTAATAAACGCCAGGCACTGTCATGCTCTCTCTCTCAAATATTCACTTATTTATCAGAGGGAGAGAGAGTGCATGGGGTGGGTGGGGGGAGAGGGACGAGCAGACTCCCCGCTGAGCCAGGAGCCCAATTTAGGGCTCCATCCCAGGACTCTGGGATCATGACCAGAGCCTAAGTCAGATGTTTAACCAACTGAACCACCCAGGTGCCTCTGAGGCTCAGGAAGTTTTAGTAAATTTTATGAGGTGAAAGGCTCGTGCTTGCTGAATCAATGTGGAACCTAATCTTTTCAACTCAAAGACTGTAATCAAAAAGAGGACACTAGTGAGCCCCTACCTGCTCTGAGACTACACCGACCCACTCAACATCATTGTCATTGATTAAGTGCTGACTGTAGATTAAGCATTGTTCTAAGCACTTTCATATTAACTCATTTGATCCTCTCAAAAAACTCTATGAGATATTGCTAATACCCTTATTTTAAAGATAAGGAAGTTGCACAGAGATCATGTGACTTAGCTGAGATCATTCCATGGCAGATGCTGGGCTCCAACCTAGGTGGTCTGTCTCTGGTGTCTAAGTACACTTTTGCCCCTTTCCTACATTTTTTTTTTTCTTTAAGATTTTGTTTATTTATTTGACAGAGAGACAGCAAGAGAGGGAACATAAGCAAGGGTAGTGGGAGAGGGAGAAGCAGGCTTCCCACTGAACAGGGAGCCAGATGTGAGGCTCGATCCCAGTACCTTTAACGACAGAGCCACTCAGGCACCCCTCCTTTCCTACCTCTTTACGGACAACAAAAGAAATTGTTCTAGGGCAGAGTCTCTGAAGTGACGTGCCGGCGCCCTGGGAGGACGCAGGCTGGTCCACCGGGGTACCAGGGGAATAAATATAATCCTTGTTTGTGTTTATTCTTTTAAAAAAATCAGATTGTTATTCAACTTCACTAATATGTGTTGTACAGATTGACCCTGGCACCTTCATTCCGCTGAGGATCGATCTGTATAATACTTATTAGTACAATTGAATACGCTGTGGGGTGTTTTGTTTTGTTTTAGAAAAAACAAACAGAAGAGGTCATGTGCAGCGGTTGCTTGGGTAAGTGGATCAGTGTGGCAAGTTTAGTTTTAATTAAACTAGCTCCCTCCTCCTCCCCCGGGGCATGGGTAGCTCGGTCATTACACAAGGGACTCCCAATTTAGGCTCTGGTCCTGCAAGACCTCAGGGTCCTGAGACCCAGCCCCAGGGCAGGAAGCCTGCTTGGGGTTCTCTCTCCCTTTGCCCCTCCCCACTCTCTAAAAAAAAATAAAAAAATAAAAAATAAAAATAAATAAATTAGCTCTCCCAGTGTGCACAGGCAGTTGTAAAAGATTCACGCAAAGAATGGATGACGACAGGACCCCCATCCTAGGTACCACTCCCGCCTTAGTGCCCCAGGCTCCCTCACGCAAGCGCACAACCTGAGCTTCTCAGAGTGGAAGGAGGGGGCCCATGGCCACACCCCTTTTCTTTTCCCCGCCTTTCTCGCTTCTCCGGAAGGCGTTATTGGCTGCTTCTCTTCGCGATGCGATTGGACAGAGTCGCCGCCTGTCGTCCGGTGACCAGTTTCTATTGGCTGAAGTGCTGTGGGGGGTGGGGTTTGCCAAGCTAACGTCTGGGAGGCTGAGACCCGAGGGGTAGGCCTGCGGCCGGTGGCGGCTCTCCCTTCCGGTTGGTAGCGGGTAGGGCGGCGCCACGCGAGCCCCAGGCAGCAGGGGTCTGGGGCAGGTCACCCGGCGAGGCCTGAGGACTGGGAGGGCCGGGGTCGCAGGCGAGGCGGGGTGTGGCGGCTGGCCCACGCGGGGCCGGCCGAGATGGCGGCGGGACCTCCGGTGGAGGAGAGCGCGTGACGCAAGTTGTCGCGGTGGACACGGGACACCCTGGGGCCTGGGTCCGGAAGCCGGACTGCTCCCGTAGACACACACGACCCGTCGGGAGCAGGTGCAGGAAATGTGACCGGACGGGCGGCGTGTCTGCGGCAGAGGAGCCCGCGCCGGGGCTCGCGAGCGGGGACCGGAGGAAGCGCACCAAAGCCCTGACTGCCCACCGCGAGCCCCTCGGCAGCCGCCTGGGGGTCGGGACCTGTGCCATCTGGCCAGGGGACAGGGTCCGGGAGAAACGTGACCGGCAGAACCCTGCGCTCGGCTTCCCGTGTCGGGAGCCGTGTGACCCAGGGCAAGTACACCTTGTCCCGGGCTAATTCTCCTGCAAGAGGGAAGAACACCGGTGGGACCGAGTTTATCTGCAGAGTGTCCCGAGCTTGTTGAAGAAGTTATGCCGAAGACTCGCAAGAGCTCCACCACTACAAAAAGCCAAAAGTCTGCATCACGATTTTCATCGCGGAGACGCCTGAGGCCCAGGAGAGCCTGGACTGAGTTTCTGAGAGAGGGGGTTTTCCGCAGGCCTCCGGGACTCCCCGTGCTGGCTGCGGGACGGACAGGCACTGGCAAGGATGGCAACGGCAACAGCCAGAAAATGGGGCAGGTTCCATGTTAGCAGAGAGAAAGCCGCCAGGAAAGATGAGGGGAGACCCTGCGTGTGATACCGCTCGATTGTATTTAATAAGCTGAAGCTTGCTTTTCTGTCTAGTGAGAAATCTCTTGTCGAACGAGGGTAACAGACCTGATGATCCCAAGAGGTGAAGTTCCCTAAGTCAGTCGCTTTCATGATGGGGTCTCCAAGTCACCATGGAAACAGTGAGCCTTATGCCTATAAAGGGGTGCCATGGAAGGCAACCTGAACCGCATTTTGCCTTAGAGTCGCCTTGAAAATACTCCCAAAGCAGGTCATTAGGAGCATCCTAAGTCATGAACATTGATCTAGGGTGATAAAAACACACAAGATTATTCCATCCCTATAGGACTGCCCAAAAATAACCGGGAATTTTTACTTAGGTCAAGTTGCTAAGTAAAAAGTTCCCTGTGTTCTTCGTGAACCAGCAGGGGGCACGTGTGCTAAAATGTTCATAATCCTCACTAGTCCTAACTATGCAAATGCCTAATCTTCTCAGTGTGCATCCAGGCACTTTGCAAGTGCTTTACCGGCATTAGTTTGTTAAATCCTTGCACTAATCCTACGAAGCAGATACTATTATCACTCCCACTTCAGAAAGGACGGATCGGAGCTGGGTGAGTTGAGCTATGAGTCCAGCTAGACAATGACAGAGCTAGGGTTTGAACTTGAGTCCCGGTCAGTGGGTCCTCTACTTTCAGTCATTAGGCTGTGCTGATCATCTCCCCAAGAGGGCATCCAGGGACATGCTCTGGCAAAGACTGATGGTTTCTGTGCCACAGCACGTTTTGTGTAATCTCCACGGAAGTTAAAATATCAGTATCTGCCTTCTCAAAATGGATCCCGTAAGATTACTGACCGTCGTGTATGAGGAATACTATAAAACATAAGGGTTTTTAACCCCCCCAAGCTCTGTCCATCGTGGCCAGTTAATTGGTAACAAGTTACAACACAGTTTGTGAATCTGACAGGCCGTTTCAAAACAACGTCTTAAGAGTAATATTAATTCTTCCCCATAAATTAGCTTTCCAGATCACCAAAATGAGCCCTTTCAATGCCAAAGTTGTTTTTGTTTGTTTGTTTGTTTGTTTGTTTTTAGGTAGGCCTCACAAGATCAAGATCCAAGCGGAGATCTTGATCTCCAACTGATAACCAACTGAGCCACCAGGCGCCCCGAAGTTTTTGTGTGTTTTATTTTTTTAATTTTTTACTTTTTTTAAAGGTTTTATTTTTCTTTATTTGACAGAGAAAGAGACAGTGAGAGCAGGAACACAAGCTGGGGACGTGGGAGAAGGAGAAGCATAGCAATCTTTTTTTTTTTTAATGACTTTAAATAGAGAATCTTGCACATAGTTAACCTTTTTCTGATCATGCCCTATTATTAATATTTATTATTGTCCTATGCTTTAATAGAATTCTGTCTTATTTTTTGGATTACTGTTACCTTTCTATCAGGCTGCCAGACCTGTGGCCATAGCCTGTCCCAAATAATGCGTTTCTCCAGCCCTACCATCTCTACCCTTATCCCTGTCAGTGTGGCTGATAAAATGCTTTGAGCTAAGAAACCAAATAAATTTATTATGGATGGGACACCTGGGTGGCTCAGTTGGTTAAGCAACTGCCTTCAGCTCAGGTCATGGTCCCAGAGCCCTGGGATCGAGTCCCACATCGGGCTCCCAGCTCCATGGGGAGTCTGCTTCTCCCTCTGACCTCCCCTCTCATGCTCTCTCTCACTCTGTCTCTCTCTCTCTCTCTCTCTCAAAATAAATAAAAAAAATATTTAAAAAATTTATTATGGATTGTATTTTTATTTTTTAATTTTTTAAGGGTTTTATTTATTTAAGAGAGAGAGAGAGCTAGTACGACGAGTGGGGTGAGGAGCAGAGGGAGAAGCAGACTCCCTGCTGAACAGGGAGCCCGATGCAGGACTCAGTCCTGGGACTTTGGGATCATGACCTGAGCTGGAGGCAGAGGCTTAACTGACTGAGCCACCCAGGCGCCCCTATCAATTGTATTTTTAAAAGATACTATGATTATAATAATATCATTAATTATTAATATTATCATAATAATAATATAATATAATCTTATATTATAAGATCTTTGTGACAGTGCTTTCTTGCTCCCAGAGATCTTTTTCCCCCTTTACTTCTGGTTTAAGAATATGACTTTTTTCCAACTTCCTCCCAACTATCTCTCTCAAATAAATCTTTAAAAAAAAAATATATAGGGGGGTTGGGGGTGGGGAAAAAAAAAAGAAAAAAAAATATGACTTTTTTTTTTTTAAGATTTTATTTTTGGGGCACCTGAGTGGCTCAGTTGGTTAAGTGTCCGACTCTTGATTCGGCTCAGTTCATGATCTCAGGGTTGTGAGATTGAGTCTTGTGTGGGACTCTGTGCTGGGGATGAAGCCTGCTTAAGATTCTCTCTCTCCCTCTCCCCCTCTCCACCATCTCTCTCTCAAAAAAAAGGGGGGGGGCCGCCAGGGTGGCTCAGTGGGTTAAAGCCTCTGCCTTCAGCTCAGGTCATGATCTTGGGGTCCTGGGATTGAGCCCCGCATCGGGCTCTCTGCTCAGCAGGGAGCCTGCTTCCCCCCACCGCACCGGCCTGCCTGCCTCTCTGCCTACTTGTGGTCTCTCTCTCTCTCTGTCAAATAAATAAATAAAATCTTTAAAAAAAAAAAAAAAAAAGAGTTGCATGGTCCATTAACTGAACCAGGCAGGCACCCCAAGAATATGATTTGAAGGCACTTACTGCTGGAAGACCGACCAGCAGTTAAGCGGGTTACACATGTATTTATCTCCTCATTACCAGGCAAATATTCCTCACCATATAAGCTGGAGATTCCTTTTTACAAAAGGCCAAATTACTCCAGCTGTTGGGCTTGGCCAAAAAAAGGACCAGAGAGTAACTATTTCAGACTTAGCCTGTCATGTGGTCTCACTGCGGCTGCTTCATCTGCTGTCACAGCGTGAAAACACTACAGACAGTGAACAATCCACAAACGAGGGTGGCCAGGCTCCAGAAGAACTTTACTCACAAAACTAGGCAGTGGGCCAGACAGAGGCCAGAGGCTGTGGTTTCCCCGCTCCTGCTCTGGCATTGGATAGTCCGAAGTCTTCTGCAATCAGAGGTTGGCAAAATACTTCACACAGTGTGAAATGATGCCGTTAGATGAGTAAAGAGCCAACGGCTGGAACAGCCTGTGAATACAGCCGGCAAGGAAGAAAACGCTCTGCCCCGGGTCAGAGAGCAGTAAGGACCCATCGCACCGGGGGTTGGGGAAGAGTCATTCTGGAATCCACTCACAGTGTAAAAAACTCGAGTAGAAAGTAGAGTTGAAGTTCAGTATTTGGGTCCTCAGTGTTGTCATAGAATATGCCAAAGTCCTGTAAGTTTCATTTCCTACGGGGCGGGGGGAGGGTCTTCCCTTTGTTTTAAGAAACAAAAAACAGGTTGCCTGGGTGGCTCAGTGGGTTAAGCATCTGCCTTCCTCTCAGGTCATGATCTCAGGGTCCTGGGGCCAGTCCTGCATCAGGCTCCCTGCTGAGCAAGGAGCCTGCTGCTTCCCCAGCTTGTGTGCACCCATGCTCGCTCTCTCTGACAAATAAATGAGTAAAATCTTAAAAAAAGAAAACAAAACAAAAAAACTACCTTTTCCATGTGGTTTAGTTGGTAGGTGGCAAACTATCACCGGGTATCAGTACATCTACTTGTAATTCTTTTTAATTAAAAAAATTTTTGTATAATTAATAATTTCCTTTATTTTCTACACAAAGGAGCCGTCTTTTTTTTTGTTGTGGTTCTTTTTTTTTTTTTTAATTATTTATTTATTTGACACAGAGACAGCAAGAGAGGGAACATAAGCAGGGGGAGGGGGTGTCTTTGCCTCAGGTCATGATCCCAGGATCCTGGGCTTGAGCCCTGCATTGGGCTCCCTGCTTGGCAGGAAGCCTCCTTTCCCCCTCTCCCACTCCCCCTGCTTCTGTTCTCTCTCTGGCTGTTGCTCTTTCTGTCAGATAAATAAAATCTTAAAAACAAAACGAAACAAAAAACGAGCAGGGGGAGTGGGAGAGGAAGAAGTAAGCTCCCCACTGAGCAAGGAGCCCAGTGTGGGGGCTTGATCCCAGGACCTTCAAATTAAAAACAACAACAACAACAACAGTGGGCGCCTGAGTGGCTCAGTGGGTTAAGCCTCTGCCTTCGGCTCGGGTCATGATCTCAGGGTCCTGGGATCGAGCCCCACATCGGGCTCTCTGCTCTGCAGGGAGCCTGCTTCCCCCTCTCTCTCTGCCTGCCTCTGTCTACTTCTGATCTCTGTCAAATAAATAAAATCTTAAAAAACAAACAAACAAACAAAACCATCAGTGGTGCCTGGGTGGCTGAGTCAGTTAACTATCTACCTTCAACTCAGGTCATGATCCCAGGGTCCTGCGATCGAGCCTGGCATCGGGCTCCCTACTCAGTGGGGAATCTGCTTCTCCCCTTCCCTCTGCCACTCCCCCTGCCTGTGCTTGCTCTCTCTCAAATAAATAAATAAAATCTTTAAAAAACAACAGCAGGGGCGCCTGGGTGGCTCAGTGGGTTAAGCCTCTGCCTTCAGCTCAGGTCATGTTCTCAGGGTCCTGGGATTGAGCCCTGCATCAGGCTCTCTGCTCAGCAGGGAACCTGCTTCCCCCTCTCTCTCTCTCCCTGCCTCTCTGCCTACTTGTGATCTCTCTCTCTCTCTCTGTCAAATAAATAAAATATTTTTAAAAAATAAAATAAAAAACAACAGCAACAACAAACAACCTGCCATCCCAAGGACATAGAGCGCCAGGACCCTGCACACATGGATGGCAGGAGTGCGAAATGGCACACCCGCTTTGGATATCAGTTTAGCAGTTTCTTAAAATGTTAACCCTACACTAACCTGTGACCTAATGATCCTCCTCCTAGATAAACTCAAGCGTATGTCCACACAAATACTCAGACACAGATGTTCATCATAACCATAACAGACAGAATGGCTCCCTAAAGATGTCCCTGTCCTAACCCCCGGAACCTCTGGTTGTTACCTTACACGGCTTTGCAGACACGATGATGAAGTTGAGGACCTTGACGTGGGGAGAACATCCTGGGTCATCTGGGCAGTTCCAGTATAATCCCAAGTCCTCTGAAGAGGGAGGCCAGAGGGTTGGTGTCAGATGTGACTTCAGGAACACAGGCTGGAGGGATGCTCTTTGAAGATGGCAGAAGGGCTGTGAGCCCTGGGGAACTTTCGATACACTCAACATTTCTGAATCTCAGAATAAGTAGGCCAAATGAAAGGGGTCAAAGAGTGCATGACATGTGAGTCAATTTATATAAAATTCTAGAATATGTGAATGGATCTACTTTGACAGATCAGTGGGTGCCTGGGGATGGGGGAGGAGGGAAGGAGGGTGACAAAGGGGACTTGTGGAGGCAAAGGAGATCTATTGATGTGATGATTTCATGGGTGCCTACATACAGTCAAAACACATCAAACTGTGTGCTTTAAACGCAGTTTACGGTCCATGAGTTATACGTCAATAAAGTCACGAAAGAACAATGAAGTCATCTAGGAAAAAGCCAAGACTAGCTCAGGGTAACAGTGATGTTGAAAGTAGAACTCCAGCCATTCTCCCAGTCCCAGGGCTCTAATTAATCTATAAGACTACTTGAGATATGCGTTTTTAGCCAGTCTCTCTCTCTCTCTATCTCTCTTTTAAAGGGTGGGGAGCGGCAGAGAGAGAGAGAGAATCCCAGAGCAGGCTCCACACTCAGCACGGAGCCCAATGCAGGGCTTGATCTCACGACCCTGACTGAGATCATGACTTGAGCCGAAACCAAGAGACAGATGCTTAACTGACTGAGCCACTCAGCCTCCCCAGCCAGTCTCTTTTTTATTTTTTATTGTCTTGAGATTTTATTTTTAAAATAAAAATTTATTTTTAAGTAATCTCTACACCTGCCACGGGACTTGAACTCACAACCCTGAGATCAAGAGCCACAAGACTCCACTGACTGAACCAGCTGGACTCTTTAGATGCAGGGCCTGAGCCTGGGCATAGTTGGGCCTTGAGATGTCAGGTTATACAATGTTCAGCCACCCCAATCTGCAAAACATGTCACAATCAAGTGTGCACAGGGCTCTACAGTTTTCGTAAGAACGTTTGAAGCCATGTCATCATCTATTACTTCTCCCCCAACTTCTTTAAACTTCATGATAAATGTTTTTTTTTTAAAGATTTTTAATTTATTTATTAGACAGAGATCACAAGTAGGCAGAGAGCCAGGCAGAGAGAGAGGAGGAAGCAGGCTCCCCGCGGAGCAGAGAGCCCGATGCGGGGCTCTATCCCAAGACCTTGGGATCATGACCTGAGCCGAAGGCAGAGGCTTTAACCCACTGAGCCACCCAGGCGCCCCTGTGAGGTTTCTTTTTTTTTTTTTTTTTTAAGATTTATTATTTATTTGACAGAGAGAGATCACAAGTAGACAGAGAGGCAGGCAGGTGGAGAGAGAGGGAGGGGGGGGAAGCAGACTCCCTGTCAAGCAGAGAGCCCGATGCGGGACTCGATCCCAGGACCCTGAGATCATGACCTGAGCCGAAGGCAGCGGCTTAACCCACTGAGCCACCCAGGCGCCCCCTGTGAGGTTTCTTAATAGCAAAATCAGAAATATAAGTACCTTTGGGAGTCTCTGTTCTTCCTGCCCCAGTAAAACTGTCTGTAGTAAGGACTGTCACAAAAATAAAAACATGGCAAAGGACTAAAACGTATTTCTTCTATTCTTTCTTCTCCTTCTCCTCCTCCTCCTCCTCCTCCTTCTTCCTCCTCCTCCTCCTCTTCCGCCTTCTCCACTTTCTCTTCCTCCTCTTCTTCCTCTTTCTCCCCTTTCCCTCTTCTTCCCCTTCCGCTTCCTCTCCTTCTTCTCCTTCTTTCTTGATGGTTCTTCTTCATAAGCAAATATCGGAGGGCCAGGGCTGACAGCACATCCCAGGACGCAGGTGGCAGCCCAGCACCTGGGCAGGCAGGTGGGGCGACAGGTGTTTTCAGTGTGTCTCAGCTTTCTGGCATCTGCCAGATTCTGCTCCGCTAATCAAAGACCAAAGTGCTACTTCTTAATTTGTGAGTCTCCAAAGCAAAGACGAACCGGAGAAGATATGGTCTCAGCAGGAAAGTGAGTCATTTAATAAGAACAATGATTCATGGAAAGAACAAACCCAACTGTGGGAGAATAATTACCGACACGGCAGCTGCTTTGGACCAGAGTGAACCGAGGACCCTGGGACGCAGTTACGGAGAAAAAAAATAAAAATCACTCCGTGTGTGACTCCTGGGGAAGGAATGAAGCCAGAAATACACCAAGTACAGTTAATTTTATTTTTTTAGTTATTTTAAAAAAATATTTATTTATCTGACAGAGATCACAAGTAGGCAGAGAGGCAGGCAGAGAGAGGGGGAAGCAGGCTCCCCATGGAGCAGAGAGCCCGATGCAGGGGGCTCAATCCCAGGACCCTGAGATCATGACCTGAGCCAGAGGTAGAGGCTTAACCCACTGAGCCACCCAGGTGCCCCTATTTTGTTATTTTTAAGTAGCTCCATGCCCAGTGTGGAGCTCAATGCGGGGCTTGAACTCATGACACTGAGATCAAGACCTGAGCTGAGGTCAAGAGTCAGAGGCTCAATAGACTGAGCTGCCCGGGCGTCCCCTTATTTTCTTAAAGTAAACTTTACCCCTGATGTGGGGCTTGAACTCACCACCCTGAGATTAATAGTTGCACAAGCTGCTGACTGAGCCAGCCAGGTGCCCCCAGAATAGAGTTCACGTAGTAGAATCTTTCAGTGTTTTTCAAAAAGGAAGGGAATGTTCATAAAAACATTTGCATTACAGAAAAGCGAAGACTTGGACTACTCTAACTTAAACATGAAGTTTGCATTTTTCTTTTACAAAAAGTCGCATGTTTCAAATTTACTGGCCCTTTCAGCAATGACAATAGCTCTCAGTAATGTGCTGCTCACAGATCTGCCATAAACACACACACGCACACACACAATCTGCACTTTGTGGAGGAAGGGCCAATTTGCCACAGGATGACACAAAAATTACTTTTTGACAGATTTTTGCTAGGGGCAGGACATTATGAAAAATGGACATTTGGAATATTCCTAGTATTACATGATTGGGTCCTACATAAGAGCTCTTACATCCGCAAACCTAAATATGTTGGAAATAGAGTTTTCTAATCTGTTTAAAAATCCTCCAAACAGGGGCACCTGGGTGGTTCAGTCAGTTAAGCATCTGCCTTCCGGTTGGGTCACGATCCCGGAGTCCAGGGACTGAGCCCCTCATCAGGCTCCCTGCTCAGTGGGGAGCCTGCTTCTCCCTCTGCTGCTCCCCCTACTCTTGTGCTCTTTCTCACTCTCTCTCAAATAACTAAAATCTTAAAAAAAAATAAAAACCTTGGGACGCCTGGGTGGCTCAGTTGGTTAAGCGGCTGCGTTCGGCTTGGATCATGATCCCGGGGTCCTGGGATCGAGTCCCGAATCGGGCTCCTGCTCGGCGGGGAGCCTGCTTCTCCCTCTGCCTCTGCTTGCTTCTCTGAGTGCTTGTGCGCTCGCTCGCTTTTTCTCTCTCTGACAAATAAATAAATAAATAAATGATCTTTAAAAAAAAAAACAAACTTCCAAACAAAGAATTTAAATGGATTTTTGATCTACTTGTTAATGACATAAAAATATGATCCCTTTTTCGTTTGTCAGGATAATTTGTAGACATTGTGGAAAATGAAAGTTTCTTCAGTCAAAACCAGATATTCAGCCTTGACCTCTGCTCATCTTACAGAGAAACTACCAGACATGGGTGTCCTGTGACAATAAAACCCCTCCTCCCAACAAACTGTCTTACACACACTCACACACTCACACACATGCACACACTGCCCCCATACCAGAGCCTCCTGGAAGCCTCTAGATCCAACTTTTAATTTATAGGAAAAGTAGAGCCCAAAGGCACACACTCAAGCCTATCCAGAGGATACAGTCCTTGCTCTCCAACAGTGGGAAACTCTTGGAACAAACGGCCACGTTTCTCCAACAAATTGCAAAGGTGGAGGCAGGGCCTGTTATGCATTGAACTGTGCCCCATCCCCCCGACTCATAAGTAGAAGCCCTCACCCCCCAACGTGACTGCATTGGGAGACAGGCCTGTGAGGAGGTGATTAAGGCTCCGTGAGGTCACAGGGGGGGACACAGCGGGAAGGGGCTATCTGGAAGCCAGGAAGAGAGACCATACCTGAGACCAACCCCACTGATCCTTGATCTCGGACTTCCAACCTTCAGAAGGGTCAGCAAATGTGGATTCTGTTCCTGCAGCCCAGGCTGACTCGCACAGTAGAGGGGCTGGGGTGGGGCTGCTCTGGGGAGGGTGGGAGGTGAAGGGGGACCGTCCAGACGTAGAGACACTTCATATTAGTCAGTTATGTGTATTTTACCACATTGGAAATAAGTGAAACAAAAACCATATCAATTAACCTTAATCATCCTCATCACCATCGTCTTGCACAATTTATGATATAGCGAGATAACAAGGAATTTGAACACAGTGGGTATTGGAGGATAGTAAGGGATTCTTGTTTTCAGGTGGGACATTGCGGTGTGTGTGTGTTTATAAAAGGGTCCTGCTTGGAGAGCTAGAGATAGAATCATTGGCGGGTGAAATGATGTGATGGTTGGGGTTTGCTGTAGAGTAAGGTGATGGGGGTCGCCTGGCTGGCTCAGTGGTAGAGCATGTGGCTCTCAAACTCGGATCAAGGTCGTGAGTTGAAGCCCCACGTTAGGCGTGTACCTACTTTAAAAAAAAATAGAATATCATGGGATTGTGAATGCTGGACATTGGGGCAGATGGAACTTTGTTATACTCCTCCATCTGATTTTGAATATGTTCACAATTCTACATAATGCAGAGTTTGAAAAAAAAGAAAGTGAAGCCAATGGTAACCAAAAACTTCCATGTAATTATAGATGGAACTGACAAAAAAAGTTGTGCCCTCGTTTACTGCTCTTAGCAAGGATACTCTTCCCCTTATACCGACGTGTCCTGGTCAGGTGTCTTCCCCAGCTGTCAAGGACATTAGGGCCAAGCGTTGAAATGACCTGAATAGCTTAGAATAACTCTATAAAAGCATTAAGTCAAAATCTGGAAAAGATGAAGTATATTATTATATTTCTTATTAAAATATTAATACTGTTTAAGGGGCCAATATATTTTTGTATGAGCTATAAAGAAAATAAAATACAAATTGCTTGCTAACAACACTATTTACTGGGGCAGGGGCACCTGGTGATCCAGTCCATTAAAAGTCCAACTCCTGATTTCACTTCAGATCTTGATCCATCCATTCCTTCATTCAATCCATCCATCCTTCCATCCATCCTGCCCATCCATCCATTCTCACTCTCTCTCATCTGTTCATTAATCCATCCATCCATCCATCCATCCATTCCGTCCATCAATCCATCATCCCTCCCCCCATCTGTCTGTTCATCCATCCATCCCTCCATCTATCCATCCACCATCCATCCTTCCTTTCTTCCATCCTTCCATCCATCCATCCATCCATCTAAATACTTGTCAAACACCAACTATGTCCCAGGCCCTGTTCCAGGCATGGGGGACAGAGCAGAGAACAACAGACAAAAACCCTTGCCTGCACAGAGCTGGCATCCAGGAAGGGGAGACAGACAGTAAACAAAGAAACAGAGAAACCCGCAATGTCAGGTAATGACAGGGTGTAAAGATAGCAGCGGAGTGGGTAGGTGGTGGCCGATTTGGTGGTCAGGACTCGCAGCCACCCTTGAGCTGAGCCCTGATTCAAGGGAGGTTTGAGCCTTCTGAAAATCTCGAGTAAGAACACGTTAAAAATCCCTAGGCTGGGACTTTGCTTTCCTTGATTTTTTTCTTTGTTAACTTTGAAACTATTTTTTTTTTTTAAGATTGATTTATTCATTTTAGAGAGGGAGAGGGAGAGGGAATCTCAAGCAGACTCCAGACTCCATCCATGCTGAACATGGAGCCTGACGTGGGGCTGGATCCGACATCCTGGTATCATGACCCGAGTGCAGCTAAGAGTCACATGCCTACGCCACTGAGTCCCCCCGAACTTTTATTTATTTATTTATTTAAAGATTTTATTTATTTATTTGACAGAGAGAGAGATCACAGGTAGGCAGAGAGGCAGGCAGAGAGAGAGGGGGAAGCAGACTCCCCGCCAAGCAGAGAGCCCGGTGGGGGGCTCGATCCCAGGACCCTGAGATCATGACCTGAGCCGAAGGCAGAGGCTTTAACCCACTGAGCCACCCAGGCGCCCCCCCCCCCCCCAAAAACTTTTAAACGTCCTCCCTGTCTTTGGTGCGCAGAAGGGTCAGTGTTAGTGTCCTGGGTCTGCTCTACGATTCGCGGCCACCAAGCAGGTGGGCTAGAAAACCAGAAACGGATCGCCTCACGGTTGTGGGGCGGGAAGTCTGAAATCAAGGTCTCTGCCGGGTCGTGTCCCTCCAAGGTGACGGGGAAGGAGCCGCTCCAGGGCCCCGGGGGCTTTCGGCCTCCCGGCTTCCACGCCCGTCACTCGGGTCCTCCAGTTCCTTGTCCCCACACGGCGGCCCCGGTGTCCTCACGTCTTCTTCCCTCTGCGTCTGGTTCCGTGTCCCCGTCTGTCCTTTCCGTAAGGCGCCGTCAGACTGGGTTAGGGCCCGCCCCGATACCGCATCCTGCCTGGGTCACCTCTGGAAGAAGCCCGTCCCCGAGGAAGGTCACCGCCTGGGCTCCGGGGGTTAGAGCCTCTGTCTTTGGTAGGGGACACCGTTCACGCCACACCTGCCGGACGCCAAGACAACCTCGTAGCGACGGTCCCGTGGAGCCTCAGCCCCTGGAGCTCGGCCTTTGCCCCCTGCCTTCCTGGGGCGAAAGGCCGGAGGCCCCAGCCGCCCCTCAGCCCCCGGCGGAGTCTGCAGCGGGGGACGGGCCCGTTCTGCGCCCCCCGCCTGGGCCGGCCACGGCTCCTCCGCCGCACACGGGGCGCGGGGCCCAGACCGGAGGGGGACGGGCAGCCGCGAGGCCAGCTGCCTCATGGTACAGAGGGGAAACGGAGGCCCAGGGGCCAAGGCTGGCCTCGGAAGACCCCAGAGGGAGCCAGGATGACCTCGGGTCCTGGGCTCGGCCGCCCCCTGCCACACTCAGCTTACACATCCTGTTCTAGAAGACCTCACGGAATACCTAGGCCAAGGCCCCTCATTACGTGTCCTGCTGCACTGACCATGACACCCCACGCCCAGCCCTCTCTGCCTGGTGGACTCCTGCCCCGTCCTCCCCTCCCAGACCTCATCTCTCCCTCACCTCCTCAGGCATTTCCTCAGAGGAGGCTCCTCATCAAAAAGTCTGAACCTCAGGGGCACCTGGGTGGCTCAGTGGGTTAAGCCTCTGCCTTCAGCTCAGGTCATGATCTCAACATCCTGGGATCGAGCCCTACATCGGGATCTCTGTTAAGCAGGGAGCCTGCTTCCCCCTCTCTTTCTGCCTGCCTCTCTGCCTACTTGTGATCACTCTCTCTCTCTCTCTGTCAAATAAATAAATAAAACCTTTAAAAAAAAAAAAAAAAAAAGTCTGAGCCTCCTCCTGGCTCTTCCTGTCCCCTCTCCACAGGGTTTATTGTTGGAAGGTGGGGAGCCAGCCCTGGGGTGGGGGCGGGGGACAGAGGGCCTCAGGCCTTGGGATGGCCTGTCCCGTGGAGGAGTGGGAGTCTGGGGCCAGGAGAGGGAGAAATGGACGGGGGGGCGTGCGTGAGGGGAGACTCCCCCTGAGGCCATGTGACAGAGGGTCACAGCACTGGGGACAGCCAGGTTATGAGAGGAAGGGAGGGAGGGAGGGAGGAAGGAGGGGAGAAAGGGAGGGAGGGAGGGAGAGAGACAATTACAGAGTTCAAGGAAAATAAATCTAACTTTCCTGTTAAATAGGATTCAACCCTCTTCATTTTACCTAAAACAGTATCATCGGTCACTTTTCAAACCCTTTAGCTGACTTTACTTTTCTCCACAGAATATTTTTTAAAATTTTTTAAAAAGATTTTATTTATTTATCTGACAGAGATCACAAGTAGGCAGAGAGGCAGGCAGAGAGAGAGTGAAGCAGGCTCCCCGCTGAGCAGAGAGGCCTATTCGGGGCTCCATCCCAGGACTCTGAGATCATGACCTGAGCCGAAGACAGAGGCCTCAACCAACTGAGCCACCCAGGCGCCCCTCTCCACAGAATTTATCACCTGAAATACTTGATGTGTTTACTCATTGCCCATCACCTCTCTCTGCTCTGTAGTGCAAGCACAGGGAAGCAGGGTCCTGGTTTTGTTCATCACTGAGCCCTGATGCTAGGATGTAATACACACTCACTAAAAACCCGTGGTATACACTTTTAAGTCATCTCCACCCCCAGCGTGGGGCTCGAACTCATGACCCCGAGATCAAGAGTCACACGTTCCACCGACAGAGCCAGCCAGGCCGCCCCTGCAGACGGGAGACTTGATCTCAGTGAAATATTTGGTTCAGCAGGGACAAGAGTTGCATAATCATGATAAACTGTGGTTATTTATTATTATTATTATTATTATTTTACCAAACTTGTGATGTAACCATTCTGGGGAGATGGGTGTAAGAACTTTGGGGGGTTGCAGGGAAGGTGACCGTGGACGTAGGGGGTGAGGGAAGAAAGTGTTTAGGAACCGTGGTTGGAGGTTAAGAGGTGATGTTGGAGACTGAAACATGAAGAAAGAGCTGGGTAAACACGATTTTAGGAAAGATGGAGGCGGTGGTTCAGGGAAACAGCCGGAAGCCCGAGGGATGTGCCTCAGGGGAAACAGCCTCGGGACGGGGAGAGAGGACAGTTATTTTCCAGGATAAGGCTTTTAATGCACTTTTCTTTTCTTCTCTTTTCCTTTGTAAACTCTGTTCTTTCATTACTTGTGTGTGTTTTTTAAAGATTTTATTTATTTGATATATAGAGAGAGACAGCAAGAGCAGGAGCACAAGCAGGGGGAGTAGGAGAGGAGGAAGCAGGCTCCCCACTGAGCAGGGAGCCCGATTTGGGGCTCGATCCCAGGACCCTGGGATCATGACCTGAGCCAAGGGCAGAGGCCCAACGACTGAGCCACCCTGGTGCCCCCTTTCATCACCTTGTTAAAAATAAGTTAGTAGCATTGAGCTTGGAGGAAACAGAGACTCTCAGGGTTGCACGAGGTCCTCGAGTTCAGCCCGTTGGGCTCCCTCTCCAGGGGACTCACTTCCCACACGCAGGCCAGCTGGTCCCATCTCTGCACCAACACCACGGGGAACTCACTGCCTGCTCTACGGAATCAAGGGCCTCGCTGTGCCCCGCGGAGCTCTGCTCCCACGTGGCCTGTGCTCACCGGTCCTGACTGTGTTCTCAACAGCCCCAGAGACAGAAGGGGTTTTGCTGGGGTGGGGGAATGGCAGAGACACAGAATGCAGGTACTTTGCAGGAGAGGCAGGCCCCCGGGGAATCCTCAGCAAATGGACATTCATTTGAGGGCAGAGGGGGCTCAGCCTTGGGGAGCAGGAGGTGCTAGGGGGCCAGGAGAGGACAGGCTGGGTCTGCAGAAGCCTTGGGAAGGGAGCCTCAGGACCCTAGGCCTTGCCGTCTCTGTGTCTGCACCGGTCAGGGCCTCTGGCTGGAGGGAATCATACGGCCCCTGGGAGCTGGTGGGCAGGTGCCTGGTCACTACCGCTTCCTGAACGCCTGCTGCCCGTGCCTGGCCTTCTAGGCTTCCTGTCCCACTGGCAGGTGAGGACTCTGAAGGTCAGGGAGGTTGTTAAAGGGAACAGGACCCAGGACAGAACATGGCGAAGGTCATGATGCCAAATCAGGCTGCCCTGTCCTATGAGGTGGGTCTCCTCCCTCTTTGCCTGACCTCCTGCGCATCAGAGGGGCCATGAACCTAAGTTGATCAGAAAGGGAGCGTTTTTGGACTCTTCAGTGCTGGGAAGCAGTGAAACCCACACAACCTGGGCCTGGAGCCCCTGCAATAGCCAGCTTTTCCCACTAGAGGGCACTGCGGGACAGAAACCCGGTCCAGACCCGCGGGACACCGCACCTGACGCCGTGCCGGCGGGTGAGAAGGAGCTGTCATTGCCAAGAGGGGCCCTCTGTGACAATTGCCTCCTTGGGTCCTCCCTGCAGATCCAGGACTAGGTGCTCTCCGGAACCCCCACTTTACAGATTAAGAAACTAAGGCTCAGTGTTGTTCTATGATTTGTCCCAAGTCACCAAGTTGCAAGCGGGGGAGGGGAGCACGAACTCACCTCTGACCCCAGAGCCTCAACTGCTGACCACCTGACCTCCGCCCCTACGCTCTTTGGTTCTGTCTTTCCTGCTGGGTCCCTTCCAGATGGTCTCCTTGACCTCCGTGGGATTTGCCCAGGCTTGCTCCCGGTGCGGAGGGTCTCAGGAAATCACAGGAATCACTGCGGCCCAAGGCAGGGACGTGGGGAGTGGGCAGGGGCCTGGGGAAGGAGCTGGGACAGTGGGACCAGCGGGGGACATGAGGAGGGAGATCCCAGGCCACAGAGCTGGGAGTCCTCCTGCTCTGGCCCCTGGCACAGCCGGGCCCGCTGGGAGCCCGCCAGGCTTATTAATATCCTGCAGAGTCAGGGGGCTCTTCAGTTTCCAAATCACAAGACTCAGGGGCTGAGTGAGGCAGGAATATTCCTGACTCCTGAGGCCCTGTCTCTCCCACCTGCACTGCCCACGTCAGGCCAGAAGCCCCACAGCTCTGAGCTGCCCTGTGGCCTGGGGACAAGTGTCCTGACTGTGGAGACAAGACCCCCCCACACTCCAGGGTTAGAGTCAGGCCGTGCTCCTCAACGGCCTGGCCCACAGTTGGGGCGAAGAAGCCGGAGCTCTTCTTCTAGAGAACGCTTTCCTGGGGCGGGGGGGCTACTGTGTGCCCAGCCCTGTCCCGCTCACTGGGGGTTCCACAGCGGGGGCAGCATGGTCAGGCAGCTCCGGGTCTGCCTACGCGGGGCCCCCAGCCGGCAGCCGCAGTCAACTGGTCTCAGCCAGGCACTGACGGAAGCTGGTCTTACGGGAGCTCTCGTGGACACTCGGGGCAGGGTCCCGTGGTCCCTGGTCCTATGGGTGGGCCCTGGCCAAAGGGAAGGGCACCAGAATTTGGGGAGGGGATGTGGTGACCACGGCAGCAGAGGGGGCCAGACTGCAAAGGACAAAATAAAGCAGATACATCAAAAGACAACCGCCCGGGACGGAGGCCTCCTGGGCCCTGGCTCTCAGCCCTTGGCAGCCCTTCCCATCCCAGCTCCAGAGGGCTGCGCCGCACCCTGTGCTCTTGCTGTAGACCCACGAGGTCCTGCGCAGGCGGGTGGAGCTAAGATCATCTGGGACCACCAGGTCCTCTGATTTCCTGAGTCGTGGCCTACAAAATGTTTACTGAGGACGTCCCAGGCTCCAGGGCCTGGCCTGAGATACGCAAGTCACCGACTTAGCTCCGCAGGTCTCTTCTCCCATTTTACAGATGCTGAGGCCCACAAGCCAAAGTCACAGGCCACTAAGTGACAGAGCCAGGCCTCTGGCCCGGGTGTGTCTGATTCCAGAGCCCTCATTCTTTTTTTTTAAGATTTTACATACATTTATTTATTTAGAGAATCTAAAGCAGACTCCCCACTGAGCACAGAGCTGAATGTGGGGCTTGATCTCAGAACCCTGAGATTACAACCTGAGCTGAAACCGAGAGGCGGACGCTTAACCCACGGAGCCACTCAGGTGCCCGGCGATTTCCCCTTTTAACTGCCTCCCGCACCCAGGCCGTGCGCCCTGCGTGGGAACTCTGCCACGGCTACTGCCCCCCACGCCTGCCTGCCGCTTGCCTCGGTGGGGCTGCGGCTCTGAGGCCCCTGTCCACTGAGCCCTTATCAGCCAGCTCCACAGGTCCCAGAGCCTGGGACAGGCAGCCACCGCCCCAGGCCCTCGCAAGTCCCAGTCCCGTTATCAGGGCACACATTCCAACCGGGCCTCTCCCCAAGGAGGGGGAGATAAAGCCTGCCACTTTCCGGTCCTTCTTCAGAGTTTTGTCAAGTGGTGAGGGGCTCCTCTGGGGACCGGAAGGGGACTATGGAAACAGGAAGACAAGGCACTCTGTCTGTTTCTTCAGCCAGCTTGGGAACACACCAGGGGCTAGGCCAATTGGCCCCCAGGCCTAGAATCTGATCCTCCTCGGGGGGACCCCAGGCTGGGGTGCCAAGCGGGGAGGGACAACTGCTTCCTTGGAAGCCCCGGGGCCTGAAGAGCCAGGATGTGGCTGGTGAAGAGGGCCGGGTCTCAGCCAGAGGCTGGCAGATTCTTCTGGAAGGGTCTCGAAGCACCCACCTTCTTCACCCGGCTGCCTGCCTCGTGAAGCCTCAAGTTTCTCATCCCTCCATTACTGTTACTGCAAGTCTCACCTCTTGGGGCTGTGGGGTAAAAATATGGCAGCGTGTGTAAAGGGCACCTGGCTGGCTTTGCTGGAAAGCTCTGTGCGGGCCTCATACGCACGTTTATTCAGCACTAGCCAAGTGGCCGGCACACACCGACCTCTGTGCTTGGCCAGCTCCAGGAATGAGACACGATGGTTATACCCACGGCGCGCATGGAGAGTGCAAGGCCTAGACTAGGAACTGGCTTGTCCGGGGTCACACAGCTCTAAGGGAGAACCAGGGCTGCATCCCAGGGGGTCTGATCTTGGCCTGCAGGCTCTTTGTCACCAGGGTCCCAGGCTTTCAGATGAATTCACTTACCACCTTGTCTACACAGCAGGTGTACTAGCGCTCAGAAGTTCCACCTGGAGCCCAGGTTCCTATGGCAACAGCGCTGCAGGGGGGATTCCCCTACCCCCCAGCAACAACTGCATGGGAGCCGGGTGGTGGCCAGCTGGCTTTGGGCTCCAGCTCTGAGCCTGGAGTGGACAACCTGACGACAGGCAGAAACAAAGCAAACCCTTCCTGCTGGAAGATGCCACAGCCACATAGGGCCCCCAGGGCGCTCACGGACGACACTGAATGGCATTCAGCAGAGCAAGCAGGCTCAGGGACAGTGAGACCCAGAAGCAGAATGGCCAGTGTGACGCCTACATCCAGAGATCAAGGGCACACTGCGAGGGAGCTGGCAGAAAGGAGCAATCAGGAAAGGAAAGAGTTAAAAGGCAAATCAGGGGTGGGGGGCCTGGCTGGCTCAGTTGATGCAGACTTCCGGATCCTAGAGTCATGAGTTCGAGTCCCATGTCAGGATAGAGATTACTTAAAAATAAAATCTTAAAAAAAAAAAAAAAAAAGCAAATTGTATATCTAGAAGTGAAATATATTTCACGGCTCCCTGAACTGGCTCAGGTCAGTTAAGCCTCTGCCTTCGGCTCAGGTCATCAACCCACGGTCCTGGGATTGAGCCCCGCATTGGGCTCCCTGCTCAGCAGGGAGCCTGCCTCACCCTCTGCCTGCTGCTCCCCCTGCTTGTGCTCTCTCTGACAATAAATAAAACTCTTAAAATATATATATATATTTCAGTTAAAGTGACTGTCAATTGACTAGATCTGAAACAAAAGGGAAACTAAGATATATGGGAGTTTTTTCTCAGAACGTGAAGTGGAGAGGGAGGAGAGGGACGGTAAAAAGACGAGAGTCAGGGAGGCCGGAGCGGGCAGTGAGGACTTCACGTTCACAGTTGAACACACCGTGGGAGTTTCCCTGCCACCTGCTCTGGAGGAAACGTTTCAGGAAGAAGGAAGATGGGGGGGGACGGAAGACCCGGGAAGGAAGAGTAAAGAAAGCCCTAATGGTGTGGGTAAGGGAAAACAGACAGGAACAAGGGTTTCCTCTGACGCTTCAACCAAGACATGCTGACTTGCCAGACACCCCGGGAAAGCAGATTGGGGTGGGTTAAAGCTGGAGGCTGGGTGCTGTTTCAGAGGGAGACCGGCCTTTGCCAGGGTTAGACCTCAAGCCGGCTACGCACGCGAGCGTTTGGCAAGTAAAGCAAGAGAAATAGTATGTATTTCAAATCTGAGAGGGAAAAGTGAAAAGAAAAAAAAACCCCAAAAACCTCAATTCAAAAAGGGATGAGAGGGGCACCTGGCTGGCTCGGTTGGTAGAGCATGTGACTCTTAATCTCAGGGTTCTGAGTTCGAGCCGCACATTGGGGGTGACATGACATAAATAAGTAAAAATTTAAAGGAAAAAAAAAGGGATGAGAAAGGAGAAAAAAGAAACAGGAAATGTAGAACATATAGAAAATGAAACAAAATAAGATGGTAGAAATTAGTCCAAATATATCCATGATAACAGGACACAGAATTAGACTCAACTCATCAGTGAAAAGATTCTAAAGTTGGGTGGGAAAAACATCCAGACAGATGAAGTTTAGAAAGGATCCGCTGAGGGGTCCCTCGGTGGCTACTTGGCTGGGCGCCCAACTCTTGATTTTTAGTTTAGGTCGTGATTCCGGGGTCCTGGGATGGAGTGTTACGTCGGGCTCCGTGCTCTGCGTGGAATCTGCTCGTCCCTCTCCCTCCGCTCCTCCCCCGCTCGTGTGTGCGCGCTTTCTCTCTCTCAAATACATAAATACAATCTTTAAATAAAAATAAAAGTCTCTTATTTAAAATAATATAAAGGATCCACTGAAAATGTAAGGATCCAGAAAGGCTAAAAAATGAAAGGATGAGGGGGTGCCTGGGTGGCTCTGTCGGTTAAATGTCTGCCTTCGGCTCAGGTCATGATCCCGGGGTCCTGGGATCGAGTCCCATGTCGGGCTCCCTGCTCTCCCTCTGCCCCTCCCCCCAAACTAGTGCATGCGTGCACGCTCTCTCTCCCTCTCTCAAAATAAATAAAATAAAATCCTTAAAAAAAATGTGTGGGATGCACAGAAATGATCCGTCGAGGAAACTTTCAAGTTTAAATGCTTATCTTAAAAGAAAGGGTGAGGGACACCCAGCTGGCCCGGTTGGTGGAGCATGGGACACTTGACCTCGGTGTTGTGAGTTGGGTAGAAAGATGACTCAAAAAAGAGAGAGAGAGAGAGAGAGAAGTTTAATGAAGTATAAGAATGAGGCAGAAAATGATGCCATTTCATGAAAAGACAAATCAGAGCTCATGTGTGCTAAAGAAAAGGGGGTGTGGTCGCGTAAGGATGCCGAGAAAGGCAGGTCAGCCGCCTCATGCTTCTGGGACCTTCTCTTTGTGTGAACCGAGCAAGTAAGGACAAAAGGAGCCAGCTTAGGGGGTCTGGGTAAGTGTCAGCTATTGTATCTTTGGTGGGCTTTTATCAGTAGAAGCTACTGTTATCATGCTTGTCTGGGGTAACCCAGACATGGAGACGGGGGCAGGAGGTTAACATGGCTCCCCCTGATTTCCTGGGGTGGGGGCCCGGGAATGGGGACTGGTCTGGTCTGTGAGCCTGCTCAGGGCCCCTCTGGTTAAAGTGAGTGCCCTTTGTTGCCATGACCGTGCTGACAGCCTCCTGTCTGCGCCTGACTGTGTTGGTTACAACAAACAGAAACCCCGTCCCGTCCCATCCCGTCCCGTCCCGTCCCGAAGAGACTTGATCACTCACCCACCAGAGACTCGTAAGGACCAAAACGCAGACACAGCCAGTTCTCAGAACAACCCCGTTCATCCCATTAGAGATGCTGATGCTGGTGCTCTGAGCCATCAGGAGACTTGCCCGACGTTGTGCAGCCTCGACCTGCTGACCCAGAGCCTGGTTTGGGTTCATCCGCAGGAGGAAACACCTCAGAACTAACAGCCAGTGACTCCAGTCTCAGGACTTGTAGGAGCAGAATAAACACGAACTGGTTTCCCTCCTTCTCACCCACAGCGGGGGATGGGGGGGGATTAGTGACAGAATTAGGTACCCAGGCCTTGCTGAACCAGCTGGGGTGGTGACTCTTGCTAAAGGCTCAGAGGCTTGGGCCACACCCCAGCTGAACCACTGATTTTTCCAGCTGAGGGTCCTGGAGGTCAGGGTTGCTGGTTCTCAGTTTTGGCTGTCCTGGAGTCACCTGGGGAGCTTGGAAAAAAATCACCTGGTAGAGACCACACCCCAAGCCAGGGACATCCTAACCTCTGCAGGTGGGTTCCTTATTCTTTTAAATAACTGAACGCCATTGCTCTGTCTTATTCTCCCGCTCTGAGAGAGACCACCTGCTTCAGCGACCTCTTACCTCTGTCGGGCAGCATGATTTTGCTCTCAGCAGGGCAGGCTGTGGACCAGCACCGGGGAGGGCCACTCAGCACGCTTCGGGTTCATGAACAAGGGAAGGGCAGATGACATGGACAGGTAACTCGCAAAGAAGAAAAACAAAGGCAACAGCTAACAGTGCCTGAGAAAACATACAGTCTTTGGATGAATTTGTTGGGGCTGCCATTGCAAAAGCCCCCACGCTGGCTGTCTTAAACGACAGAAATACTCACTGTTGAACAGAAGTAACTCGTCTTTACAGCAAACCTGGGGGTCCACTTTAATACCCATTCGAACGGCTACATTGCAAATGCAGGGATGTGCGGGCAGGGAGGTGGAGACTTGGGGCTCCTGACATCCCACCAGTGGGATTGTAAATGGTGCAGCTACTGTGGAAAACAGGTAGGTGGAGGCTCCTCCAAAAATCACGCACAGAATTTCCCTGTCCCCCAGCCGTTCCACTCTAAGGTCTGTGCCTACAACTGATGGCAGGGACTCAACAGACACTCGCACACGAACGTTCATGACAGCACCGTTCACGACAGCTGGAGAATGCGGACAACCCAAATGTCTACCACAGGCTGGAGGGACAGACAAGACATGGTCCCGCCACGCGATGGAATATTATTCAGCTGTAAAAGGGAATGGAGTTCTGACACCTGGTACATCAAGGATGAACCTGGAAGACATTACGCCTAAAGCAGCCAGACACAATGATAGAATCATTGTATGGTTCTATCTGCACGTTCTACCCAGAGGGACAGAGGAGCTCCCAGAGAAGTAGGCGTGGGGTTTAATTTTGAAGTGATGCAAAGGGTTTGGAACAACCTCGTGAATATACTGAAGACCACCGAATTGTACACTTTAAATCGGTTAATTGTATATGGCTTGTGAATTTCATCTCAGTTAATAAAACAAACTGGTTTAGATATATGGCTTTTCCATATCAGGGATCGCCAGGAGGCTGTTAAACGTCAAGGGGTAGATATTTAATTATTGATGGAGGCAGATATTCACAATATGTCAGTAAATGAAAAAAGTAGGTCATAAGACTACAGTGTTTAACGATTTTTTTTTTTTTTTGGTCAAAATACATCATACTTTTATGAAAGCATAAAAAATGTCTCAAAGGAATAACCAAAAAATGTTTGCTTTTGGCTTTCCTCTACGTGCTCATTTTTAAATAATGAACATGCATTCTTATGCAACCAAAAAACAGGCTAAGTGGGGAAAGAGATGCTTTCTTAAATTCATCCTGTTCTCTGTGAGGCTCTCAGGAGACTCTCCGCACATCTGCTGGCCTGGGACCCCGGACTAGACTTCCTCTCTTATAGAGGGGGTGGGGTGGGTGGGGCAGGTCTGGGTCTTCCCCCGGGGACCCTTCTTTCTGTGCCAAGGTCATCCTAGGACCTTGCTCACTAGTGTCCCTCCATGCAAACCCTTCTGGGTGAAGGATTTCAGCTGAGGAATGAGGGTTTCAAGACCCTTGTCCCGACTTGCCTGCCACCAGGGATGCCAGACCAGATGCAGCAGAGGCAGAGCTGGGTCTCCAGGGGCTCTGATCGCATCTCTGACCCCCCACTGGAAGTCCCTCCTTGAGGCCCGGCCCAGGCTTCGGCTCTGGGTGGGGCTCTTCCCAGGGCTTGGCTGTGGCTCCTGCCAGACCTCGCAGCTGGGCTGCTGGCGAGAGGCTTTTTCTCAGGGTCCCAGTGAGCCCTGAGCTCCGGCTGGAAGGGCTCCCTCTCCCACCATCGAGCCTAGACTTGGGCCAGGCTCTTAGCCTCAGGAACGGGGGTGGGGGGCCAGAGTGGCGCTGTAGCCGGGGGGGGGGGGGCAGTGGCGGGGCCGATGACAAGATGCAGGAAGGTTTCAGAAATTCTGCCGGGACCCAGCATGTCCTAGGCAGGGTCTGGGGACCTTACAATCCTCATGAGTAAGAGTATGTACGTGTGTGCACAAACGTATGCGTGTTAGGATTCCAAAAGAAAACAGAGGTCCACGAGTTGAATTTGAACTTTGAATAAGTGAACAGTTTTTCAGTGTACGTGCATCCCAAATATCACACCCTGCACTTCGACTTGCTAAATCTGGCAAGGCTGGTCTGTTTGCCAGTGTTTGAGTGTGCACATTTGTGCCAGAGCACACATATGTGTGTGTAGAAACATAGGCAAGGCCAGGTGTAACGGGGTCACTGAGTGTGAGCCCATGCGTGTGCCGTTTTCTTACGTAGGCGTGTGTATCAGTGTGTGTGCATGAATGTGAACGTCCGTGTTTCCAGGTTTGCACCTACGTGTACCGCAGCCTGTGAGGCGTTGGGCGTGGAAGTGTCTGTGAATGCGCAGGTTCCCGGAGGGCAGCTGGAAGCCAGCTTAGTGGTTGCCTGTGTGTGATTTCACGCGGGAGGAAACGGCTCGGCCAGCCAGCCCAGACTGCGTGTGCACACACGTGCCCGTGCGCAGGAGCTCTGTGGGGCGTGGGGAGGGCGCTCTGAGCTCCGAGCCCGTGCCAGACACCCTGGCCCAGCAGCACCCTGGCCCCACAACAGCCCTCTTATCACGAGGCGCATTTCACACCCGGGGCAGAGTTAGGGGGAGCGTGGCCAGGCCACCAGCCTGTGCCCGGACACGTGGGCTCACACGTGCGTTACATAAAAGCCGCGGGCCACAGTGGCAGCCAGATGTTCGGTTTCCTCCTGGAGCCAGATGGCAGCTGATCCGGGCGTCCGTGCATTTTTCTAACTCCTGCTATCCTGCCTCTTGCCCCTTCTGGAGTTTTCCGCGGACGGGGAAAGGGGCTGGGGACACGGGGATTTCCTGCAGAACAGGTTGCTCCCACTTCCCGCAAGTGGGGGGCTCAGGAGGCTGGAGTGGGTGGGCTCTGCCGAGATGCCAGCATCTCCTGGGCGGCTCCTTGCACAGTGCTCATCCCACCCGGCCCGGGACGCGCCCCAGCCTCGCCAGCAGGGTGGTGCGGGCCTGGGCCGGGTGCAGTGCTCCATGCTCCAGACCTGCCCCCAGCCTGGCTCGGGTCCCGCTCTCCCCGGAGCCTCGCTCTTCCTGTGCTGATGGGTGAGAGCCAGCTGGCCTGATAAACCCACGGCATTCGCGTCCCTGGGCCGCAGACTGGGGGCTCCAACAAGAGAAGCACATTCACTCACGATTCTAGAGGCCAGAAGTCCAAGGTCAAAGCACCTTACCTTCTTCCTGGCTCTGCCCAGGATCTTCCTCCTGTGTGCGTCCGTGTCCAAATCTCTTCTTGTGCAACCCCTGCCTTGCCGGGTTCGGGCCGCTCTCCTGACTTCCTTTTAACTGTATCACGTCTTTAAGGCCGTGGCTGCAAATGCAGTCACGTTCTGATGCTAGGGGTTCGGACGTCACTGTATTTCTGCACGTGGGGCGGGGGACACAGTTCAGCCAGTAATACCCAGGGTGGGGTTTCCCGGAGAGGTGCCTCCCACCCCACCCCACCGTGGCCCAGCGGTCGTTTCTGGGGGAGCCTCAGAAACCCCAACTTCCTGCCTCTTAGTTTGACATATGATAACTTTATCCGGGGCCAAGGAGACATTTCAAAGTTCTAGGTCGGGGGGACCCCTTCAATCCCGGCCACCAGCTCCTTTGGAAAGAAGGTTTGGATGACACGCAGGGGATCTTAATGGGGCTGGAGGGGTCAGTGTGTGGCCTGGAGGCAGGGAGCCTGAGGGCAGGGGTTCAGGGGCAGCTCCACGGTACCCTGGGCCCTGGGGGTGGTCCTGATGGTCTCGCTGGGCCTCGTGTCACCCTCTGTGCAGAGGCTGCCGGGCTGGGTGATCCCAGAGACCTTGGATTTGATGGCTGGTGTTTTTTCGGTGGGGGGGGGTGGGGGGAGGCTACTGGCCGCAGTAGCCCGTGGGGCTGGGGGTGGGCCCGAGGGAGGCACTCGGGCCAGGCTCCCATCGTGGCCAGAAGACGCCATGTGCATTTAGGGGCTTAAAGGAGCAGCAAGTCATTGTCTTACCGCCTGTGGGGTCACAAGTCCACGCCCGTCTCACAGAGGGAGGGTGCAGCTATGATCAAGGTGTGGCAGGCCTGGTTCCTTCTAGAGCGTCCAGGGGAGCGTCCATTTCTTTCCCAGCTCCCAGAGGCCCTTCCCCCAGCCCGGAGGCCAGCAGGCTGAGCCCCCACCTGGCACACTCTGAGCTTTCGTCCCGCCCCTTCCGCTTCCAAGGATCCTGTGACTGCATCGGGCCCACCTGGAGGATCCGGGTTCAGCTCCCTGCGTAGGGTCCGCTGGTGAGCAGCCTTGACTCCGTCCGCTGTCCCAATGCCCACCTAACGGAAGAGTCCCGGGTCCCGGGCATTTGGAAGCGGAGGTCCCTGGGGGGCCGTTACTCCATCCGTCACAGCACGCCTCACCCGTCATCCGGCCCGCCCGACCCTTGGGCAGTGGGGACTGTCATCGTCACCCTTGATTTGTCTACAGCTCTGTAGCGGCGATGACCTCCTGCGGGGAGCGGCAATGCGTGGGCTTGTGCCCGGGCTGCCAGCTGGGAGGCCTGGCTCCTAGCCCCTGCCCCCCGCTGCCTGGGCGTCGCTTCTGCTCCCCTTCCCATCTCTGGGAATGTCCCCTGAGGAGAATGTCACAGACGTGTGCACCGAGAGGGAGCTAGTTTGCCCAGGGGTGTGGGTTCCAGCGGAGAAAAGCTTCCAGAAGCCTAAGAAACCGGTATCTACTCAGAGAGGCCTGGTTCAGAAAACGAATGCACGTTAACTGCACCGGAATTAATACTTAAACATTAAAAAAGAGCGAATTCAGCTGGTGTGCGGCTGGTGGCCCCGTGGGACGCTGTGGAAGCACCCAGAGACATGACATCCGATGACACGAACAGCAGATTGTAAAACAATATGCATCATTCCGCTTGGTTTGAACTGTGTCTGTGTCCGTGTGTGTGTGTCCATGTGTGTGTCCATATGTGTGCCCATGTGTGTGTGTGTGTGTGTCTGTGTGTGTGTATGAGAATTTGGGCGGGTGGTGTAGGGCATGGTAGCGTGCTGGGTTATCTCACGGCAACGTGACAACAAATTGTGGATTAACTGGAAGGTTAATTTCTTCGTGCCTGCCTTTTCCGTCTCCCCGTAGCAGGAATCTGGATCCTTCGCCACAAGGGCACGTGGGTTTGGATACAGCACTGGCCCTACGAACGGCCCTCCCCGTCTCCCGCTAGCTCACGGGGAGGGCGATGAGCACTCTGGACCCACGGGCTTGAGCTCTGGCCCAGGCTGGCATCTGCGTGCGTGCGTGTGCATGTGCCTCTGTGAGCACACGGAAGGGTCACCGGGACAAGCCCCAGGGCCACCTCTTCCCATGGCGGGGGTACAGCATTTGGGGGCCCCGAGCCTCTCCTTCGCCAGGTTCTCACTGTGACCATGATGAAGCCTGATGCTTTGGCCTTCTCCAAGGGTCCCCCCACAGTGCCTGCCCCCAGAAGGCCAACTCCCAGTGCCTCTGTTACCTGTGAACTTGGACTTGGAGGTGCAGCCCCTCCCCAGGGCAGAGCAGCACTTTTTACAGATGAGGGCTCCGCTGCAGAGCCAGCAAGATCTCTGAGTTCCAGCCAGGGGCTCACCTCACCCCTCCCAGCAGCCCTGGTCCTCCCACCCAGCTCCCTCTCTCCAGCCCTCCTTCCCCTAGACCTCCCCACCAGAGTGAACAGCCGTTTTGTCCCTTTCTGGGGCTGGAGTGGGGTTCCTCCCTCTCACCGGACTTGAGCCACAGTGACCATGGTCACAGACTCCCTGACGCCTGTGGTTGCCATGGAGACGGAAGGAGGTGATCAGGTGTACTGATTGCCACCCTGAGAGGTACTCACTGCCTCTGAGGTTCCTACAAGAGCTTTCCAGAAAGCCTGCTCTCGCAGGGAAGGAACACAGGTCCTCCACTCCCCGGCCTGGCCTGCCCACCCCCACACCAGGGTCCAGGCAAACCATGCCAGAAGCCAGCCCGCGCTGGGCCCACCATGACAAGGGCACACGCCCACCCCTGGGTTCAGAGCTCCCAGCTGACAGTTGCCCACCCAAGCCCCTAAGCCTCTGTCCCCGAGTACCCCGGGGACGCGCCTGGTCCTCTCTGGGGACACGGTGGTCCAGGGAGCTCATTCTGCTTTGCAACCTTCCGGGTGCCAGGTCTAAACCGGGGGCTTGGCCTCCCTTACTCTAACGCTCATACCTGGGCAGGGCAAGAGTCATCCCCATTTTATAGAAGGGGAAACCGAGGCTCAGAGGGATCAAAGACTCGTCAGGGCCAGAATTTGAAGCCAGGTGTGTCTGACTCCCCTGTGTGCGCTCTACCTCAACACCAGCGGCCCAGCCGGACTCCAGCTTTGCCCTCCAACCACGGGACCTTGACAGAGGAAACCCAGGCACGCAAAGCTCTGGCCCACATCTTTGGGGCCGGGTCACCTCGAGGGAACAGGTCCTCAGGCCTTTTCCTTATGGCACCAGGAGACACCGAGGGACACCTTCTCTGTCAAAGAGGCTCCCCCCAGATCCCCCCCAACGGGCTACGGCCCTGGCGTCCACACTCCCTCGGAGCCCTCAGTTGCAGTGACATCAGGGACGAGCCAACATTCCTGTTGTTTCTGTTGCCTGGTCTTTTGCAAACCCTGCCTAGCCAGAGAGATGACCTTTGCAGGTTTCCGTGCTCAAGATCCTTGCAGGCAGCCTCCGGATTCCTGTTCTTCCAGCTCCCGGAAGGGATCACCTTTGCCCTGGTGGCTGGGCGTGTGGGAGGGGGAAGCTGGGTGGACGGGATGGGAGAGATTAGAAACCAGGAGGTGGGGGGGCGCCTGGGTGGCTCAGTGGGTTGAGCCGCTGCCTTCGGCTCAGGTCATGATCTCAGGGTCCTGGGATCGAGTCCCACATCGGGCTCTCTGCTCAGCAAGAAGCCTGCTTCCCTCTCTCTCTCTCTGCCTTCCTCTCCGTCTACTTGTGATCTCTCTCTGTCAAATAAATAAATAAAATCTTAAAAAAAAAAAAAAGAAACCAGGAGGTGGGAGGGCACTGGGTGAATTCAGGACCAGCTCCAACCCACAGGAGGAGCTAGTGGAAGCCCCTGGGGTCTGGGTCCAGCTGACGGTGGGGGAGGGGAAGGAAGGGCAGAGGCGGTGTCATATTGAGAGCTCCTGGGGCTTGATCCTGCCCTACCTGACATCCAGCCTGGGACAGTGACAGGGAATCTAGCCAAGGTGGACTTCAGACAACATGGCAGCCCTCTGGCACAGTGGGATTTGACCTTGTTTTTTTAAAAAGTGGCACACCTGAAACTAATGTGACATTGTGTATCAACTCTACTTCTTCCTGCTTGTTAAATATGGCTAAGTCCCTTTCCCTCCCCTCCCCTCTCTCTTGCTCTCCCGTACCTACCTACCCCTCCCCTCCCTTCCTCTCCCCAGAGTCAGTTGTGAATTGAAGGGTCAGCTCCACTTTCTGAGAGGTTAGGAAAGGAGAAGCCTGAGATCTGAGGGTTAAAGAAAAAATCATGCCTGTGCTACACAGACTCTCAGAAACGCAGCAGAGGCCAGCATTACCCTGATGACCTCAGCAGATGCAGACAGAGCAAGGAAATAGCACAAACACCCCTCGCAGTCATAGAGGCAAAAATCCTTCACAAAATCTTTAGAATGTTTAGAAAAAGTATTGCGTCTTGACCCTTGGGGTTTGTCCCGGGTGTGTAGGACTGGTGTACCGTCCGGAAACCAGCGCTCAGAATTCACCGTAAACAGAAAGGGCAGTTATCGGCTGTGGTCACGGAAGGGCATTCACGATACCCACGTGAGCACACGCACACACTGTCTCCCTGTTTCCGTCACTGGGGCTCTGGGAGCTGTTCCCTAGCCACCCCTGCCCGCCCACATCCCCCTGGGGACTCTCCAGGAGCAGTGGGGTGATGGCGGGTTCCCAAGGAATTGTCCCCCACCCCTCCCCCTGCTCTGCCCTCGCGGGTCCCCTCAGAGGGGTCCATCCATGACATCCGGGTGGCATCCTTGAGCACAGACCTGCCAGGCTTCCACAGTGAGGGCACCCCTGCATCACACACAACCTCCCAGGGACCACTGTCATCCCTATCTGATCGAGCAGTACACAGGGTCTCCGAGAGGGGATGTCACCCCTGCCAGGAAGTGCTGGCATTGGCCTGAGCCTGGGTCCCTAGTACCCAGTGTTCCCGACACCCCCAGGAGGTACCTCCCAGACGAGCCTTCCCAGGGGCCTTTCCTTGTAACCATTTATCAGGCCCGTGGCATTCCACCAGCCCCCTCTAAGCCTTAGGGGAGCTGCTGAGAACCCTCCATTCTTCAGAAGCCCCTTCTCATCCTAAAGACTCCAGAGACCACCCCCCATCCTCTGCAGATGGGGCGCCAGAGGGCAGCAGCCCATCCCCAGCCCAAAGCTGGAGCAGGGTCCACCGTGGATCGCAGATTTCCAGGGCGGGGGTGAGGCGGGGAGGAAGACACCCTCACCCCTTCTGCTGGGCGTCTCATAAACTCAGCACCTGGGAGCATCTGGGGAGACGAGCAGAATGTATTTTAAAGACTCCAGAAGTAGCCAACGGCCTGGACCGGAAGCTGGGGCTTTTCGTCGTGGTGGCCCGGCCGGTTTGGTGCCCCAGAACTCCTTCAGGGGAATGACAAGGTGCAGATGTCCTGGCCCACTCCAGTAGGGCAGGGAGCCCTGGAGGCTCAAAAGAGAAGCCGGGGGTCTTGGGGGAGTGGGTGGGTACTGGTCTGTGGGGGCCACGGCCCAGATGGGTGTCGGGGGAGCCACAGCCATCCAGCATGTGAGGACTCAGGTTCCCTGCAGCAGGAGGGGCGGGCGGTCAGCCCGGAGGGCCAGCCCAGTGGAGCACTCTGGGTCCGGAGACCCATCCCCCTCCATCATGGGCAGCTGGTGGGCTGCAGAGTGTTGTCCCCTGCAACCTTGGGCAAGTCGCCTACCCTCTCTGGGCCTCTTTTTCTCATGCACACAATGGGCACATCAACAGCCCCACTCAGAGGGGTCGAGCCGTCACACACTAAGTGCTCGCTCAGGGAACCCCGAGCCCCGACCCCAGCCTGACGCGTCTTCCCCCTACCCTGCAGTCTGGGCTCAGCCATGGGGGGCTCACTCTCATCCGTGACAGGCACGGCCTCCTTGCCCCCTCCTCCCCCTGCCCCTAACACTCCCCCCCACCCCCCGCCCGCACTTCCTGGCTGGTCCCTGGCCTGAGCTCCCTGGACGCCCCTCGTCATGGCTCTCCTCCACTGGCCTGATGGCTTGTCCCCTGGCTCAGGGGCCGGGAGCCAGGGACACTTGAGACTGGAGCAGGAGAGGGTCTGGGCCTCCAGGGGAGACCCTGACAGCAGCTCCATGAGGACTTCCCAAACGTCACGACCCAGGCCCTGGAACCCCAGACAATGACCTCAGGGAGAACGACCCACCAGCCTGGGAAAGTTCAGGAGCCCCCTGCCCCCTGACCACTTGATACCCTGGCCTGTCCGGGGCTGATGAAATCCCACCCTTGGATGTCAACAGACTGTCCTGCCCGGAAACATGCGTCACGCGAGAGAGCACGGGGGAGGGGTCCGCTGCAAGTCCTCTGTATTGTTGCATGAAACGCACAGCCAGAACGGGGACTTGGAAAACGACCTATCAGGTCACACGGAGTCCGGCCCTGAGGGCCAAAGCGGCACCGATGCCCATGGCCGGGGGCTCTCCGTAGGTGGCACGCAACACTGGGCCTTCCTGGGTGCTGGGAGGGGCCCACTTGCGCCTTGGGCCCCCTGGCTCCCGGGCAGCATCTCCCAAAACGTGCTTGAGGAGACGGCAGATCTTTGGGGGTTCGTAGCTGTTCCTCGAGAAAAGGGGTCTGTGGTCAAATAAGTGGAAGAAACATGGAGTTCAACGGGGTCTGACAGGAAGCCTTTCTACAGGACTTGTCAGAGCCTTTATGACAACAACGGCTCTCGTGAACGGCCAGCATGGGGGGCAGAGTATGCAGCATTCCCCAAGATTATTTGACCACAAAACCCTTTCTTCTTCCCGGTCTTGCAGGCCGGCATCTGGCAGGGCACCCTTTCGAAAGGGCTGCCCTAAGCTATTGGCGACCGTTAATGGCAGTGGCACCTGTGTCGGGTGGCGGCTGGGGGTGTCTTGCCAGGCAATGTGCTGTGGCACGGGGGGGTGTGGCCAAGCACTCAGCAGTCACGACAATGGAGGGACAGGACAATGCTCGGCCCCGCTCCTGCCACCCTGGTTCTCGCCTCCCGTCTCCAGGGCGGAAGCCAAGCACGGCTCTCCCTGGGGCCCCTGGCCCACCTTGGGAGGACGCTCACAGTCTAAGCGCAGGAGTGGGGGGACAGACACTTGGCCCCGTGGACCCCGCAGCTGCTGCCTCCTCTCCCAGGCCACCCTGGGTCCCGGAGCCACGGGCAGTGGCTCACCAGGCAGAGATGAGCATCTGGCAGGTGTTGGAGGACATCCAGACCAGCTCCACCAGGCGGAACTGGAAGTAGCCAATGATGAAGCCCGAGATGACGTCGGTGATGTGGTGGCGGCCGATCATCACGCGCGACAGGCCCACGCAGAAGGCCCAGAGCACCAGCAGGACCCGCAGGGGCACCGCCAGCACCAGGTGGCTGAGGAAGAACTTGGACACCATGGCCGCGCGGCTGGCGTGCCCGGCGGGGAAGGCATAGATGTCCATGGTGAGGTAGTCCAGGAGGCTGGGGCTCGTCTCGAATGGGCCGCGCCTCCTGATGAGCTTCTGGACACCGGCCACCGTCATGATATCCAGGAGCAGAGCTGTGGGCGAGAGAGAGAGAGAGAGAGAGAGAGAGGCCCACAGGATGCTCAGTGTCCCCTCACAGCTCTGCACCCCACCCCGATTTGCTTTCTTCCTCCCAGCCACACTCGCCCCTGAACATGTTTCCACCGCAGGGCCTTTGCTTGTACTGTTCCCTCCGCCTGATCACCCTCTTCTGGGCTATCCACTGGCTCATGCCTTCCCTACCACCTGTTTACCAAAGCCCTGGCCCTCTCTACCCCGCCCGGACTTTGTCCTTACAGCGTTTCTTAGCCCGGACACATCACACACTTCTTAGTATTTATCTTGTCTCTCTTCCCTGATGCCCTGGGGACTCCAAGAGGGTCCAGACCCAATGTGCTCACTGTGCTCAGGAAAGGTGCTGCATGAGAGAGCAAGTCATCGGGGGGCATCGGTGGCCCTTGCGGGCCCCTTGGAGGGCCTGATCCACCACCCTGGCTGGTGATGGTTCTCAAAGGACCTCACTGGGGTCCCTGCCATGTTGAGAGCAGCACGTGACCACCCCTGGTTTTTAGTATTTATTTATTTATTTTTAAAGATTCTATTTATAGGGGCGCCTGGGTGGCTCAGTGGGTTGAGCCGCTGCCTTCGGCTCGGGTCATGATCTCAGGGTCCTGGGATCGAGTCCCACATCGGGCTCTCTGCTCAGCAAGAAGCCTGCTTCCCTCTCTCTCTCTCTCTGCCTGCCTCTCCGTCTGCTTGTGATCTCTGTCAAATAAATAAATAAAATCTTTAAAAAAAAAAAAGATTCTATTTATTTGAGAGAGAGCAAGCAAGCACGAGTTGTGGGGGAAGGGGTAGAGGGAGGGAGAGGGAGAAGAAGCAGGCTCCCCGCTGAGCAGAGAGCCCGAAGCGGTGCTCGATCCCAGGACCCTGGGATGATGGCCTGAGCCGAAGGCAGAGGCTTAACCACTGAACCACTCAGGTGCCCTCCACACCCAATCCCTGTTCTTTAAAAGTGAAATTCATGTCACTTACAACGAACCATTTTGAAGCGCACCCAGCGGCATTTAGTACGTTCACAGGGCTGGGTAAGCATCTCCCCCATCCAGTTCCAAAACACACTGATCACCCTGAAAGAGGGTCCCACACCCAGTGAGCAACCAGCCCCTGTCGTCCTCCCCGCAGTCCTGGACGCCACTCATCTGCTTTCTGTCTCGATGGAACTTCCATACACAGGGAATCACCCCACAGCCCATCAACCATCCCGACCCCTCCCGGTGTCTCTGTCCGTTCCTCATTCCTAAGGCTGAATGATATCCCCCGTCTGGAGGCACCACCGCTCGTGTCTCCGTCTGTTTGTCTGCGGACATCTGGGCAGCCGGCACCTCCTGGGGCTATTACAAATGTTTGGGTACGCGTATGTGTTGGCGCCTGTCTCCAGTTCTGTGGGCACACAGGTACAGGTGCAGTCACTGCGTCCCATGGTGACACGATGTGTCCCTGGGAGGGACCCTCACCTCCGCAGCAGCCAAACGCACGGTCCCCATGTTACGGAGGACAAGACAAAACCTTGGAGATGGGAGCCATCATCCCTGAGCTCCTCCTTTCCAGAGGGTTTGGCCCTTTCCCTTCCCCACTGACTTATTCTCCCTCATCCTTCAGGCCTTGGCAGGAATGTCACCTCCTTAGGGAGGCCTTCCCAGACCTCCAGAACTCCGGGTCAGGCCCTAAACGGCGCGTTTCCAGCACAGCACGTTTCTCCTTTTCATCACTCACCCAGCTGCAGCCAAGGAACCCTCTGGCTGGGGAGACACTCGGCATCAACACCATCCCTCCATGGAGGTGGTGGCCGAGGCCACCTTGTTCACAGGTTTGTGCCTAGGGCCAGGCACGGAATGGAAGTCTCTAGATGTTCGTGGAGTCACTGCCTGGGGTGAATGGCCGGGGGTGGGGGTGAGCTCTTCTCCCATTTGGGAGCACAGGGGAGACCTGGGTCTCCATCCGTCCTGCCTCCCCCCACCCACTCTGTGCTGTGTGGCCTTGGAAGGTATGCTCTCTCTCTGCTGTTAGTGGAAGGCACGGTGACAAGGCTCCTTTTCCACCCAGCTGATCACAGTGGCATCCAGACAGCCAATGGGCTGGGAGGGGGTGTATGTAAAATCTCCGCAGAAACCATCCCCGTCCTTACAGAGGCCCTTGGAGACCCCATAGGTCACAACACCTGGAAACCCTTCTCCGGGTGACAGAGGAGACTGGGCGTCATGGTATGGTGGCCAACCTCACAAGTATCACAGAGAATGAAGTTTGCGTCCCAGCCCAGGAGCCTCCTGGTTGTGCGACCTTGGACAAGTCACGTACCTTTCCTCACCAGGGAGATGAGATCACAGACACCTACCTCCTGGAGGGGGTCGGGCACAGGGGACCAGCCATCTCAAGTGTGGCTGGGACAGAGGGGTTTCCAGGGACACAAGACCTTCAGGGCTCAAACAGGGACATCCGAGCAAACTGAGGCGAGTCGGTCCCCCCAACATGCCTGGCTCAGCAGGAGGGTTGTCACTATTTGATAATTCACGGCAGCCTGGTGCTGGGAGCTTTTCTGGAAACTGCAGGGGCTTCCCGAACGGTTGGCTTACAACCGCTCTTGCTCAGACATGGAGAAAAATCCAACCAGCTTTTGAAGAAAAAAAAAGGTGCAGGAGGTAGTCACTGTCGCAAATTTACAAATTAGGAAACGAGTACAATTTTAAATCACCTGTAATCCCACCGCCCAGAGGTCGCCGCCGTTCCAGACCTTATCCGTCTACGGAGCATAGACTTAATATCATCGGCAACGCGCTCTGCACACGGGTCTGTAAGTCTGTAACCTGTTTGGGAAAGTCTGGCCGCACCCCTGCCCCACCCCTCGCTGCCACAGCTGTGGGAGATGAAGCCCGGGGGGTATTTATTTGAAGGTACCAGCAAGAGACTTCAGGCTGCTCCCAAATTAACCCTGAATTCCCTGGTTAGTGGGGGACTTCTTGGCCTTCCTGGTTACCCGCCCCACCCCCCGCCCCACCCAGCAGGGCTGCTGCCTGCTGTCCCGTCTCTGGGTTTGGGATCTGAACCCCTGGCCTCTCCTGGGCCTTCCCCTCTCCATAGCTGACGTCTGCCCACCTTGGGAGGTGCCTGGCCAGCAAGGGAGGACGGGAGCAGGAAGCGGTGGCCGGAGAAGCTGCTGGCCTGAGGGACGACAAGCCACAGGGAGGGAGGGGACCCCGTTCTACAGGCGTCCTCCCCACATTTCCATGGCAATGGGAGCTGGCCAGCTGGGGACGTGTGTGGCCAGCCAGCCCACGGACCCAGGTGGAGGCCAGGCCCGGGCTGGGAGCCAGCTGGAGCCTTTGGAAGGTCACAGTCCCAGCAGAAGAGGGACGGGGGACTGCCAGATCCCCAGGGCAGGTGGGAGCTGAAGGGAGGCAGCTGACCTCTGGAGCTCTCAGCCTCATGGAGCAGCAGAAGCGGGAAGCCAGGCGGGGGCGGGGGGACAGTTCTTAGGGTGGGGGTTCCACTCGCAGCTTCCGGGATCATGGCTGGGGTCAAGTTCTTCCTGCATTAATTAAGGACAAGTCCTTCACTTTTCGGGACCTCGACCTGCTCACCTGTAACAGGCTTGTCACAGGACACAGTGAGCTCAGCGGCCAAGAGGCATAGCTGCTGTTATCATCCCTCAGTCCCATCCGGCCTGACCTGGTGGCTAGCTAGCATCCAGCAGGTGCATCGGCAAAAGGGTTTCCTTCTGTGACGTCCCACTGGGGTCAGATGTACTTGGCCCCGGTTCTGCGACCTCTGTCACCTGAAGGCAAGTCAGAGCGTCTAGGGCCTGGACTTCCCCGGTGCTGGGGGACAGTGGCCAGCCACAGCCCGGGCGTCAGGTGGGCTGCTAGGGTCTGCGGGGGTCTAATGTGGACCAGGATCAGGGCCTGAGATAGAGCTTCGAGGGACACTAGTCACTGGAAGACACGGTCGTCCGTCCACCTGCTGACCAAGTTTCTGAGCCAAAAAACCAGGGTGCTTCAACTTGGCAAGTTGTTGCTGGTTGGAACTCTGCCTTCCCAGACAAGTGTGAGTCCTGGCAGAGGCGTCCGCGGCAGAAGGCAGGAGGGAGGGAGAGGGTTGGCACCTCTAGGCTGCCTAGTGGGTGCCCCATGCTCAGGCCCGGCTCAGATTCGGTGGCTGAAGGCAGGGAGGGCTTGTGCCCCAGACTCCCCACAAGCCCCAGCTCTCCTCATGGGTGGTCAGGACCCACAGGCCACAAACTGAGCTAGACCCACGCCCCCACATTCTGTAGCAGCAGCAGAGCATTTCCCCGGTAAAGCATGTACAAAGGCTCAGTATAGGAACCAGATGACACAGGCGGCCCGCTGGTGAAGCTGGGGGTGGGGGCTTGGCTCTGTGACCCACCCCTGCCCTCCCACAGAGGCCATGGGGCCGCCTGTGTCCCATGATTTAAAAACCCTGCCTCTGGGCCTTTGAGAACCTGCTATTTCTGGCTGATTGTGTCTCTTGAGGCCATAATGAGGTAGAGATGCCACCCCACTGTCCTGTGCCCCTCGGAGACCACTGGGCCATCTTAAGTCTTGTTCATTCATTCACTTGACCTCCAGTTCTTGGGTAGGTCAGGCAGACCCAGGTCTGGGGCTGGAGACCAGGCTGGCAGAGTGCCATCTGGCCGAGCGGTAGGCGGGAAGCAAGCACCTGACAGAGAGTTCCTTTACAGGTGCAAAGGGCCGGGGGTCTCCCCCTCACCCAGCGGCAGCTGTCCCGACCTGGGCTGTGGCTCAGAAGCTGAATGGCCTGCCCCGGGCCTCCCACTCCTCAGCCCTGCTCCTGCTATCCCAACAGGGCGGCCCTCCCCTCCTCCAGCACGGTGGCCGGCCCTCCCTGGGACCGTGATTCTGACACTGTCAGCGCATAATCTAGGGCCCAGAAATAGAAGCAAATGGCTCCATCACTCAGGGCTCCGTGAATTCCGCTCACACGGCGCTGTCAAGTTCCCTGACCTACATTCCTCCTGGAGTTGGAGGCCGGGGGGCCCCTTGGGGAACGTCCGCCTGGCAGGATGCTCGGGGGCAAGGGGCAGGAGAGTAGCCGAAGCCCGCCGACCCCCGACAGCTAACCTGAGCAGGTGTCCTCCTCCCCGGCCTCCACTCCCCGGCATCAGCCAGGGCACGCTCCTGGGCTCCAGAATCAGAGGCCAGCTTCAAGGGCAGCAGCTTGCGAGCTGTGTGACCTCGGCACGTCCCTCTGTCCGAGCCTCCCTCCTCTCACTGACAAAATCCTGGAGGCTGCCTGGAGGGCTGCTCGTAGGAAGTGCTTCATAGACGGTCCCTGGGACGGGCTTTGGCCTCCCTCACTGCCCCTCATGGCCATCCTGGTGGCCATCTCCATGCTCAGATCCTCTCAGCAAGCAGGACTCTGAGGGGCCTGGACCCCCAGGGGGGAAGCCCGGCCATTCCCCAGGCCCTGCTGCCCCGGCGGCCTCTGGGCCTCAGAGTAGGACGAGATCCTGCCTCGGTGCCCTCTGTCCCACTCCCACCCCAGAGACCCTGGGGGCCTGTGCTGTCCAAGGAACCAGAGGGTTGCAGGGGTACAGGGGTGAGGCAGGAACCAGAACTATCTTAGAAAAGCACAGCTATGGGGGGTGGGATTTGGAATTGGCTGTTCCTCAGGTCTCCTGACTGCCTGTGGCTGGCCACTTCTGTGTGTGTGTGTATGTCTGTCTGTCTGTGTGCCTGGAGGCAGGGGAACGGCTGGGATGACCTCTCATGGCCCCTGTGGGGTGCTCACTACTTTCCAGCCTCAGGGAATCAGGCCAGGCCGTATGGGGGCTCCCTATTGGTGGCTGAGGGGACAGGTCAGGGGGCCATGACTCTCACCGGCTGAAGCTGGGGGGGGGTCCCAGCTCTTCTGGGCTGGGGGTCGGCCCCACCTCTCATCTCCCATTCCAGCTCCTTTAGGAACCGGCGGGGGGGACCAGCTGCAGTGGCGTGGGGTGGTAAAAACGGGCCTAACCTTTCTGAAGGGCATTTGGCCTCGGACTTAGAAGCCTTTGCAACACGTCTGCCTTGACTCAGCCCTCCGGCCTGCAGGAGTACCTCCTCGGGAAGTAATTAGGGATGCGCACCGTGATTCACGGTCAAGGATGGCCACTGCAGCACTCCTTGTAACACTGAAAACCGCACCCTGCCCTTGAGTAGGAGGCGGATGGGACGCACCGCGCTCTAGTCTAGACAATGGGTCGCTCGGAGGCCACGGCCAGTGACCAGGAGGGTGTGTATTTATAGCCTCCGAGGGGGCGCAGCGGGGCTCTCTGTCAAGCGGGGAAGGACGAGCAGGATTCATGCAGGACGCCGTCCTTCTGAACTAAGATGCAAGCGCGTTTATATGCAGAGAAAAGAAGTCTGGACGGCGCCGCGCTGAACAGTAATGGTGCTTCTCTCTAGGTAGGAAGATGAGGGTGATTTTCATGGTCTTTTTGTCATTCTGCATTTAAATTTTTTCCTTACCACAAACAGGCATTACTTGGGCACATTTTTTTAAAAGATTTTATTTATTTATTTGACACACAGAGAGAGGGATCACAAGTAGGCAGGCAGGCAGAGAGAGAGAGAGGAGGAAGCTGACTCCCTGCCGAGCAGAGAGCCCGATGCGGGGCTCGATCCCAGGACCCCGAGGTCATGACCTGAGCTGAAGGCAGAGGCTTAACCCACTGAGCCACCCAGGTGCCCCAACTTGGGCACATTTTTTAAAGTTTGTTTTTTTTTTTTTCCCCAGGACCGTCTGGGTGCTGCCGTCAGGTAAGCATCCAACTCTTGGTTTCAGCTCAGGTCATGATCTCAGGGGCGTGAGGTCGACCCCCACGTTGGGCTCTGTGCTAGATGTGGAGCCTGCCTGAGGTTCTCTCTCTCTTTCTCCCTCTGCCTGCTCTCTCTCTTTCAAATAAATCAATCTTGGTTTTTTTTTTTTTTTTTAAGATTTGTTTATTTATTTGAGACAGAGACTGGGGAGCAGAGCGAGAGAGAGTGCCCAAGAAGGGGGAGGGGTGAAGAGAGAGAGAATCCGAAGCAGACTCCCCCTAGGCGTGGAGCCTCATGTGGGGCTCGATCCCAGGACTCCGAGATCCCGACCTGAGCCGACATCAAGAGTCAGATGCTTAACCCACAGAGCTACCCAGGCACCCTTCAAATAAATAAATTTTTTAAAAAAGTTATTTTTATAAAAGGACAAATATTCTATGACTGCACTTTTATGGGGTCTCTAGGATAGACAGACTCAGAGAGACAGAAAGAAAGCGGTGGTTCCCCAGAGCTGGGGGAAGGGTGAGGACGTTCCGCCAAGGGAAGTACGTGAATGAGAAGTTTGTGACTCCCGGGAACGGAGTTTTGCTTTGGGAAGATGGCAGAGTTCTGGAGGTGGACGGGGGTGATGGGTGCACACAACGGGAATGCCTTAATGCTGCTGAATTTTACCATGGGAATATGGCTCAAACGGTAAATTTTATGCGTATTTCAGCACATGCACACAAAACTCTTGAAAAAACTAGCGCACGGCTCCGGCAGGAGGCAGTTCTCAGGGAGGGACGCAGGGAGCAGAGCAGCCGGGTGGGGGGGGTCCTGAGAGTAGGTGAGAACCTTCCAGCCTCTCAGCACTGGGACCTCCGCTCTGCTGGCCTGAGTAGTGTGTGTGTGCGTGTGTGCTTGTGTGTGCACGTGCCGCCACCTCTCCTGACCTGGGCAGCCCCTGACGTCAGACACAGCCGCACCTCCAGCCCTAGGCACCCGGGAGGCCAACACGGGGGCGCCGGCCTGTCTATCTCCCCTGGCCTGAGCGGTCCGAGCACGTAACTTTGCAGGTTTCCATTGCTCAACTGAAGAATCCAGACGCTAAAGCCGGCTCTGCCTATCTCTGAAAACCATCGAGGTACAAGGAAATCAAGACCACGGGCACCAGAATCTGACAGCAACATCTATTCACTCAGTGGAGCGCCAGGCAGTGTAGACACGAGCCTGTCCAACTATACGTGGCCACAAGGGCAGCCGTCAGGATGGTGCCTGGGCAGGGGATAGCTGAAGGCCCCCCAGAAGGACTGAGGTCTCACTGAGCCCCACTGAGACATGACGAGTAAAGCAGGGGTGGGGGAAGCAGGGGCACCGCTCTCTCCCTGCAGAGCTGGCAGGGAAGGCTGGGGGCAGCCTAGGTCGCCATCAGTTAGGGACAGGTTCTGTGTCTCGGGGACATCACCATGCCACCCGACAGCAGGACCTGGCGGCGGTGAGGGAGAGCTGACACCATGGATTAGACAGAGGGTCTGCACAGGGGGCGCTGCGTGGGCGTATGGGCGCTGCAAGGCTGAGGGACCAGGTCTGGTTTCTGAACCTTCATGCTTGAGGTAAAGGGACGTGGGGCTGAGACCATGATCCCCAAGGGCACGTTCACGGCCCAGCAGGTCCTTTGCTGACCACGAGAAGGAGGCCACGCCAGGCAAAACACCCCAGGAGGTCATTTGAGAAACAGATGCTGTGTTAGCACGTGCAGAGTTAGGGGGCCACGCGGCGGGGGGCCTATGGAGCGGATGTCATTCCTGGGGAGGGGGTTTAAGGGAGACACTGGCTTTCTTTATCATCTGCCCTTGGAATGTTTGAATTTTCCTTACTGTAAGGACGGATAATGAAAAGGTGCTCGTTATCACTAATCATTAAGGAAAAGCAACTCAAAACCATGGGCTACCACCTGTCACACTCACTGGGATGGTTACTGTCAAAACCCAGGGAACAGCAGGTGTTGGCAGGGACGTGCAGAAATCGCAGCCCCTGTGCCTCGCTGCTGGTGCGGCGGCCGTGGGCAATAGTATGGGGGCTCCTCGAAAAATTATACACAGAATTACCATTGAAGCCACCAATTCCACTCTGAGTATTTATCCCAAAGCCCTGAAAGCAGGGCCTTGAACAGACATACGCACCCCCGTGTTCCCAGCGGCACTATTCCCAATAGCCCAAAGGCAGAGGCAGCCCGAGAGCCCACTGCTGGATGCTGGATGGACACGGTGTGCTCGGTCTACCCACACGATGGAATGTTATTCAGCCTTAAAGAGGAAGGAAATCCTGACACCAGCTGCTGCATGGAGGAACCTGGGGGACATTAGGCAAAGTGAAATGAGCCAGACACAGAAGGACAAATACCTTATGATTCCACTTTTACGAGGTCCCTAGAGAAGTCAAGTTCATAGAGACAGGAAGTGGAACGGTGGGCACCAAGGGCTGGGGGAGGGGGAAATAGGGAGTTAGTCTTTACTAGGGGTTGAGTTCGGTTTGGAAAGGTGGAAAAGTTCTGGAGATGGGTGCGGTCATGGTTGCGTTACATGGGGAAGGTTTTTAATGCTCGTGAAGTGTGGATTTAAAAAGTGGTCAAAATGGTAGGTTTGGGATCATGACTATTTTTTCACAATAGAAAACGATACAGAGGGGCGCCTGGGTGGCACCCTCGCTTAAGCGTCTGCCTTCAGCTCATGTCACGATCCTGGGGTCCTGGAATCGAGCCGTGCATGGGAGACCCTGCTAGGCGAGGGGTCTAGCTTCTCCCTCTCCCTCTGCCCCTACCCCATCTGTGCTCTCTCTCTTGTTCTTTCAAATAAGTGAAAAATTCAAAAAGTGATATAGAACAAGAAGAATGCATAGTTTTCATAATCAGGAAAATCTCAATAAAGACGTCATGGCAACAAGACATGGGAGCCATTGTCTACCAAGGACCAGCCCACAAAGAAACAGGGATGGGCCTAGGTCACCTGTCACACGGCTCCCCTTTGGGATCATCAAGCCGAGTGCAGCAGGGGAGGGACAAGGGAGGGGACAGGGCATCTCGTAGGCATCTGGAGCCTGCGGGGACCTGGAACTGTTTTGACATGAGTGGTGGTGATGATGGTGATCGCCACGGGGGCAGGGGCGCTGATGGGCATTGGGACGCGCCAAACTTCTTACATGTTCTTTGGCGAAGTGTCCCAGCCGCCCATTTGACAGATGAGGGAAATGAAGCTCAGAGAGGCAAAGTCACTCGTCTGAGTCCGCACAGCAGGCCTCGGGTTTGCACCCAGGTCCCGCTGACTCTGGAGACCAAGGTTTGCTCAGATCCCTTCTGGCTTTTTCTCCAGTCCGCCCAGCATGCCCTCGGGGAGGGAACGTGGGGCAGGGGGCTGCGCAGAGAACTTCCACCTGGCCCAGCTGGGGCTCCTCCCAGGCCCTGTGGCTAGAGCTCCCATTTCCCAAGGCCCCTGAGTTTTCTGCTCTGGGGTCACAGGGAGCCCAGGTCCCAACTATACAGGTGGGGCCTCCACTCCAGGGCACTGGATGGCACTGGACCCCCACAGGGGAGCCCTGTGCCAAGAGCTTTCTCAGCTTCCCATAAGCCCTGGAGCCCCATGTACAGACCAGGAAACTGAGGCTCAGGGATGGGACCCCGCCTGACCAAGTTCACAGAAAAAGTGTCAGAGAAGGAGTGGACCGAGCCCAGTCTGACCTTGGAACCTGTGCTCTAGGATTGAAGGCTGTCTCCGTGGCCCCCCGAAGACTGCAGAATGGACAGAAGCCCGCAGTTTGTGCGCAGTGGGTGGGCTGCTCTCCCAGGTGGAGGACGGTGCCGGCAGCTCCCTAGGCAGGCTGGGCCGGAGCTGTGGGATTAGAACCCACCTTGGCTACTTGCTGGAGTTTCCTCCCACGGAACTGGAGGGCCCACAGAGCACTCTGCCTGCTCAGAGCGGCTGCTTTGTGCTAGGCCCTCATTTCTCCGTGGTCTAGGTAACTAAGTACACGAACAAAGGGGCTGGGAGGTGGAAAATATCCCCCTAGACCCTTCGCTCCCTTACCACGACCCTTCACCTCCTTGCTGCGTTCATGCTTCTGGAATGGACTGGGTGGCACCTCGACCCGCAGACAGACAGGGAGGGGGGAGGTGAGGGTCTGGCCATCTGCGTATGTGGCTTTGGCTCCTGGGCCGAACACTAACACTCACATGGGGTGAGTGTGTCCCTTGACTCCTCTGAGCCTCAGTTAACTCCCCTGTAAAGTGGGTATATTAATATTCATCTTATTAAGTCATTAAACATCCTTTTACATTATGATGTACAGGACATTCATGGCACAGTATTTGGGCCACGATAAAGCTCGATAAACTCTTGTTCAAAAAGAGCGGCGTCTTGAATCTTGGCCTTCATCCTCAGAAGCCGACACCTTTGAGCTCCCAGCCGTGGGTTTTGCTGGAATGAGCCAGAAACTTCAGCTTCACAGGCTAGAGCTGCTCCCAGTTCTCACCCCTGCCCCATCTCTGACTAGCTGCATAACCATGGGCCAGCCGCCTCCCTGTGCCTCAGTTTCCTCCTCTGTACTAGGAGAAGAATGACTGCCTCTCCCTCCCGGGCTGTGTGAGGGTTAGCAGCAATGGCACGCTTTATGCAATGCTGGGCACAAGTAAACGACAAACTCATTCCCAATACAGTGTCACCACCTCCAGCGTCATCCAGGGAGGGACCCATGGATGGTGTCTAGCGGGCAGGTTTGAGAGGGAGGCTCAAGGGCACCTTCTCACCCCTGTCCTTGGACACCAGACCACCTAACTCCCAACACAGCTTTCTTGAACTGTGTTCTGTCTGGGGCTACAACAGCCCTGGGGAAACCCTGGGTCATGAGCCCCTGGCCTGGCGCCTCAGCCACCTTGCTCTGCCCCCCACTCCAGAGCCTGTGGCACTGCGCCTGGAAAGGGCACTGGCCTCGGTGTCAGGCGGCCCTGGTGCAGATCTCCAGCTCTGAAGCCTTGGCCAGGTTGTTTTATTTATAGGAACCTCAATTTCCTAATCTGTAAAGTGGGAGCGATAATAGCAGCAGTCACGCGGGTCTATTCCCGAGAAATAACAAGGAACGTAAGCAATCTAAAAGAACGAAAACATTGCGGGTGCAGGAAGCACCTGTCCGAGTCCTCCCCACGTCCCACCCACAGAGCGTCCAGCCCCAGCCCCTCTGACCCTGGGTGGGCAGATACATGTTCTCCCACCTTCCCCTAGGACCACAGCTCTCAGCCATCCAGCCTGCACCCCTTCTGGAGCTGTGTTCCCTCATCAGGGTTTGAGAGCCTGGGCCAGCCGCCTGCCTGTGCCCAAAATGGTGGCCATGCTGGGGGGGGCCAAGGGGACCCACATGGGCCAGCATGGAGGGTGGGAGCCAGGGCTACCCGAGCACCTGCGGGAAGTGCAGGTGCCTGGAAGCGGGCTGGATGGGAGCCGGATGTCATCTCGTGACTGGCGGGGAGGGATTGCCTTCCGCATGGGTCCATGTGGTGCCTGGCACAGGGCGGCGCTCGACTGAACGACCCTGGCGGCAGAGACTATATGGTGAGACAAACCAGGGACCCGCTCCCCTGGCTGCCCCCCAGTGACCCACCCGGGGAAGCAGCAGGTGAGGACCCTAGGCGACCACAAGTGGGCAGAGCCACAGGCTGGACCTCCAGCTCCCCCAGGCCCGGGCAGCTGGCAGGGTCCCTGAACCAAGCAGAGGGGACCTCCGGGCGGCTCACAGATGTGGTCTGCAAGCAGCCTAGGAGCTCAAGGACCCCAACCCATGGGATGGGAGTTACCCTGCTCTAGGACACCAGGACTCCCCCCACCTCCAGGACCCTCACCAGACTCCTGAGGGCCTCCCTGGAGACCAGAGCCTCCAGCACCCCCTTCTCTCAAGTTGTCTCTGGGGCAGTGGTACACTCTGCCAAGAGCTGGGCCTTTCCCTGGAGGACCCCACAGGGCCTCCACATCCTTGAGGCCCCCGCGTTGGAGGGTCCCCTGGCGGCACATCCCTGGTTCTCTCTTTCCCAAGCTGGAGGCTTACCTGTTTCTGGGGCACCCTTCCTACCTAACCTCATTAGATCATTCCAGTTGGTTTCTGAGGGCCCCACTCATCCTGGGCGGGCGGGGTGGGGTGGCGTGGGCTCCCTCCCAGGGGGGACCGGTGGGGCGGGCGGTGGACACACTCACCCAGAAGCAGGTTCATGAGCACCTCCTGACCGGCCAGTGTGCTGCTCTTCACCAGGCAGAGGATGGTACCGCCGATCCAGGGGATGCCGTGGCCCGTGATGCCAATGAGCTTGACCATGGAGCGGGCACTGGCCCAGGACGCGGCGCGGCCGGCGCACACCCCCAGCCGCTTGGACATGCAGATGTCGATGGCCAGCAGGGAGTTGAAGGCGATGCCCTTGAAGGAGGGGTTCAGCTGCATGCAGTCCTCCTCGGGGAGCTGCTGCGACTGGCGCCGCTCACGGGCCCCATCGCCCGGGGGTGGGGGCTGCGCCGAGGGGCCCGGGGCCTTCCTGCCCGAGCTGCGGGGCTCCGGGGCCCCCTTGGGGGGCTGGTTCAGGGACAGGAACTCCGCCCGGTTGAGGACATTGTTGCGGTCCCGGGCCCGGGCGCGGCTCTGGGAGGCTGGCATGGTGCCACTCACACGGCGAGGGCTGGTGCCAGCCCTGCTGCGAGGCCTGGTCCCCGAAGACAGGAGCTGCCCGGGGAGCCGCCGCCGCCCGCTGCCTCCCCGCCTTCCCCGCAGCAGTGTTAAGTCCGGAGTGCGGGATTGCACATGGCTGTTTACCTCTGGCGGCCGCCGCGCTCCGGGGGGACGTCAGCGCCAGCCGGGCAGCCAATCGAGCCCCCGATGCCGGCCGGCGCCAATGGAGCAGCCGCGGAGGCGGACGCGTGCACAGCTGTGGCCCGGCTGCCTCAGGCCTGGGCTATTTAAATCTTCCAATGGCTCACTCGCCCGGACCCGGGGACTCTGGGAAATGTAGTCCCTGCTGCTCCAGCCTCATCAGGGCCCCGGGCCAGAAGCCCTGGTGTGGGCCCTGGACCCACCCCTGTTTTTACCAGGTTCCCTCTGAGCAGTGCAGACCCCCGTGAGCCAGGCCTGCCTGCCCCCTGGGCCCGGGCACTCGGACCTGGTCCCGTGGACGGGACAGCGGAGTCAGGTCAAAGGCCTGACCGGGCACCAGACGGAGTGAAAGACGTCACTGCCAGCATCATCTTGGGGCCGTTGGGGCCAGGCCGAGCTCCTCCCCTCTGTGACAGCATTTCATTAAGCTGGCAGCCTGGGGTTTTATTTTTACTTTTTAATCAGTCTTGAATTTGACTTCCCTGCATCGGAGTCCAATCAAATGGCAATCTGTTAAGATTTGAGTTCCACTAGAGGGAGGGCCAATTGATGGGTCGGTAAGGGATCTGTCCCTTGGAGGCTGTCTCCGCTGCTCGGAGTTTTGCGGAGGACAGGGGCACTCCAGCGGCTCAGGCAGGCCCTTGGTCACCAGACACCTGGCACCACGCGAGGGGCCTGGCACGTGCAGCGAATGAAATGTCCGTCCCTGTCCCTGGGAAGCTCAGTTCCGTGGGGATTAAACAAAAAAACAAGCCACACATAAATGATTGGAGGTGTAGGGATGTGGGGTAGGATCACAGAACCATGGCCCTGGGTTTGGCTTGGGAATCATGGTGGGGCTTCCCCAGGAAGGAAGAACAGGTGGGAGGTCCCAGGCAGGGGAGAGCCTACCCCACAGGAGGCCCGGGAGGCCCGTGTGGCTGGGACATAGTTCAGAAGGACAAGAGAGGCTGAGATCCCAAAGAGGGCAGACCTAAGGGCCCAGTCGAAGATTTGGGGTTTGAGTCAGGCTTCTCTGTCCCCCCACTCCGGGTGACTGGAGGTACCCAAAGTCTCCACAGCCCTCATAGGGCTGACTGGGCCTGGGTTCAAGGGAAAACCGCTAGTAGAGGGTGACCAGAAGAGTCAGGAGTGAATGTCCTGGTATCACAGTTCAGGGCAGCCAAGGCCTGTCTGCCTAGCTGGGCTGGAGACAGAAGGCTGTGACTTCCCTTCCAATCATGGAGACCACCTGTGAAGCCCCCGGCCCACCCCACAGCCTGCCAGGCACCAGGTCCAGAGCCTCCCAAAGACAGTCAGCTACCTGGAGTGGGGTGAGGGCTCTCTGGCCACAGGGCACCAGCCGTAGGGTCTGGGTCTGACAGAGGGGGATGACCTGGGCTCTATCCCCAACTAGCTGTGGGATCTTGGACAAGTCACTTGGCCTGTCTGGGCCTTGGTTTTTCCACCTGTAACATGGGAATCATAGTGTTTACTTTTCAAAGGCTAGTGTGAGGTCGGTGAAATGATGCTTGTTAAACACTGAGCAGGGTCCCTGACACATAGTGAGCTGTCCACTCTATGGGTTGAACAAAGAAGGCACAGTCCTCTCTTCCCTCTGGGTGTCCCCGTCAGAAGGACCCACCACCAAAGTCTGGGCCCTGTTGGTGTGAAGCCATACTCCAGGAGCCCTGAATCCAGATTTCCTTGCAGACTTCCCGGCACTCCTCTTCCAGGGGGCCCCGTGCAGACCACACGGCTACAGGGGGGATGTCCTAGCCTCTTGGGTGGAAAGGATGGCCTGTGCTGCCTCCTCCCGGACCCTGGACAGACGCAGAGGGAGATGTACTCAGAATGCGTGGACAGAGGGCACTAGACCAAGCTGGGTGCTCTAACTTGTTCACACCCCATAATCAACCTTTCGTGAAGATGTGGTACCTCCCCCATTTTAGAGATGATGACATTGAGGCTCAGAGGTGCGAAGGCCTCCAGCCAAGAAGCCTAAAGGAGTGGGGGCTCAACTCCCCAGCAGTGCCTGGGGAGGAGCACAAGGACCTCCAGACAAAGATCCCTCAGCCAGCAGGGACCTGGGTGTGCTCGCTCAGTTCGCCACCAGGGAGGAGCTCATCTCACTCTCCCTGGGTGGGGCCCCTGACCTCGGCTGACCTCCAGAGGGGAAGAGGAGCCCAGCCCAGACTGGGGCTATTAATACCCCGAGGTCTAGGTCAGCATCTCAGTCTGGTCAGAGCTGCCAGCAGGCTCTGAGGGCCACAGTGGGCTCTATGGGGGGGCTGGGGGGGGAGGTCCATGAAGTCCAGCTGGGCTCTGGCCTGGGAGTGGTTAAGAGTGGGCTCTGGAGTGAGACAGCCCCAGGTTCCAACCATGGCTCAGCCACCCCCAGTTTAGTGACCACCAATGAGCCTTGTGAGCCCTCTTGGTCTCTGTTCCCCATCCTAGGGGGCTGCTGGAAGGACAGGGCGTGGGACTCACTCAGCCTGAGACCTGTGCCTCCCCCCATAAGTGGGGGAGTGACCCAGTTCACGTTCTCAGCTGAGAAGCCCCTTTTTGAGGCCCCACCTGCTCAAGGACACTCAGAATCCACTCATTCATTCAATCAATGCTTTTGTTGAGCTCCTCATGAGGCCCAGTTTCGGAGACAGCACACACACCCACAAAATAACTAGCCAGTTTGTAAAACAGTTTACTTTTAGCAGTAACCTTACTTTTTTTTTTTTTTTTATTCTCAAGAGATTACATGCTTACCGAAATAAATTCAATAAATACAGATGAGGGGCACCTGGGTGGTTTAGTTGGTTAAGCCACTGCCTCCCACTCAGGTCACGATCCTGGAGTCCCAGGATCGAGTACCGAATCGGGCTCCCTGCTTGGCGGGGAGTCTGCTTCTCCCTCTGACCCTCCCCACTCTCATGTTCTCTCTCTTTCTCTCTCAAATAAATAAAATCTTAAAAATAATTAACTACAGATGATATAGGTACAATCCTACTGCCTGGAGACCACCACTGTTAACATGAGGGTCATCAGGTTACAAAGGAATTCTCACTTGTCTCATTTCCAATTATTATACTATTTCACAAAACCAAGTATTACTTTAATAATCAGCAAGAATATATATATTTCTCAGCAAGAATATACATTAAACAAACTGTATCATATGTACACAAAAGCACATATAAAACATGGTTGTTTTATATCCCCTTTATTGTTTTATTTTTTATTTTTTTATATGCCCTTTAAAAAAATAACCTATACGTTTTCACGTAATATAAACCTGGCCATGTTTCCATGACAACCTGCCATTTTCCAACGGCTGCTTGGCATTTTGTCGTGTGGATGGGCCATACCTTCTGTAAGCAACCTCTTATTGTTGGACATGTAGCCTGTTTCCATTTCATGACCATACAAATCTAGTCTGCCTCGGCCTTCCTTACACACCCCCGCCGTGTGCCAAAGTAAACTACAAACACGTGGTTCAGGCGGCAAGTGCCAGAGGCCACCACGGGCTCAGCTGCATCCCTGTGGGTCTGATGGGTGGGCCTGAGCGACGTACTGCAGTGCCCACACCTGGGAAAACATGGGTTATAGATGCTTCCAGGCATCGACAGGGCAACAGGGCAAGTCCAAGCACCCTCTTCCCATGTTAGAGTTGAGGAAGGGCAGCCTAGGGTGGTGGCATCACCTGTGAGGCCACAGAGCCGGTCAAGGTCAGGGATGGCTGGTCCCTGCAACTCCAAGGCTGCAAACTTTCCTTCCGGCCAGGGGTCCCCCAGCTTCTCCATTCCCCGATGGCTTGGCACTCAATGATGCACTCGCCTGCTCGTGGAACACTTCTGGAGGACTGCTAGGCACCAGGCCTCAGGCAAGGACCAGTAGGAAGTGCAAAGGTGACCCTCGGAGGTGCCCAATCCTGCAGATCACCTGACCTGCCCGGAGCCACTACCCTACCTGGCCCGTGGTGCACAAAACCTTCCTGTTCTAGCCCTGTCCTGTGCTGAGAGACCGAAGTGACTTGCCAGGGCCCACAGCGGGGAAGGGGCACTGCAGGACTCAGACTCGGGCTGTGGGGCCTAGACACCTGCGACCTGTTGTCTTGAAATGTTTGAGAGAGATCTGCTACTACTGTTTACGACGACGAAGCGTGGGTAGCATTAGCTGGCACCTAATACTTGCTCTGTGCCTACTTGAGCCAAGTGTGTGTCCCCGAACTGCTTTGAGTTGTTCTCACCCAAATGGGAACATCAAAACTCAGAGGTGAAGGGGTTCTATCTGGGTCATCGAGTCAGCCAGAGGGCACCCCAGGACCCCTTACCCTCCTCTGCTCTTCTCTGCCCTTGGCCATAACACTTACTCTCTGTGTGTTTATGGCTCATGTCTTCCCAGCAGTGTCAGCCCAGGGGGCACGGACTGTCCTCTGCATGGTCAGGTATGTGCCCAGGGGGCCCAGACAGGCCTGGCGCACAGTAGGAGGCCATGACTCCGTGTTTCCGCAGGCTGGACTCTAATGTACCACAGGCCTCACCATCAAAGACGGATGACCAAAGGAGGCGGGTTATTTGGGGTGACGACCCCAGAAGGGAAGGGGAGAAGGGACTGGGGGGAGAAGCTCCACGCCGCCCGGCAGGAGGGACGCGTCTCGGGGAGTCGCACAGCTGGAGGGGAGAGGAGGGAGGGGCAGCGGCGGGGCCCTTGCCGGGAGGGGGAGGGGGCCTGGAACAGCGTTTTTCCCCGCCGCCTCCCCACCCCGGCGCTCCCGCCCGGATCGCTTTCGCAGTTCGCATTTCCAAGGCCGGTCCCGGGTTATTTCGGTCGGAAACCTGATCCTTCGCGGGTTTATTTTAGCACCTTGGAGAACTCCCAGTGCCGCACCGATCCCGGCCGCACCCCGCCCGCCGCCGACGCCTCCGGGCGCCTCCGGGCGGCGGGGCAGGGGGCGCGGGGACCCGCGGAGCGGCACCCGCGCCCGGGACCCCCACTCCCGCAGAGGCCGTGGGGCGCGACGGCGCGCCGCCGGGTGCGGGGCCCGGGGTCTGTGCGCGCTCCGGCCGCTCCCTGACCTGGGGGCGCCGCGGAGCCGCCGCTCCCCAGCTGGGGCGACGATTGTGCGGGAGGGGCAGGTGCCAGAACTGTGGCTCTGAAGGCTCCGCTGGAGAGGCCGGACCAGAGCGGCAGCGAGGAGCGTCCCTACCCGGATCCCCCAGAGGGCGGCCTCCTTGGAAGCCAGGCCGGGAGAAGCAGCCCCAGCCACCCTCCGGTGACCTCCCTGTGGCCAGTGGAATCTCCATCCCGCACGTTACCGACCCCCCCGCCCGGAAAGAACATTCCTCACGCCGGCCTGCACACACACGCACTCTTACATACACTCACGTTCAAAAATGTGCTCAGCTCCACTCACCAGCACACACGCATCCGCACATCCCCGGGGACAGATGACACGAGACACAAGCTCACATACACACGCGCAGGCCCAGGGACACACATGCCAACCAGCACGCTCAGACACCCACACGCTCATACAGACATACCCCCACGCAAGGCGCACACAGTCATACGTGACCAATACACGCTTGCTCCACACCCACACCACACACCACTTATGTTCATCGCACACACACAACTGTCACATATACTCTCACATACACACACCCACACCATCACACGCTCACACATACACTCACACACTCTAACCTCCTCTACTACGCTTACTACACACACATCACACCCCTGCTTTCCCCCTCCTAGAAGTGCTTTCTTCACCCTCCCTGCCCCAAGCTCAACACGGGACACTCACAAATCAAAACAATTCACTATATCTGACTTATAGCAATCGATACTCACTCGTAAACGTTTCAAGTATGAATTTGTATTTATATATTATTCATGTTAATTCATACCTCCATCCATCATTCCTGGATTTACCCTGGCATCTCTCTGACCCATGGGACGTAAGTGCTGTGGGGACCACGCCTGCCATCTGTCCTGGCCCTGTCCATGTCCCCAGCAACCCCTGAATGCCCAGCCGAGCGCAAGTGTCCAGTCGATACTGGCGAAGGAAGGCATGTGTGGAAGGCGGAGAAGTCCTGAGCCTGACGTACCCTAGAAGCAATATGGTTCTGAACTTGTGGCCAGAAAGGCCTTCGCTTCCAGACCTGCAGCCCCCTGAAGCAGTTCTGTAGGGGAGGCCATGGATCAGCTCTCTCTGAGATCCCATTCCTGCTCCCCGCAGAGATGGGGGGCATCAGTGATGTCAGGTGGGCCCTGCAGTGGGCTCCACCTCCTGGCCTCCCGATGTCCTGTCTCTAGCCATTTGCCTGGCTTTCAGCCCTGCCCCCTGTTTTCTGGGTGGGCATTCCAAGACTTACCACTGGCTTCCAGTCTGGTCCCAAACAGTTAAGGAGAGAACCCTGTTTCCCAGGGCAACAGAATTCCAGCATTAACATTTCCATCTGCAGAACAAGGGCTTTTCCTTCCTGGGAAATGCCTTTCTAGTCCCATGATGACCACACCCTTGGAGGCTACGGTCTCCTGAAGGACCAGTGTCGGCCTTGAGATGCAGGTTGGCTGGTGAGGGAGAGGGAGCCTGGAGACCAGCTCCAAAGGCCATGAAAACGAGGTCTGGACAACTACAGGGACACCAGGGACAGCTCCTCTTCCCTTGAATCGCCAGCCTCCGGGTCTTAGAGCCGGGCTGCTGGGGGCAATCCACACCCCCACCCTCCCCGGGCCTCAGTGTTTTGGCTACAGAATGGCACGGTGACAGAAGCCAGCTGGTGGGCTGACCGTGGAGGGCCTGGAGGGGAACTGTACGATGGCTTACAGGGATGCTCGGTGAGGAGAAGCTGCCTCCAGCTCTCTCTGCAGACCTTGAAGGACTCTCAGCTTGTTTGAGCTGCATGTGAAAATCAGCCGGGCTGGGCCATGTGGTTCTGATCCCAGCTTTATGGTACGGCTGGTTCTCCGTGACCTCTCTGGGCCAATGTGGCCAGAATGGAGGGACCCTGTCCTCCCAGTGACCATACTTTGAGTCCCCAAGTTGCCACAATGGGGAGTTCATCTCCTGGCTGGGGTTGGGGCTGTCCAGTCTCTCCTCTTTCTCATTCATTGGTGACTTTCCCGAGGGTTCTAGGGAGACTGAGATCTGGGGGAGGGGGAAAGGTCGGCGAGGGGCACTATGAGTGTCCCCACGGTGTTGGGCGTGTTACCACCAGATATCCCCTTCTGCGCTTCATACATGTGTGGACGGACCCTGGGCCTTCCACAGATGCTGAGGCAGCTGCAGGCCTGTGCCCGACACCCACGGAGCTCCAGAAAATGCTGAGCGGGAGGAAGACTGAGCTGGGAGGCAGAAGGACCAACAGGGCCCAAGAGCTGGGGAAGCAGCCAGAGCCTTGACCGGCCCAGGAGGACTGGGACAGGGCGCGTGCAAGAGCCCAGGCTGCGGAGACCCTCTCTCGGTCAGGGCTGGCCTGTGGGGAGCACTCTTCAGCTCAGAGCCTGGTGACCAGGCCCACGGACACCGCCGTAGCCCTCCACCCACAAAACTGGCCTTCAGCTAGCCCAGGACAAGGTACTGCACGGGGTATGACGTGCAGGGAGGCATCTACAGGGCTGGGGTTAAGTGGGAGGGGGGCTTCTGTTTTGCAAGAGTCCTCACCCTGGGGGCACCTGAGCACCTTTTCCAGTGGGACTCACTAGGGACAGGGGTTACTAGGGGTCAGTTCCATCCCATTCAGAGGGGTTGGCTGCAGCTAGCAAGGGCAGCGCCCCTGGAGGAAGGAACTGAGTGGGCTTTGGCCAGATGTGGCTGGGGATCCAGACTCTGAAAAGCTTCTGTCCCCAGATCCCTGGGTCTGTCTGTATAGCCCACCTTCAGGCGTCAGGGGTCACTCAGGCAGCACCACCTCTAGGGATGTGGCTGTTCAGTGACAAGGTTAAGGCTCTGGCCTCTGTCCTTTTCACATCGAATGAGAAAAATGTGCAGCCTGGCACGAGTTCACAGAGCAAGCACCCATGTCCTTGTCGCCAAGATGGCATCTGTGACTTCAGGGAACACCCTGGCCAGTGGGGCCTGCTCTGTTCCAGGCACTGGGGGTGATGGGGGTTGGGAGATGAGACAGACATCCCCACAAGTTAACATCTTACCTATATAGAAACTGAATAGTATAACTGTTATCTGAAGGCAAAGGAGGTGACGCAGGCCCTGGTGAGTTCCAGAAGAGCAGAATGCTTTGGGGGAGCCATGACGTCACAGCAGGGAGAGGCCACCTTGGGTTACGAGGCCAGGGAAGTCTTCTTCGTGGAACCGGACATTTACACGGGGTCTTTGGGAGACCTGTGCTGTCTGGGCTTCTCCTCTGTAGCAGGAAACAAGTCATGAGGGCCACCCTCCCTTCATCTCAGTGAGCAGGACTAGAAATCAGGTACCTGTGGCCTAAGCTGGCATTGGCATGCGATGGTCCCTCTACCCGGCTGATCATCCCTCAAAGAGGAGACCTCAGAGGGGCCGGAACCCTCCCTCCCCAGCTCCTGCCCTCCCGGGCACTCAAAACGCTCTAACGGGACACTGGCCGGAAGGGCCTGCTTCCCAGCGGGCTGCGGGTACCTTTGGAAGTCAGAGTCATGGGGGCAGGGCAGGTGAGTGGCTCTAAGTGCCTGCCAGGTTTTCTGATGTCACAAACCACCTGGCCTTTCCCTGGGGGAGTAAACTGCAAGGTGGGGGTGGGGCTGGTGGTTTGCAGCAGCTCAGAGAGGTTCACGGGACTCTCCCGGGTCAACCCCCTGCTTGAACCTCGGCACTCAGATGGCTGGGGTCCCAGTATCAGCTGGGACACCTGCCAGGGTAGGGCCTCTGGCAAGTCTATGGGGTCTCCCAGATTTGAATTCCTGCTCTGTGAAGCACCCATAATAGACCTCCCTCCACAGGGGTGGCTGAGGGCAGAGGAAATGATGACGCACTTTATCCCAGCCGGGGCCCAACAGGCCTGACCACCTGTCTGAGTGCCAAGAGGCTCCATCCCAGGAATCCTGTCCCCGGACTTCTCCCCAAGCTTCCCAGCCCTGGGGCCTCCCAGGGTCCCTGCACTGTTTCCACCCAGCCATGGCCCCACCATGGCCAGGAATACCGTGAGCTGCAACCCTCCTCCCCAGGGAGGCTGCCGCGCTCAAAGGGCAGAGGAGCCCACCTGCGCCCGACAGAAGCCGAACTACACTACCCAGAATTCCTGGGGCTAGCCAGAAAGGAAATGTCGTTTCTGCGAGGAGAGGCTTAGCTCCCCACAAGCTGCAGGAGGAGAGGGCGGGGGGAGCCGGGGAGAGGGTTAGCAGGGGGAGGGCGGGCTGTGTGCGGGGAGCGAGGGTGGAGAGCAGGGCGGGCGGCGAGGAGGAGGCGGCGCCCGCCCGCCGCCGCCGCCGCCGCCGCCGCCTGCGGACCTGCATCCCCGAGGGGCCGGCGAGCGGGCGGCGGTCCCTGCGTGCGCTGCGCTCCGGCAGCGGCTGCAGGCGGACGCGGGGCCAGGCCGGCGCAGGGGCTGAGTTTCTGCAAAGTTTGACCTGGTTGCCTTTCCGATGCTGCAGCAGAGCGAGGCAGCGCGGGGCGCGCCAGGCGGCTGCGGCGCGGCGGCGGGTCTGAGCGGCGACAGCGCGCTCACAATGATCATAAAATAAAGCGGACGCACGGGGTGGGGGCGAGAGAGCCCCGAGCCTCACCCCTCCGCCCCCGGCCACCCCTCCCCCGGCAGCCCCGAGCTAGGAGGAGGCGGGGGCCGGGGGCGCCCACGGCCGCCCCGGACCCCAGTAGAGGCAAAGGACACTGCCCGGGGGAGGGGGGAACGCCCCGAGGACGTACCCGCGGCGGGGGTCAGGGGCGTCCGGAGGGCGGCGTCCGGGGCACGCGGAGCGGCCAGAGGGGCAGGTGAGTCGGTGGCGCCGCCCGGGTGGGGGCGTGCGCGCCAAAGTTCCCCGGCGGCGGCGAGCGCGCCCGACGCGCTGGGGGCCTAGCGCCGCTCGGGGCTGGCGAGGGTGGGGACGGAGGCGACCGACGCGGCGGGGCTGGGGCACTGCGCCCTCCGGGGTCTGGGGATCCCGGTCCGGGAAGGGGCGCACGCCCGATCACACCGGCCTGCGGGGTGACACTGCGCTCCCCCCCCGGGGGCCGGAGGGATCCGGCGGGGGAAGGGGCTCGGGCGCCGGGGGCAGTGCCAGGGCCGGCGAGTCCACGGGGCCCACTGCGGTGCCGGCCGGTCGTCCTCCCCCGCCACCCCACGCCACCCCCGGGCCGGGAGGGTGTCAGCGGAGATGTCACGGGCGGCGATTATTCGCTGGTGCGCGCGGTCGTGCAGCCGCCACTGACGGGGCGGGCGGGGAGGGGGGGCGCCGCCTCCGGGGAGGACGCCCAGAGCTGCGCCGTCAGCTCCGCAGCCCGCGCCCCGCGCACACGCGTCGCCGCCTCGAGCGCCCCCCGCAGCAAAGTTCGGCTCAACTTTGAGGCGGGCCTTGACGCCCTGTCTCCTCCACCCCCAACCAGGTCCTCGGCGGCCGCGGCGAGCCAGGCGGCGGCCCGAGCGCAGCCCCGGAGCCCCGCGCGGCGACGGGCGGCGGCAGCAGCGGCGGCGGGGGGACGCGGCGCGCCCGCGTGGGGGCGTCGGCCGGCGCCCGCGAGTGGGCGCCGACGGGGACCCGCGCCGCGCTCCTCGGGGACCCCGCGGGCGGCCGGAGCCCGGCGCTCGCCTCCTGGAAGCCGCGGGTCGGCGCTCGCCCCCGAGGGCGCCCCGGCCTCCGCGCTCGAACAGAAACTGCTCTTCCATTGATAGGGCCCCGTTGGGCGAGCGGCCGGTGCGTGTGCCCCGCGCGAGCGCGTGCGGAAGGCAGAAGGGCAGGAAGTCGGACTTCTGCAGCGAGGGTGGCGGCACCGCGCAGGGGACGAGCCTTCCTCATTGATGTGTCTGCCGGCCTTCGCCTTCTTCGCCCCAAGACTTCAGGAGCGTCTCGGAGCTGCGTTCCCCGCGTGTGAGGCACGGAAGGACTGGATGTCTGAACAACATGATTGTCCATTAGCCTCCAAACTTTCCTTTTTTTAACCCAAAGAATATCGGTGATTTTTGTCCACTGCTAGCAGAAGAGAGAACCCAGGGCTCTTGAGATGCAGCAAAATCCTTATTTATAAACGGTCCCGAGAGAGTGATATGCAAAGACCCTGTACTCAGTGAATTTTCTATCCTATGGATATCGGTCTTGAGATTTGAGGTTGGAGAGCAGTACCGTCTGCACTGGGTCAGGCCGCCTCCATCCTTTCAATGCCCAGTTTCCTCTGGGACTGCTGGCCCTCCCTGGAGATCCGAGCCGTACTGTGTGCCATGGGCTGTATTCAGAGCATCGGGGGCAAAGCCAGAGTCTTCCGGGAAGGTATCACCGTGATTGATGTGAAAGCCTCAATCGACCCCATCCCCACCAGCATCGACGAGTCCTCCAGCGTGGTGCTCCGCTACCGGACACCCCACTTCCGTGCCTCAGCCCAGGTGGTCATGCCGCCCATCCCCAAGAAAGAGACCTGGATCGTGGGCTGGATTCAGGCGTGCAGCCACATGGAGTTCTACAACCAGTACGGGGAGCAGGGCATGTGAGTACGGCCGGGGCGAGTGCTGGGGGCGCTGCTCAGACTGGGGAGCTTGGGGGCCTGGGGTGGGGGCTGGGGGCCAGAGGGGAAGCTTTAGGCAGGTACGGAAGTGGCCTGTGAGTCCTCCCTCTTGGCCAGGTGCTCTCAACGGGTTGCCTGTCGATTCGGGTTGGGGTCATGGCTCTGCGACCTTCCCTCCCTGTGTCACCGGCCCCTGGGGTTCCTGTGTCATTGCCTGTAAGAGGCCGGTTTGTAGAGGCGCATTCCACCAGGTGTCTCTTTGGCAAATCTGACAAGCGTGCTGTCCCGGGGCCATGAGAAAGGCTGAGGCTTGCCACCCCCCACCCCTCGGCTCGGGCCTCCTTGGGAGGCACCTGTGGCCCATACTGCGGAGGGGAATGGGGCCCTTGGATGCCTCTGTGGTTATTTGTATCGAGCTTTGTGCTGGGCTCGAACTTGTCTCTGCAGTGTTTTCAGAGGTGCGTGAGGGCCTGGGGGAAGGCTTTGCAGTTCCTACGGTGTTTTGTTGGAGAGGATGGCTAGTTTTAGAAACCTAGTTTGCTTCACGGAGTAGCGTGTTTCTCTCCCCGAGGCAGAAGGCCGCTGTATGCAGACATCCCGTGTCAGTGTCCCGAAGGCTCCAGAGGGGCCCTAACACTGGCCGCTTCTCTCCAGCTTGGTCTCCGGAATGTTCCCAGGACAATGCACGTCTTGGTGCAGGACCCGCGGAGCCTGGGTCTACTTTTCTGCTATGTTGTCTGGCCGCAGAGGTGGTCATCCCCAGTCTGGAAAGAGTACCAGTAGAAAGGAAAGCAACTCAGCTTTCAGGGCCGCCCTGAGATAGGGCGGTGAAAATAGCTCTTTCGGAGCACGAGGTCCCTCAGGGGGAGCTAGGCAGGCCCTGAGGGCAGCCTGCCACCCCGTGCACCCTGCTTCCCAGTTCTGCAAGTGAGGAGCGGAGCAGGGGGTTCCCTGGGGGTTGGACCTTTTCGCTGATTTCAGGACATCCTGGCACACACCCTCCGCCAAAATTAGAGCGGGTGAGGAGGGGATGGAGGGTGGTGGGACCCCGGATCTTGTCGCTATTCCACTGAACAACTCCAGGGGTGCCCCTGAAGTTATAAGGGGGACAAGAGGAAGGTGGTAAAGGTAGAAGGGGGGTAACAGGGATCACCCCATAGAGGTGTGGGGGGGCACGTTCCTCTGTCAAACTGATGTCTACACCCGAAGCCTTTTGATTCTCAAAAGTGGCTATTAACCAAGGCAGGGGGCTGACTTCCCAGGGCAAGAAGGGAAACATTCTTAGCTCTTTGGTGTGGACTCTCCTAGGAAGCCTTAAACCGGAAGTCTTCTGGGACTTTGTAAAGGATCTGGGAAGACGGACAAGACACAGAGGTTTTTCTAGGGGTTTTAGGGAAAGCCTGTCTTCTTCCTTGGAAGTGGAGGGGAAGGCAGAGGGACTCGCGGAACGTGGAAAGATAAGAGTGCCAGGAGGAAGGACGTGTGGGAGGACCAGGGGCGCTGAGTTGAGGCAGACACTGTGTGCTGCGGGGAGAGGCAGGCCTGGCTGGGGCCTCCGCCTCCCAGTCTGTGCACAGGCCTGGAAGCCTCCCTTTGGTGGCTCCGCGTCCTTCTAGGCACTATTGCTGGAGGCAGGCCTGAGGCTGGAGACCCGAGATGACTTTCCCTTTCCGTGCCAGTCCTTGCTTCCTGGTTAGAAGCGCCCGCTGCACACCTAGCTGCAGTGGAGCGGACCTGGGCGGGAGTCCAGGCTCTGCACTTTCCAGGGTGCGATCTTAGCCACTCTGGCCCTCGGTTTCCTTGTCTGCAAACAGGGCCAGTCACAGCCCTTGCCCCCCGGCTTACTGCGAGAATCATGGGAGGTGACATTTGTCGAGCAGTCGGCACTGTGCCAAGCCCAGGGTTGTTGTCTTTGACATTGTTACCGTGACCATCCTCCTCTCTGCTGCGGGGTTGAGCCAGCTGAGAACCGTGGCCGAGGCTGCAGAATTCAGAAAGATGCAAACTTCCCTTGGTCCCGAAGTTTCTCCTGAGCCCAGGTCTCCGTCTTTTACACAGCGCCCACTCCCTGACTTTTAAAAATTTAAAAATAGTGCAAGTCACGGATGATTTGCGATTTCAGAGGTTGGAGGCCGTTTTTGTTGCTCTCCACTTGCTTCCCTTTGTTTCCTCCCCTCCCTGGGGCACCTCTTACAGGATGGAGGGGGGCCTGTGTCCCCTGCACCCATCCTCCCTGGGCCTGAACTCCCAGCTGGGGCAGGACCAGCCCCAGAGAGAGGGCAGAGCCTGTGTGCAGCAACCCCTCCTGCGCTCAGGCCCAGGGCCAGAACAGCCGACCACCCTGGCTCTGGGCCCTGGTGCTGTATCAGCTGTTGGGGGGATAGGGAAAGAAGCCCCCGCAGGCGGCTCTGAGGGCCCCGAGAGAGGACAGGTCTAGGTGACAGCCCTGTGGCTGTGACGCTGAGTTGGAAGCGGCCCCACTTAGGACTCACCGGCCAAATCGTATTAAAGAGTGGAATTACCGAGAGCGTGGCTCCTCTGATCCGTGGGCAGAGCTCCGTGTTTGACCGGTGCGCTCTGGAAATGGGAAGGCCTCGTTTAGAGAGAGCCCCGTGTCTGCTCCTTCTCCAGTGCAAACGGGAGCATTTTAGGTGCAATCTTTCCGACCCCAAAGGTTGCTTTTTCTTTTTGAGCCCCATGACAATGCAGAAAGTGAGGGGTGGTCAGGAGGGACTGCGCAGAGACACGGACGGGCCACAGCTGCCCCTGTCCTGTGCACTGTGGGGCGTGGGAAGCATCCCTAGACTCGGCCTACTTGGTGCCAGGAGCATTCCGCCCCCGCCGGGACGATCAAGCTGTCTGTAGACATTGCCCGCTGTCCCTGGGAGGGGTGCAGAGTCACCCCTGACTGAGAACCACTGGACGAGACCCTCACAAGTGAATACTTCAAATGAAACCCACACTCTGGGCCTTCGTGGCCTGGGGAGAGAGCAGCCCAGTGGCAAAGGTTAAGGGTAGGGTTTCTGTCCTTTACAAACGGGCTTGTATCCAAAATATTAATTCCAAATACTTAACCAAAACCCGTAATACCCCTGCACATTATCCCTGCTTAAAATTAATCTCTAATCCGGGAGAACTTTTTAGAATGACACCCGGGTTTGAACCGTTTGAATTGGAACGCGCGTGCACACCGCCTCGGCTGAACACCGACTCCTACGGACGACAGCGTCTCTCCGTGCCAGCTTCGCAGGGTTCTATATGGTTTTCGACCCACCCACACTGCTTTAAAAGCCACCTCCCCCAAACTGTTGGAGACACCTGCCTCCACAGCCCCTTCCTCCACGATTCCTCAACCGCCACCTGTCAGCCAGCACAGCCTTCGAAGTGACAAGTCACAATTTCTAGCCTGTGTGGGAGACGCTTTATGTTGTCCCCAGCTTGCCCTCCCCTGGGGCCCCCGGGGAAGCTGGGGTGTGGCTGAGGCCCAGGGCTGGTTGGCGGCTAGGGGAGAAAGAGCTCAAGAGAGAGGGTCTCTGTGGGCGGCCAGTGCTCCCTGCCCACGCCCTAGTCCAGCGGAGAACTTGGGGCTGGTCTCTTAACCTTTCTGAGCCTCTCTGTTCCCATCTGTGAGATGGGGAGAAAGGTCCTTCCCTCGCTGGGTATTGGGAGGACATGCACCGTACGAGCTCAGCACAGTGCCTGGTGCATTCCACGCACTTGATCCGTGGCCCTGTCCGTGGCGGATCTGCTATGAGTTCACTGGTGATCCTGCGGTCCCTGGGGGAGTCCGCAGAAAGATGCCTCTCGCAGAGCTGGGCTGTCTTCTCGGCTGGGTTTCGCCAACCCGCTTACAGCGTGGGAGCCTCGAGTGAGGAGACCTGCTGGCGGGGCATGGGGGGCACTTTCCAGCCAGAGCATGCGATGACACCTGCCGTCAGGGCTGCGGGAGGCTGGTGGGAAGGGGCCGGGCAGGGGTGGAGGGACTGGGGACTGAGGCTTCAGGCGGAGCGGGGACGCTGGAGCTGGGCCATGTGCACACCCGCCCTGGCTCCCCTTCCTCTCTTTTCTCCCCAGGACCTCTTGGGGTCCTCGTTTTAGGATGAGGAAACCGCCTCTGACACCTGAGGCCTCTTGCCCAAGGGGGCTTGCTCTGCTCCAGTGGGGGACCACGTGGCCTCTTCCTGCAGCCGCGGGCCCCGCACAGAACAATCGAGGACGAAGCTTCCTCTCTGGGACCGGAAGGCGGCCTCCCCCATCTGCTGGGCCCTGGCGGAGGCGAAGGCGGCTTGGGTGGGAGAGGGAAGTCCTTGTTTCCAGGCTTTGGGGTGGGAGGAAGTGGCGGTGGGGGGTGCTGCCTGGCCCAAAGAGAGCTCCCCGTGGACCGGCCCTAGCCAAGTGACGGCTCCAGCCCTCACCTTCCGAGTCCCGAAAACAAAAGCCGGCTGCCCCCGGAGATGTGCAAGTGGGGACCCAGCCGCCACAGTGATCAGGGAAATAACAAATTAAACCCGGAGATCCTTTGTTGTTTGCTGATCAGATCCAGGTAGAAACGAAACTGATCCCTAATGCCCCGTGTTGGGGTTGGCGGCGGGGGCCGGGGGGGGGTGGTGGCAGGTGGACAGCCTCACTCGCTGTTGGAGGGGCACGAGGTAGGCAGCCTCTGGAAGGTGGGTTTGGCTGGATCTCTGACAATTTCAAATATACGCGTCCTTCATGCAGTTCTGCTCGTGGAGTTTGTCTTACAGAGACTTGGAGCACCTGGCCCGGTGCCTGACATATAGTAGGCGGACCAAAAAAAAATCTCCTGACCCCCAAAAAAAAAAAAAAAATTGCCAAACGATGAACGGAAGAGCCAGGGCGTAAGGATGTAGGTACGAGGTTGAAAACGCCTGCAAAGCGCCAGGAGCAGCTCCGGTGGCCGTCGGTGGGGAGGGCGAGTGTGGTCTGCGTACGCGTGGAAGATGGGGAGGCCGGCACTGCCCAGGAGGCCAGGACGGGGGTGCCGCCACGGGGGAAACGGTCCTCGTGTTGCGTTTTCTTACAGAAGTTGTAAAATATGTAGGGCAGGAGCCCCGCTTTGTTAAAAAGAAAACACTGTTGAGTGGCGATGTGTGCTGTGTGTCTGTGCTGAGAAAGGTCTAGAAGGGTGTTTACCCAAGTGTAATGCGGTGAGTAACCTCAGGGAGGTGGGGGGAGGCATGGGAGACGCGGCTTTGGCTTCTCACGTCATACTCTTCTCTACGTTTTTGTTTTTTTGTTTTTTTTTTTAAGAAAAGCACCGCTTTTGGGGCGCCTGGGTGGCTCAGTCAGTCAAGCGTCTGCCTTCGGCTCAGGTCATGGTCTCAGATGTCAGGCCCTGCTCAGTGGGGAATCTGCTTCTCCCTCTCCCTCTGCCCTGCTGGTGCTCTCTCTCGCTCTCAAATAAATAAATAAAATCTTTAAAAAAGATAGAGCCCAGCTTTTGTAACTAAGAATTCAAATTAGACAGGCACTGTTGGTCCTTTCTGGGGGACCTGGGCTATGGCCTGGACAAAGAGGGGGGCTGGGCCCCGGAAGGAGTGGGGTTTTTGTTTGGGGGAAACCCTAGGAGCAGGCAGGAAGCGGGGACACCCCCCGGACCCTCCGTTGGAGAGCAGGCACCTGGAGGGAAGGGGCCAGCCCTGTGGGAGTTCTTGTGGGGCAGAAGTCAGGAAACTGGTCTCCTGGTTGCAAACTTTTACAGAATTTGAACCCTTTGCAAATGGTACAGAACTGTGAAATGTGTAAGACTCGGGGCGGGGGAAGATAAGGCCTGAGAGCCTGTGTGACCCATCTGAGGCCCGGAGACCAGCGTGGGCAGAAAAGCCTTGGTGCGGACAGCCCTCTTGCCCTCAAGCCTCAAATCCTTGTTTGTAAACGAGGCTCTCAGAGTGTCGACCAGACATCAGTTGTGGGATGTGAAATAACATTTAAGTGAACTCCGTTAAGCCTAAGTATAACTTGGATTTAAAGCAACATAGTTATTTTAATGTATATCAGGGAAAAAAATATATCTAGCCTACCCAACATGTTATTTTGGTGTATTTCTTAGGAAAAACTCAATGTAGTTTTTAAAAAATGATGGGTGAATAATAACATAGGAGATTCGTGGACAGGATTGAGATGAACAGAGACGTGGAGTTTGGAAACTCTGCTTTGAGGCTTAGTCCAGTCTGGCTCTGGGGCCCGGAACTCAAAATGCAGCAGGAGCCCTGGGAGAGGTGGGGAGCCCCGGGGCACGAGGGGCCATCCATGCTGTGCCCAGGCTCACCACCCCCGCCTGGCACAGACCGGGCTCTTCCTAGAGCCACGGGGAGCGGCGTGCTGCTGTCTTCCAAGGTCACACAAGGCACAGGTCTCACCTTCCCTCCCAGGGTGCTGCTCTGGGCATCCCTGGGTGCCTTCACCCTCCACTGAGAGGCCTTTGCCCTGGGCCAGTCCTGGATGATGCTCCGCAGCCCCACGCCTGCCCCAGCACAGCCCCCCCCCGCCCCCCGGCTCCAGGGAAGGCTTTTCTTTTCTTTTTATTTTAAGATTTACTTACTGGAGGGGCGCCTGGGTGGCTCAGTGGGTTAAAGCCTCTGCCTTCGGCTCTGGTCATGATCCCAGAGTCCTGGGATCGAGCCCCGCATCGGGCTCTCTGCTCAGCGGGGAGCCTGCTTCCCCTCCTCTCTCTCTGCCTGCCTCTTTGTCTACTTGTGATCTCTGTCAAATAAATAAATAAAATCTTAAAAAAAAAAAAAAAGATTTACTTACTGGAGAGAGAATGCACACATGAGGGATGGGGAGGGGCAGAGGGAGAGAGAGGGACTCCCTGCTGAGTGCAGAACCTGACACGGGGCTCCATGTGAGGACCCTGTGATCATGACCTGAGCCGAATCCAAGAGTCGGATGCTTACCGGACGGAGCCACGCAGGCGCCCCCAGGGAAGGCCTTTCTGTGACCTGCCAGACTCACGTTCTCCGGCCGTCGTGCTCAGAGCGCGTGTGTGCGTGTGTGCGCCGGGCAAGCCTCTGTGCGTGTGCAGGTGTGTGTGCATGTGCACGTGTTGAGTGAGGGTCTGTTGGCAGCTGCTGGGGACCAGCTCATGGCAGCTGTGGGTCCCGGCCTGGGGCCCTGTGGTTGCGTCACCTTGAGTGAGGGGTCTCCCGTCTCCAAGCCTCTTCCATCAAATGTGCCCCCGGTCTTGGCCCCAGGGTAGTTGAGGAGAAGCACTGCACTGACGTGTATACGCGGGGGACGGGCGTGGGGAACACGACCGCTGTCGCCGGCGTCGCTGCGGCAGTGCCTGTGCTGGGAGGGGCTGTTTCAGGGGTACCTGCTCTGGGTGAGACAGCGCACAAGCAGGAGCGGCTGGGGGGGTCTGGAGCCTGGGGAGGGCGTGGATGTGCGTGCACTCCACCGGGAGGGGTCCTGAGCTTTGACTACCTCGGCTTTAAGGGCCATGAGGAGTCATGGCAGGTTTATCAGGGTTGCAGGCAGGGATGGTGTGAGCAGATTTATGTTTTTAGAAGATCACTTAGGCTTCTGGGGAATATTGTCAGAGGCAGGAGTAGAGGCTGGGAGACCTAGGTGGAGGTCCTGGCCAGCGTGAAGGCAAAGGGAAGGGGGATGTTCAGAGGTGAGAGGGAGAGTCAAGGATGGTGCCAGGTGGCCAGGGGGTGCAGGGCCCTCCAGTGGCAGGTGCTCTGCAAACACTGATAATGGGTGCTCTGCAAACGTTTGGTGAGTGGATTGATGGATGGGGACTGCTGCAGGAAAAGGGGCGTGAGGGAAGCTGAGGAATCTGATTCAAACGTGATGCGAGGGGATCCCAGAGGGTTCCAAAGTCCAGCTTCAAGCCTGGACTAGCCTGCTGTCCTTGGGATTCACATACTTATGAGGATGAGGGCAGGAGTGTGACAGGTGGCAGCAGGGCAGTTTTCTGGGTGTGTAGACTGCATGGTCACCCTGGGCCCATAATCTGGAGTGCCTTGTGCGTGGTTCAGTGCTCTGCTGATGCCATGTTGAAATTCTTCATTTTTAAACAGGTGATCTTGAGTTTTTGCTTGTACTGGGTCCCACAAGTTCTCTGGCTGGTCATGCCCTGAAGACCAGCAGAAGCCAGTGAACGGATCAAGGGGGTAGACACAAGGGAGACCAGTGTCTTCTGCTCCTGTGCGAACGTGGACACAGGCGCGTCTACACTTACCCACAAAATGCCTCTACTCCCAATTGACCCATTGGCCGGGCACTTGTGTGCATGAGCGGTGCTGGGAGGCTGGCTTGCCCCTTGCAGTGGCCTCCCTACAGCATCTCTGCTGTGCAGAAAGGAGGAGGTTCAGTGTGTGCAGGGCTGGGGTCCCAGCCTGCCCCTCCATGCCATGGAGCAAAGAGCTGAGGGTCTGCCTTGAAGTCCAAGGTCATTCCAGAGAAAACGGAATCTCAGAGGAGACAGTGACTGCGTGGAGTTCATTCCCTTTGGAGAATGTGTCATCCCCAAACTGTAACGGGTCAGAGAGCTTCAGGTCAGTCAGGGCCGGCACGCCTCTAAACGCCTCCCGCACGTGGCTTCCGGGAGCTTCCGTGTACTGCCCCGTAGAGTGACTCGCTTAATAATCAAAAAAATCTTGCAAGGTGGGTAGGATTATCCACAGTTGACTGATGGGAAAACGGAGGATCGGAGATTTGTAACAGTCAGAGCTAGTGGCTGGACTGAGGCTGGGTCCAGGCTGGTCCGCGTCTCCTAGAAGTTGTGTCCTTACCCGAGTTCCCTTCCACCTCCTGGTGAGGGGGAGGGGCGGGGACCGGGACCCCGGGGACTCCGTGCTGGCCTCTGATGATTTGAAGGCAGATGCCCCAGGACTTGGTTCTGAGTAACAGCCCACATGAGACGCGGCTGTCTGCCAGCTCATGAGGACTGTCACCTGCCTGTGACTGAGCCAAGGCGGGCATCTGGGGGTGGGAGAGGGAAGTAAATCTGAGGCTGGGAGAGAGGGGCCATTCTGGTGCCGAGTCCCCCCTCCCGCAAAACAAGCCAGCTCTTAGGCCGTGAAAGGGGGCCATGGAAGAGCAAAGTTCCTTTTGCAAATTTACTTTCTCCTTTTTAATTATGATTACAATTATGATTATGATTATTATTAAGTAGGCCCCACATAGAGCCCAACTTGAGGCTTGAACTTAGGACCCTGAGATCCAGACCTAAGCTGGGGTCAAGAGTCAGACGCTGTTCTGTCCGAGCCGAGCAGCTGTCCTGTTTTCTACCTTTGACAAAACCCTTTTGCAAGCCGGTGTAGCCACCGTGAGAGGACAGAATGGGTGCCTTCCGGGCACCTGAGCACAGGTGGGGCAAAGGCACGGGCTTCTGAGAAATCCAGGACAGGGACCGGAAACTCCTTCTCTGGCCCGTGGTACCCACCTAAGAGGGGAGCTGGTAGCCCCATGCCTGCTACCACCCACCCGTGGCTGCTGTGGCCTGGTGGCTCTTGGGGACTGATGGGGACCTCAGAAATGGGAGGTCGTCTGAGCTGTTGCCCTAATTCCCTCGGACTTTGATGAGCTCAGGGCCCCAGGCAGGAGGTGGCCTAGTCGGCAGGTGTTACCCTAATTTATGACTTTTTCAATGGAATAAACACAAAACAGAAGGGAAATAAACAGGAAAATTAGCAACATCGCATTCCTATTCATCCCTCCCAGAGTGGCCCCGAATTTGCTAACTGCTAACACTAAATGATACATTTGGGTAGAGGAGGACTTCTCTTTATAATGATAAGCTACACCTAATGAAATTGGCCATTTCCCCCATTTTTGAGTTCGGTGGCCTTAAGCACATCCACATCGTCGTGTATCTGTTTCCAGAGCTTTTCCATCTCTGCCTGGAACGCTGCCCCGTGAAACACTGACTCTCTGCCCTTCCCTCTGGCATTCTCTGTTCTGCTTTCTGTTCCTATGAATTTGACCACAGTAGGGACCTCCTACATGTGGAATCATATAGTATTTATCGGTTTGTGTCTGACTCAGTTTACCCAGCATGATGTCTTCAGGGTTTATCCATGCTGTAGTATAGTGCAACATTTCCTTCCTTTTTAGGGCTGAGTAATATTCCACTGTGTGGATGGACCCCATTTTGTTTATTGATTCTCCTGCCAAGGGACACGTGGGTTTCTTTCATCTTTTGGCCACAGCGAATGATACTGCTGTGAACGGGAGTGCATTTTGTCAAGTACCATATCCTGGGGGGCGCTGCTGGCTTACCCCGTAGTGCAGAATTCTGGAGGCAGAGGGTCCTGAGCTTCGGTATTACGGGTGCTCAGGTGGAAACGGCACTGGATGAAGTCAGGCTGCCTGGGTCCCAGGCCCCACTGCCGGGGAAAAAGCCCCTTGGCCCCGGCTTCGCTGTCTTTATCTGTCTGGCGGGATGGACATGATTGTTGATGAGTGTCCAAGGTGGGGGCTCCCCAGGTGCCACTGTGCCCCCAGCCACACGGGAGACAGGCTGGTGTCCTCTTCTGTCTGAGGGGTATTACAGCAACAGTATGATGACTGATTGGAGAGGATGCAGGAGAACAGGATTTGGCTTTGAAGCGGGCTGCGTCTGGGGGAGCCCAGATGTTGACGGTGGATGTCTGTGCATCGCCTGTCCCTGAGCCCCCACCCCGGGGGGTGGGGGGATGCAGCCTCATGCGTGGCTGATTGAGTGAACTGGCCTTCCTGTCCTCAGGTCCAGCTGGGAGCTCCCGGACCTCCAGGAGGGCAAGATCGAGGCCATCAGTGACTCAGACGGGGTGAACTACCCCTGGTACGGCAACACCACAGAGACGTGCACCATTGTGGGCCCCACCAAGAGAGACTCCAAGTTCATCATCAGCATGAACGACAACTTCTATCCCAGCGTCACGTGGGCTGTGCCTGTCAGCGAGAGCAATGTGGCCAAGCTGACCAACATCTACCGGGACCAGAGCTTCACCACGTGGCTGGTGGCCACCAACACCTCGACCAATGACATGATCATCTTACAGACGCTGCACTGGCGCATGCAGCTGAGCATCGAGGTGAACCCCAACCGGCCCCTAGGCCAGCGCGCCAGGCTGCGGGAGCCCATCGCCCAGGACCAGCCCAAAATCCTGAGCAAGAATGAGCCGATACCGCCCAGCGCCCTGGTCAAGCCCAATGCCAACGACGCTCAGGTCCTCATGTGGCGGCCCAAGTACGGGCAGCCGCTGGTGGTGATCCCGCCCAAGCACCGGTAACAGCCAGGGCGCCCCGCGAGGCTAGACGCAAATAATAACCCTGCTCCGAGCACACCCACAGACTCTGCAGTCATTCGGCAAAATGCAACCACTCTACCTTCTGGAGCGGGCGGATCTCACTGTGCAAATGCCCCAGGATGGCTCCCCCAGCCCTCCTGGCACCTGCTTCCTCTCGGGGAGGGGAGGCCCGGCTGGGACACCCAACCCCACGCCCCCCCACCTTTGGTCTCCTTTCCTGGCGGTTTCCGTCATTCACTTGCGAGACTCCCGGAACAACTGCTTTTTCAGTTCTTCTTTTTTTCTTCTTTTTTTTTCTTAAACACCTCTTTTACGAGGTTCAGGGGCAGGAGGCGGCGGAGCTGGTCACGACCCTGACTGGCAGCTACCGCTGGTTTGTGAGTGGCGGCCCCTACGGCAGCTCCCCTCGTCGTCCTCCCTCACGCGGCCTTACGTAGACTCGCTTTGCCAAACTTTTGCCTTAAGCTGAATTTAAAGGAAAAAGCCCAAAACAGACAAAGAAAGCAGGATCTCTCTTCTGCTGACGGCTCATCTTCTGCTAGAGGTGAGGGAGGGGGCAGGGCAGGGAGGAGAGAGAGCCACCTGGGCCCTCGTCCAGGCTGTCTTGAGAGAGGGGCGGGGGACAGACTTAGACCTCAAACCAGCTGCCCATTCTTTCCTTTCAGCAGAAACACAACCAGAAACCGGACCGACCACCTAAGGAGCCCCTTCTCTCAGGCTCGGGTGGCAAGCCCTTTCCCCATCCCTGGGAGAAGGTACCTGCGCACTCCCACGGGGGTCTGCTGGGGCCGCTCCTCTCCTCTCTTCCGGCAGCCTTAACTTGCCTGGGGCGGATCTGGGAGGAGAGAGGGAGGGTTGAGCCCTGGGTTCTGCCATCTCAGCGCCCAGCCCCGATAGCTCCGCAGGCACGTCTAAGTGTTGTGCGGCTTTTCCTTTTCTGTCCCCGCTGGCCCCAGACGCCTGGAGGACCAGCCACCTTGAGCCAGATTTAGTTGGAAGATAAGAGAGGCAGCTTCCCTCCTGGCTCCTTCTCAGGGGTGCCCCTCCCAGGCGCTTTGGGGGAAGCTGCAGTTGGGCTCTGGGTGCCAGTGTTGGATTGGAGGTGGGGGGAAGCTGCCCAGGGGCGGCACCCAAGGATGGGTGGTCCTGGTTCTGGGGAGGCCGGGGAGGCCATCAGGTGGTTGTCCCCTTCTGCTTATCCTCAAGGAAGAAAACCAGGGCCTCAGGCTGGCGGGGGTGACATGGGGCCATGGTTGACAAGCACTCGGGCCGCTCTGGTCGGGACAGTGTGGCCAGTCTGGAGGGCCACCATCCCTCGGGCCCAGGGCCCTCCAGGGTCTGAGGATGGTCCTGAGCGACCCCAAGCTTTCTTGGTAATGTCTGCCTTGAAGGCTGCTTGTAGGAGCTGCGGGGCACACCCCATGAAAGCCCCCTTCAAGCTCGCCAACCCCCACAGCTACTGCACCCGGCTCTGCACTCAAACTAGTACGACCCAAGCACAGAAAACCATCAGAAAAGAAAAATAATTCATTTCTGCTGCAGATGAGCCACTTGTTAGGAGTCCCGGGGACAGCGTGGGAGGCTGTGGGGCACCTTGCTCTTGTACTTACTCCGGGGGTGCTCAATGTCCCGTGTGTCTCCCACGTCCCGCTCCTGACAGCAGGCCCGCAGCTATCCTGGGACAACTGGGCCCAAAACATGCATGTGGCGCCAGCGTGCTGCTTGGGAAACCCCTTTGTCAGGCCCAGGACCTTGCCCCTGGAAACTGCCTCTTCCCCTTGGTGTGTACGGAGACCCTGTCACCCAGAGAGGCCACAGCCTCGAGTGAGGGGGACGATGGGTCCCAGCTCTACCTCTGGGGAAGGGCCAGGAGGGGGCCAGGCTGACGGCGTCCTGCTGCCGTGGACAGGACCTGGCCTCCTAAGGGAGCGGCCCTTCCCTGCACTCAGGTCTTTCTTGCACTCAAAAAAGGAGGAAGGGCCCTGGGTTAGGGGTCAGGAGGCTGCAGTTTGGGAGCTGGGCTGGGTTGTCACTAAGGGATTCTCACTGTGCGAGGAGTGGGAGCAGGAGAGGACAGTAAGGAGTGGTCCTGAGCTATCGGGGGCAGAGTCCCCCTCACCCCCAGACCCACCTGCTGCGTGTGAGCAAGCTCTCCTGCCCGGGAACCAGGGCTGTGCCCACGCGGAGGGGGCAAAGCTGCTCTGGCTGCCTCCCTGGGCCTACCGCATGCCTGGGCCCCGGCTCGCCTTGCTCCTTGACTCACCCCACCCCTCCCGCACCCCTCCCTGTCCTTCCTGGCCTTTCTGAAGACAGGGCTGGAAAGACCCTGGAGAGGCCAAAGGTCCGGCCAAGGACCTTGGGTCTGGTCCCTGGGCCTCCTCCCTGTCAGGAGCACAGACCCCAGGCTTTTCCCCTGGGTCCCCAATCCCTCTGGTGTCCCCCTCCCCTGGCGTGGACACACTCCTCCAGCAATAAGGACCACCTGCGGTCGTGGAGAGTACTGTGAAAACAAACCAATGCACTTACCAGGAGGCATGAGACTCTTGAAGAACATGTAAAACCTTTTTAAAAAAGAAACAACAAATATTCACAAAGAGAAATAAAATGTAATTTTAAAGTAGGCCTGGCTAGGATCTGGATGTTTCTAAGGTGTTTCTGAAGTGGTGGCGCATGTATGGGTTGGTGGCCCTGTGTTCTGGCCAAGGGAGCGAGTGTACTTGGAGGGGGGTTGCTTTGTTCACGCATCCTCTGCCGTCCGAGGCCCTGAGACCTCAGGTCCCTGCCAAGAGTGCCCCTGGCTGGTGCCCCGGTTGGAGGAGGGACGGCGGACTTGAGGGGGAGGCCGGACTTGGGGGCAGCTTGGACTTTTGGCAAACAGGAGAAACCCATGTGACAAGGGGGAGTTAGCGTTCAGTTGGCCATGGGGCTGCAAACCTATCTTCCCAGTGAGAAACAGCTGTAGGACGGTGTCAGTCTAGAACATTGCTCAGTGCCCTGCCCTCCGCCAGAGGCTGACGAAAGGGGGTGGCGTGGAATTAGCGCCCTCGTAGGAAACCCTTTCTTCTAATGAGAACTTTCTTATGAAAGGACGGGAGGTGGGAGGTGGACCATGGAGTCAAGGCAACTTGCATGAGTCAGGTAAGACGCTGAGCCCCTCTGAGCCCCCTTTACCTTGTATGGAAAGTGCGGATTCTCCAAGTCACTGCCTCTTAGCTGACACGGTGAAAACACGCTGTTCTGCTTGGTTTCCAAGTGTTAACAATCCGCGTGTTCTTAGGGTCCCCATTTCACAGATGAGGATACTGAGGGACAGCAGAAGTCAAGAAGCTGCTCAAGGCCATGCATCTGGGGAGAGGCAGAGTGGATCAGACTCTGTGATCAGTTTGAATCCTGGCCCTGGAGCCCAAACCCTTACCACTACATACCCTCCATCCTGGCGTGTTGCTACGGAGCATACGTTTGGCGCTCAATAATTATCAACGACTACTAAGAAGGCCGTGTGCCTTTGGCTCCGTCCATCCTGGGCTCCCAGGGCAGAAAATGCCTTTCTCCCCCCCCCCCCCCCCCACTGGAAGGTTCTGTGCAGCAGTCAGTTCCCTGAGGCCCACAGTGAGTCCAGCTCATTCCCTTTGGGGAGGGGCTGCCCGGTAGGCTGCAGGCCATGGGCGCATCTTCCACGGTTGCCGGTGGCCGCCTGGCATCGCCACGGAAGACAAGGGGCCCCCGTTTGCAGTGGGCATTGGGGTTTGGTTTCGTCTCTGGGTTTTCCTCATTGCAACAACCCAACGGCACTCTGCATCCTGTCTCCTGGGTCTGAGACACCAAAGCAGGAAATTGCATAACAGGCTCCGCTGGCCGCCCTCCACCCAGATGGCTTATGGGTGGTACAGCTCACTGTCGTGGTTTCAGCTGTGGTGTCAGCTCCCGAGCTCTGCCTGTGAGAGCTCATGGGGTGTATGTGCGTGTGTCCACGTGCATGCGTGGACAACAGGGCTGTGGGCCTGGCCAGTGGCGGGAGAAAGTTGAGCTGGAGCACACCAGGCTAAAGCCAGAGTTGCTCAGGCATTGGAGCCTTTGGGCCAATATGCAGCCGAGGACGTGCAGCCGGCGGCACAGGCTGGGAGCTGGGGGGGAATGTTCCGGAGGGGAAGGTGCCAGGAGGGTGGCCCTGAGTGAAGAGGATTCCAAGTGGCATTTAGTCACAGTGGAAGCCCTCCCGCTTCTCAAGCTGATAGCAGGTTAAATTTAGAAGTCCCAGACTGGGATGAGACACAGACACCAGACTCGAGCCAGCTGTCGCAAGGTCCCCTGCCGGAGCAGGGCCTGGGAGAGCCGGCTGTCGGGGCTGGGCCAGGCCCGCCTGCCCCACAATGCTGGAGAGAAGTAGGCGTGCCATGACCCTGCACACAGCCTGCCTGTCACCTCTGGTCACTTCTGGGGAGAGTCCAGCCTCTGGACTTGGGCTCACTGTCGGTGAGGTCTTAAGGCCACAGAGGAAACCCCACCTGTTGGGAGATGGCTTGGTGGGAGCCGCACAGAGGCCATGGCTGGAGGTGCTCGCAGGTCTGGGGACATTTCTATCGGCACCCAGATGCTTTTTCACCTCCTGCTTGACTTCTCTCTTGGTCATCATCTGTTTTGCCCGGCGGGGCCCAAAGACAGGGCTTCCCACCTGGCTGGGGTCCGGGCCTTGGATTGGGGCAAATACTGGAGGTAAGGACAGGTTACTGTGCACACACAGCATCCAAATGGACCCACCTCAAATCCTTAGCCCATAACCAAGTCTGGCAAAGACACACATGCAGAGCGCGTGCTCCAGGGCTGGAGGCCCTTCCTGCCACCGCTGAGTGCATATGACGATAAAAGGGGAACTTTCATAGATGAGGAAACTGGCCCTTAGAAGGGGCTGCGGGACAGGCTAGAGGTCATTCAGCTGGAAGTTGCAGAACTGGGCGGGTTTCAAACAGCCATCCTTGACCTTGCTGGGTCACTGCTTTTTGGCTACACCAGCCACCCCCCTCCACACTCCCGATCTACCAGCCTGCCTGTCCCCGCTCCTCTGGGACTGCCACGCAGAAGGCCCCTAGCCTAGGGCTGAACGCCAGTCATCAGCAGGCCCGCTGACACAGGAAGATGAAAACTATTAAATGCAGGAAAACCCATCTGAGCAAATGAGCTCCGTCTCTGTACGTGTGTCCAGAGAGGCCAACCCGTGCCACCGACATGGGTCCAGGCAGGGCCTTTTGCTCTGCTCTGTGCAGAATGGAAGGCAGAGACCGGATTCGTTCCTCCACCGGCCTGAGCCCAATTTAGCTTTAAGGCCGCTGCCCTGCCTCATAGTTTACGGTCCCTTTTTAATCAGACAGATGATGGGCGGTGGCGCTGGGTATTTACAGCAAGGGAGATGCAGTTAGAGACCCTGCGCTATTCTTGGCTGCTGCTTGTCTTGCTGAGTGAGGTCGGCTGGCTGCCTGACCTCGCATGCCTGCGTTTCCTGCGTTTCCTGATCGACAAGCCAGGACACGCACACCTAGCTCACCCTCCTGTCCAGCAATGCACGGCAGCTGCGAACACTGCCCGCAGGGCTGCCCGAGCGCGACGGTACTGGATCGGGGCTTCCACGGGCTTCCGCGAGAGACCGGAGACGCCCCTCCTTCAATACGGTGACCAGACGACTGGCCTGATTATTCAGGACCAGTAGACCCTCACTGAATGCACACTGGTGCCGGCCAGCCAGCCAGACAAGAGGATTTCCATGCAGTTTTCACGGCTGCATCAAGCTAGCGCTCACACACCGAACAGCTCACCCATTTAAAATGCGCTGTCCATTGGGGTGTAGCATATACACAGTTGCGTGGCCAGTACCCCAGTCAACTCAAAGGGGAACCCTGAACCCACCAGGTATCATCATCCCCAAAGCCCCAGCCCTAAGCCACTGTCAGTCTCAGTCTCCGTCCATGTCCCTACCCGGGACAGTTTGTGGGAATGGAGTCGCGCCACGTGTGCTTGCCTGTGCCTGGCTCCTGCCCCTCAGCTCAGTGTTTTCAGGGCTCCCCTGTGCCATGGCGTGCAGCAGCACCTCGTCTTCGACAGGTGTACGTACTTCCGACCGTCTCCTCTATGGGGCCCTTTGACCAGCGCTGGAGAAGCTGCGGCTCGGAGCTTACCGCCCCTGGCAGGAAGTGGCCTGTGACCATGAGTCTGCGGGGGGCTGACTGGTCTGGAGGGTCGGAAGTGGGTCCCGGAGGATGGCCGGCTTCTGGGCACACAGTAAGTACGAGAGAAATTTGACCTATTAATGCTGGAAAGGCCCTGAAACTCAGTTTCCTCATCTGCAAGATGGGGCTATGGTGCTCTCCTCGCAGGGAGGGAGGACTCCAGGGGACTGGCAAGCACGGGTCTTAGCCCAAGGCCACAGGCGTTAGCTGTTATTGACCTTGTGACCAGATGTTAAAAAGACTTTTTCTGGGGCGCCTGGGTGGCTCAGTGGGTTAAGCCGCTGCCTTCGGCTCAGGTCATGATCTCAGGGTCCTGGGATCGAGTCCCGCATCGGGCTCTCTGCTCAGCAGGGAGCCTGCTTCCCCTCCTCTCTCTCTGCCTGCCTCTCTGCCTACTTGTGATCTCTCTCTGTCAAATAAATAAATAAAATCTTTAAAAAAAAAAAAAAAGACTTTTTCCGCCCCAGGCTGCATGTGCCGTGGGACCGAGGGGCACTTTGGCCAGCCTTGGTCCAACCCCCGCTCAGGTATGGAAGCGGGGTGGGGGGGACGAGGCAGGGAAAGGCCGCCCTACAGGGGACTGTTGATGCCCCAAGCACTACCTCGGTGGCTGCTTCACACCAGTCCCTGCCCGAGCTGACAGTCTGGGCCAGCCCAGCTGTGTGTGGGCTCGGCCTCTCCCACCAGGTGCTTAAGGCTCAGTGAACGTTTATCACAATCTCTACTGTTGGAAACTGTCCGGAAGAGCTTAGAGGTGCGGTCCCCAAGTCACTGCTATCTCCACCGCCGGCCACTTTGGCTTGACGGTCACTCTGAACATCATCAGCATTCTTAACTGGTCTATTATGTATCATGACTTGTGACAACACACTGGCAGGATTGACCTTGGTAACCATGTTTAAGCGTGCAACACTGTGCCATTCACACCCGGTGTGCAACCGTCCTCACCCTCCGTCTCTGGAACTTTGTCATCTCGTACGACGGGAACGCTCACCGCACAGCTGCTTTCCTCTCCCCAGCACCCCGGTGGACGCCTTTCTACTTTCTCCATCTGGATCTGACGACTCCAGGCGCCTCTATCAGTGGACTCGCAACTTGTCTTGTGACCGCTTTACTTCCCCGCGCGTCAGGTCCTCAGGGATCAGCCAGTGTGCCATGTGTCACAGTGTGCTTCCTTTCCAAGGCCGGCTACGACTCCCAAGGCAAGTCCGTCTGAGGCCGTGGGTCTCGACGTCCCAGAGGCCTCCCGGGAGTACAGCCTGGTCCCTGCTGCTCACGGTGCGTCCCCGTACGCCAGCCAATTACAGAGCTTCGTGAGGCAGTCCACGTGTGGGTCATTTTGGAAGACTTTCCTCCGTACTGGTAAAAATAATAAAATTCCAATTTAAGAGATAAAATTTTCTCATCTGGAAAATTCACTTATCTGGAAAACACTCTTTTCCATAAAATGAGGTTATTTCTGGGCACGAGTATGGAGGCAGGAGGAGGAGGAGGCATTCTGGGAGGTGTTGTAGGGCGGCTGGACTTAAGGGTGGGCCCCGAGAAGGTCCTTTACCGTATCCTCGGGGGCGGGCTGTAAACTCGGGCTTCCCCAGTCCTTTATTCCTCCTCCCGAGATGTGGCCGGGAGCAGGAGGGGGACCCGGAGGCTGCGGCCAGGGCGCTTCCCCTTGGCCACCAGCTGATGTGCCCGTGAGTTACTGAGGCACCTGCCCTGCTGTTCAGCGCTCACTCGGTGAGGCTGCGGGTCTGGCCGTCGGCCATGGAAAATGAGCTCTCTTTGGGACTTCTTCTGGAACCTCTGCTCAGTGAGGAGTTCTGCACCGTGGGGCCTCGGAGAATACACCTGGCAGCCGGCGAGGTCTGGGCCCCAGGCCCCAGGCTTTCGCTGCAGAGCACGGACTGAGTGGCTAACGCAGCACTTCGGGGGTTGCTACGGGTGAGGCGGAGGGATGTCCCTGTACACAGCCTGCCGCTTCCTGCAAAGGTGAGCGAGGGTAGGCTGGCGCGGCCTCTGCGGCTGCCCTCTTGACAGGCGGCACCACACCACAGTGACCCTGCCGCCGGGACCGGTTCCGTGTCCTTCCGATGCACGAGGGGATTCCAACCCCCAGCTCCTGAGAAGCTGCTGATCCGATAGGAATGATGGTGTGAGAAATCGTGGTGGGTTGCCATAGCCAGGGAGCCTAGAAAGCTCTGAATCCTGCCCACTTCCTGTGTACCTGGACGGGGGTCGTGAAATCCAGCCTGAGAACCCAGAGAGATGGGTCCTGAGGAGAATTTCCCCTGAACTGCCTCTTCACATTTGTAAAAAATCAGTCATATAGGTGTGGATCTATTTCTGGGCTGCTTTGCATAACTTGATCTCTTCATCTTGACAATATCACGTGGTCCTAAATACCGTAGCCTTCTACCACGTCCTCCAACTTTGTTTTTCTTCTTTGAGGTTGTTTTGGTTCTTACGGGTCCTTTGAATTTCCATAGGAAATTCAGAATCAGCTACGAAAACAGAAACAAAAGATCGTGTTCATGTTACCTGTGAATGAAGTTTAATTTCTTCCTTTCTAATCTAGATACCCTTTTAAAAAAGATTTTACTTGCTTATGAGAGAGAGAGACAGAGAGACAGAGATAGTGAGAGAAAGCACAAGCAGGGGGAGTGGGAGAGGGAGAAGCAGGCTCCCCACTGAGCAAGGAGCCCAATACAGGGGCTCGATCCCAGGACCCTGGGATCATGACCTGAGCCAAAGGCAGATGCTTAACTGACTGAGCCATCCAGGTGCCCATCTGGAAGCCTTTTATTTTTCTTGCCTTGGCACATTGGCTAGATCTTCCTGCGCAGTGCTGGAAAGACAGGAGCAGTGAGAGTGGCCATTCTTGGCTGGTCGGCTTCTGGCATTCTTGAGCTATTACGTGTGACGGCAACAGCAGGATCTTCCCAGGTGCTTTTCATTGGGCCAAGAAAGTCCCCTTCCACTTCTGTTTGGCCAAGAGTTTGTCAAGAACAAACACTGGATTTTATCAAATGACTTTTCTGTATCTATTGAGATGATCATTTTTTTTTTTACTCTGTTAATGTGGTGAATTGTATTGATTTTCAAATGTTAAACCAATCTTGCGTTGCTAGAATAAATCCTACTTTGTCATTATGCATACACTTTTTATACAGTACTGGATCAGATGACTAAACTTTTAAGAATTCTTACATCTAGGGGCACCTGGATGGCTCAGTCGGTTAAGCGTCTTTTTTTTTTTTTTTTAAGATTTTTATTCATTTATCTGAGAGAGGGAGAGCGCATAAGCAGGGGACAGAGGCAGAGGGAGAGGGAGAGGGAGACTCCCCGCTGAGCAGAGAGCCCGATGTGGGGCTCGATCCCAGGACCCTGAGATCATGACCTGAGCTGAAGGCAGATGCTTAATGACTGAGCCACCCAGGTGCCCCATTCCCTTTAATTTTCTGGAACAGTGTGTGTGTCATTGTATTATTCCTTTTTTAAATAGTTGGTAGAACTCACTGGGGAAGCCGTTTGGATCTAGAATTTATTTTATGGGAAAATTTTGATAAATTCAATTTCTTTAATCGCTGTAGGGCTCTTTATCTGTTTCTTCTTGAGTGAACTTTGATGATTGTGCTTTTCAAGAAATTTGTCTACTTCATCTAAGTTGAAATAACGAGTAAGGATATTCAGAATATCCTGATTATCCTTTTATTTTTATTATTTTTTTTAATCTTTTTTTAAGATTTTTTATTTATTTGAGAGAGAGACAGTGAGAGAGAGCATGAGCGAGGAGAAGGTCAGAGGGAGAAGCAGACTCCCCATGGAGCTGGGAGCCCGATACGGGACTCGATCCCGGGACTCCGGGATCATGACCTGAGCCAAAGGCAGTCGTCCAACTGATTATCCTTTTAATACCTGAAGAATTTGTAAGGATGTCAGCTTTCTCATTACTGACATTAGTAATTTGTATCTTCTCCTTTCCCTAATTAGTCCGTCTAGAGGTTTATTAATTTGATTGATTTTTTCGAAGAACAGTTTCACTTATTTTTCTTGTCTTATTTTGTATCATTTTGGCTCTGTTCTTTATTATTTCCTTTTTCATTTACTTTTATTTTTCTGGTTTCTTAGACTGGTTTCTTCTTCTGAAAATACAGGGGTTGGGGTGCCTGGGTGGCTCAGTCGGTTGGGTGTCCAACTCTTGGTTTCGGCTCAGGTCATGGTGTTTGTTATCTTCTCAAGAGACTTGAAAAATCCCTTCCAAAATCTTCAGACTTACCCATGTAGATACAACTTCTGATGTCCTTCAAATTTTTCCCTCCACCTCTCCTATTTCGGGAACTTGCATTACACGTATTATTAGGCTGCTTGAAGTTATCCCCCTGTTGACTGGTGCTCTGTTCCAACCTTTCGGTCTTCTCGCTTTGTGTGGTTTACTTTGGGCATTTCTATTGCTAAAATCTTCGATTTCACTAGTTCTTTCCTCTGAAGTGGACATCTTCTTAGTCCGACCCAGAAGATTCCCATCTCAGACATGACAGTTTTCACCTCGAGTTTGATTTCGGTTCTTTCTATGCTAGTATGCAACGCGTTCGGTGTTTCTTCTAGCTTCTTGAACGCAGACTACAGTTTTAATCATGGCTTCGAAGTTCTTGACTACTGATTTTATCATCTGTGTCACTTCTGGATCAATTTCAGCTATTTGATTTTTCTTATTATTATAGACCATATTTCTCTACTTTTTGCATACTTGATTTTTTTAAAAAATGATTTTACTGGAGAGAGAGAATGGATGAGAGAGAGAGAGCAAGCACATGAGTAGGGGAGGGACAGAGGCAGAGGGAGAAGCAGACTCCCCACTGAGCGGGGAGCCCGATGTGGGGCTCGATCCCAGGACTCTGGGATCCTGACCTGAGCCGAAGGCAGATGCTTAACCTACTGAGCCGCCCAGGCCCCCCTCATACTTGGTAATTTTCGATCGGATGCTGGAAACCATGAAACTGCTCTTGTTTGGTACTGGGTATGTTTGTATTGCAGGAAGTTTCTTGAACTTATTCTGGGATCTAATGTGGAAATAGCCTGATTCATTTGGGTCTCGCTTCTGAGCTTTGTTAGATGGGATCAGAGCGGCATTTTGTGTAGGACTCATTTTTCCCTGCTACTGAGGCAAAACCCTTGTGAGGACTCAATCCCAATGCTGGGTGAATTATGAGGATTTCCACACTGGCTGGCAGGAACCAGGACCATCTTCTGCCCTAGAGCCCTGGGGATTCCGCCTCTAACCCTTTCACGCTGCTGTTTCTCCAGACGCAGGCTCTCCTCTGATGTGCTCAGTGATTGCTCCTTGGCCAGTACACGAGACCCCTCTGCAGAGCCAGCGGCCAGAGTCCGCGCCCGGCGGGCCTCTCCTCCCGCTCTGATCCCTCACCTTGTGAACTCAGGGAGACCATGGGCTCCAGCTGGACTCTCCTTCCCTGTGCCGGTCTGGAAATGTTCCCCAGGCAGGAAATGGGGGCAACTGTAGGGCTTACCCCATTTGTTTCTAGAATCTCAGGGGTCACTCTCCTTTGCTGCCTGTTGTCAACCGTCTTGAGAACTTGTGTGACTGAATTTGTACTTGTTTCAGAAAAGAGGGCAAACCCAGTATCTATGAATTCATCGTGCTGGAAACAGAAAAGCTCATCTTCGTGTGCTTGGGAATGAAACAGGCCGTGGGCCGGGGCTACCTATTTCTGCACTTTCTAGAGGAAGAGAACTCAGAAATAACCGAGTTAGAGGAATCAACTGATTAAAAAAAAAAAAAAAGCGGTATGACTGCAGCAATTTCACAGGAACATGACGATGACTAAAGAGAAAAGCAACAGCCATTCTCCAATTCAGTAATTCATCCAGGGGCGGCAATTGGAAACCGTGACCCCCTCAAGGCAACAGTGACGCCTGCAGAAAAACCAAACGCGGCCCCTCCCTCACGGCAGGGCCCCAAGCTCTCCGGACAGGCGCTCCCCCAGAAGCACCACAGCTTGCCAAAAGTTGCACAGTGGCCAAGCATCTCAACGGGGCCTTAGAATCCCCCACAGACTTTCCCCACGCTTTCAACCGGTGGAGAGCCTCACTGGGTAGCCCCTGCTAACTCAGCAGGTCACTTTCCTTGCATGTGAAAGAATGTAGGGAATTCTGTGTTGAAGGAGAGACTTTCGTGTTCGGATCCACAGACGCTTAGAGAGAAAATGGTGCCCATTGGCTTGGGCTCTTGGTCCCTAAGAAGCAGCCCTGACGCCAGTAGCTGAGATTCAGACTGAGGGTTCGGCTTTAAGGTCTCTGTCTTCTTCTCTAGCCCTTTGCCCTCTCGTATCTCTCAAAGCTTATGTTAACATGGGGACAAACAAAGATGACGACAGACAAAAACCCCACAATCGGAGTCATTATTTGACAGTGTGAGTAAACCTGCAGATGGTAATGGATCACCTTATCATAGGTCCCCAAGGTCCTGTTTCCTGTTACGAGGCGGCTAAGCCAAGTGTATCTCGAATATTCTAGTCGATCTTGACAGAAGCTCAGCTGTAAGACAAAATGAACATCTTTGATTAAGAATCTAATTGGAAATTAAATTGGCTTTTAGATTAGGACAGCTTGTCTACTCGGGGACGCTGCTCTCATGGCCTGATCAACATTACACGGCCAGTGAGCAGAGCCGAGCCCTTTCTCACTCCCGACCACCCCATCTCCTCACTTTGGTATAAAATACTCCTTATAAGCAAGATCAGTCACTGGAAAGAAAAATGACTTGCAGAGAAGCCCAAGGTGCATTCTGATTTTATGCCTAAGAGGCAAGCGGATGGACGCCATGATGAAAAGGCTCAACTCTACAATAAAAATCTGACTAGAAGCTTCCTCAGAGGCAGGGTTTGAATTTCTGTGTACCATTAGCAGGTTCCCATTTCAGGCCCAGTGCATTTTGAGACCTTGCTTTAACATGGATTGCTGAAAAGTGAAATCTCAACCCCCCATAGGCGCCATTCTATTAGGAAAATTGCGCAGGGAGGGCATTATGGACAGCCAAAGGCAATTAGGGACGGATCTTGGTAAACAGCTGGAGGTGGGAGGAGGCAGGCCCTGCCTGGTTTGCCCCTCCGCGCCACAGGCCCCATTTTCTGAGGCCAAGCAAAAGCCTCCAACAGCGCATGCGTTCCTGCCACTCCTCAGTCCTTCGGAGACCGCAGGGACGCACGTTTGCCGGATACCCATCATGTGACTTCCAATCATTGATGTCTATGAGTATGTGAAGATAAAACATTTACCGCCACGAGTCTGGGTGTTTTTCTTATCTAGAGGACATACACAAGCTGACCCGTCAGGCTTATCTTTTTTAAGTTGTAACGTCCTGAGAAAGATTATACCTCCGGCCAGCCCTTTCATTCGTTCGGGAGCATGACGAGCTAACAGAGCAAGTGACTCACATCTTGCAACAGACGCCATTTCAGCTCCTCGACTGTAGCCGCACAGTGACGAGGGTAAGAATCACTGGGTGCGGTGAAGGAGAAACGGGTCAAGGATGGGGAACTTCGCACTCGCTGTCACTCCGATAAACGATGATGAAAGCACTACCAGCTTTATACACAATGTCTCATTTCACCCTCAGCAAGTCTGGATGAATGTATTATCACTCACCCTCTGTACGGAGGATGCAACTGGGGCTCAGAGAGGTGAAGCGACTTGTCTGAAGTCACACAGCTAGGATGGGATTCCAGTGCACACAGTAGCCATGATCTTAACCAACAAACCCTACTTGCTGGAATGACTCACTTCTGTCTCGACTCCCTTCTGTGTTCAAGGATGGGATCAAACGGGATAATCTCCAGCTAGGCTAGAAATGCCAGGCTCCTATGGTCCCCTCGTGGGCCAGCTTTGCTGCATAATAGGGCCACAGAAGGAGCCGCCTCCTCCCAGAACACACATCTGACAGCCAGCCACACCCTCGGTGAGAGACGGGCCTGCATGACAAGTACATGGCTGGGACAGCCAGACCCAGCACGCAAAAGGAGAAAGCATGACGTGCCTGCTATGATGATGGTGTCCTGGCAGGGGACCGGCACACAGGAAGTAGGAGACGTCAGTACAGGCTTCTGGATGGTGACCACTGGTCCCGCCATCTGTGATGCTGACAACTGCGTGGTAGTCCGAGCACCACTCGGCTTGGAAGGCTCTGAGATGACGTTTATTCCTGTTTCCAGAATGGCTCAAAATGAGAAAAGATGACCCTACAGACCAGAGTCAGGGGTCAGCCAGGCCAGATGCCTGATGCCCTCATGTGGGGAGAAGGCTCCAGAGCCAAATTTAGCTCCGAACGTTTGTTGTTACTTGATAAACAGTCTGGGCTCCCTTAGGCCTTGGGCAAGGAGGGGTTCAGGCCGCGTTGTCCCATCGCCCGTATGTAGAACCTTGAAAATCATTATAGCAGTTTCATTTCCCTACTGGGGCACTTCTTGTTCCCTAAAACAGAAAACGAAAGTGATTTAAAAGCAAACATCTCAAGACTTGAGAATTCGAAATGCTTCTGAAAATTCTGGCTGGTGACAAGCCGTTCCATCAGCTCATACAGCCCCTGTCAGCGCAGCCGGGGACTCCAAATCCAGCCTGCCAGCCCTCCCTGCTCCTCCCGCACCCCCAGGGCCGGCCAGGGAAGCTCTGGGTTGGTAAGATTAGCAAGGGCAGGGCCAGAGAGGGGTTTGGGTGAGGTGGGAGCCACGCGGCTCGCTGTCCTCCCTGCAGGGCCAGAAACCTGCAGCCTTAACGATGCGGGATCCAAGGGCTCCTTTCCCTGGAGCCAGCCCTGCACCCTCCTGGGCCAGGAAGGGGCTGAGAGGAGAAATAAGGCCACGGGGTCTTTCTGCCGTAGGCCCTGCCCTTCCTTTGGGAGGGAAGTGAGTGCTGCTGGTCAGCTCTGGGAGTGATGAAAACTCACAGGTGCATTCCCCGGGGCAGGGGGGGCTGGGGCTCCTTTGTGAAACATCTGGTGGCTTTGGCAGGTACTGCCCTTCGCCCTGTGCCACCTGCCCCTTGAGGCGGGTAGGATCTGCCCCATCTGAGTCTGGGCCCAATGACACATGGATGCCACTGGTAAGAGTCAGAGAACCTCACACGTGGGTGTCCCTGTGTTGGGTCTGTGTTTGTCATCCCCGGAGTGCCACAGACAGCTGCTCCTGCTCCAGCCCCCAGCTAGAGCCCTCCTGGGGTGAGGGCCGGCAGGTGCTCTGGTTGGCTCAGACAGACAGCACTGGAACCAGCCCCAGGCCATGATCTCCTTCTGCCCTTGCTGTGCAGTCCTGGGGTGGTAGGCTTTTGACCAGTCCCCAACCCTTGTCATCGCCTGCTGGGGTCTGGCCACAGAGCGAGTCCCAGCCTCTGTCTGGGAAGCCAGTGCCTGACTCGCGCTGTCTGGGCGCTGACGAGCCGAAAGACAAGGCGGACATGGTCCCTGCCCTCCGGGAACTGACTTTAGGAGGAAGGGAGGCAGAGAACAGGCTAGATAAACAAATCTGGCGACCGATGACACAAATAATAGTAATTGTAACACATGCCTTGACACAGTACAGTCGGGCAGGAGAAAACGAGTGGAGCTGTTGTACCTGAGCAGGGCAGCCAAAGGGGACAGTGGAATGATTTAACCTGAGCCCTGTGGGCGAGTGGGCATGGCAGGACGACACGCTGCTGAGAGACCCAGTGTGGAAGCTCCCGAGGCGGGAAAGTTGGCAGGCCGTCTCAAGAACAGAGAGTGTGGGGCGCCTGGGTGGCTCAGTGGCTTAAGCCGCTGCCTTCGGCTCAGGTCATAATCTCCGAGTCCTGGGATCGAGCCCCGCATCGGGCTCTCTGCTCAGCGGGGAGCCTGCTTCCTCCTCTCTCTGCCTGCCTCTCTGCCTGCTTGTGATCTCTCTGTCAAATAAATAAATAAAATCTTAAAAAAAAAAAAAAAAAAAAAAAAAAGAACAGAGAGTGTGCGAGGTGCCCTGGGAGTTAGGAGGGCAGAGAGGCGAGACGAGGGGGTAGGCGAGGTAGGAGGAACCAGACGAGGTAGGAGGGACCAGACGTGGGACCTGCAGCCTAGGGTAAGGACTCTAGACGGAAGGCTGGGCCAGACTGGTTCGGTGGACACTGTCCCCGGGAAAGGCAGGCAGTAACACCTCTTCTGTGTTCTCCTAGCCCAAGGCCAGCTGGGCCAGCAAGGGGAGATCGGGCAGGGGCCGTGCTGGGGGCGGGGGGGGGGACCGTGATGGGACGGGGCCTTGCTCGCTGCCACGTGCTGCTGTGGGCTCCTGCCTGCGTCCCCCTCCCACACCGGACTCTCTCACTGCAGCTGGTGATCTAGGGTTGAAAACAATGCGGAGAATCTCCGGCCACGGCTGTGGAATGGACAGGATTCTATTTTTAAGCAGAGAGGGGCTGGACAATGGAGCAACTGCCACCTCGGTGGGTCTGTATCCTGACCTCCTGTGAGACTCTGGAAAGCCTCAAAGCCAGACCCCGGAATAGATGGCACAGGAAGGAGGGGATTAGACCGCTCAAGGTCATGAAGACAGCTGCTTCCTCCACGGTCCGACCACCTTCATCAGAGAGCAGCCAGTAAGCCCCCATCTGCGCTGGTGCACACCAACATGAGCCGAACAGATCCAGCCTCTGCCCCGCCTCCCTCCCGGGGGTGCCGTTTAGATGATGACCACGTACCAGGCTGGAGGCAGCAGAACGGGGGCAGGTAACCACACGGTGGGCAGGACGTCTGCCGTGGCCCACGTCCAAGGCTGGCTCACATGCACGGGGCAGGCTGGACAGGTGCAGGGCAGTGTCCCCAGCACAAGCAGGCCCGTATTTCTTCTGAAATGATGACTATGTTGAGGGAAAAAAATGGTGAGAGACAACGGTGGATGGCCCGGGGCTAGCAGAGGGCAGGGGCGTGTGCTGCCGGGCCGGGCAGGGGGCCCTGCCCGGGTTCCCTCGGACTCTATCCACACCTGGCTTAAGACTCAGCAAATGGCTTACTCGCTGGGCTTCATGCTGTCTTCTGGAAGACGTGGGTCACAGCAGCTAGCTCGTAGATTAAACATGAAACTGTCATGAAGTACTTAGGACAGACAGTACCTGGCACGCTGTAATTCTCCAGGGAATTATCGCTACTATTACAACTGCATACAAGAGAGGAATGTGTCTTGGAAACACAACCCACAGGAAGTGAGTTATGCTTCTGTCCAGTGACACCAGCAGTGAAGCAGCTGCCAGCATAAGCTCCGGGGGATCCGGGTCCAGCAGAGAAGTCCCCTGGTCAGAAAGACTGGGAAATGTCAGACTACTTCATCTTCCTGGTTTACAAAGCAGATTTGCATATTAAAGCCTCAAAAGAGGCCTTCAATATGAAAATCTGTTACATTTTGCTCTGTTCATTCTTCTCCGCAACCTAGCCGACCACAGAGCCCTTTGTTTTGGCTGAACACGAACTTCTCCCAGGAATCACTTCAAACAGATTTGGGGTCCAAAACAGTCCCAGTCTTAACGGCTTGTTTCCACACATGAGCGAGGCAAGAGGAGACAAACCAGGGAGAACGAGGGGAGGTGGGAGAGACGGATTCCCCTGCCCCTGCTTTCCACGCAGCAGGCAACACGGAAAAGGAACAGGAGTGTATGAATCCGCAGGCGCTCAGAGGTGTTCTGGGAGACAGTGAGTGGGGCCCATGGGATGACGAGGCCGGAGGGAAGGCAGAGACTGAGATCCAAGCTCGGGAGGGCGTGGGGGCACGGTCCTCCTCCCCTATCACCTTGTCACAGCCGGCTCCACGGAGGGATCGGGGAGGACCCATGCCAGGAGGCAGGGTGAGGGCAAGGCAGGTACTCCCACCCTCCCTGACGGACAGAGGCGGTGTTTGGGAGCTGACAGCCCACCTGTGCTACAATATAGATCTGTATCTATGGATACACACAGAGCAGATGGCCCGACGAGCAGCCGGAATGGAAAATGCGTGTCTCTCGTTGACAATTCGGAGATCCCTTACCTTGGATTAAGGGCCAAAAAACAAAAACAAAACAAAACACGTCCTTGGGAGTGAGATTCTCTTTCAGATGCTCCCCTGGAGGGAAATATTTCTGGTTATTGCACTTAAAAGGTTTCTCAGAATGTGGCCCACAGACCACCTGTGAAGGGCCCAGTCAGCTCTCTGATCAGAACCCCAAATGAAAGTTGAGCACTGCGTGTTAGCTTCGTGAGGTGGGGGGTGAACCGTCACCCCGTGGGGTCCTGTGTTGGATGACAAGGGGCTCAACTGCCACGTGGAAGGTACGCCCCACTCCAAACCCGGAGAGCTGAACCGGGAACCAGAACTCTCTACCCTGGAGGTGAGGCAAGGTCCTGTGGCCTTCCCATCTCCATCGCCACCAAGAGAAAGGCCCTCAGGACTCCAGAAGGCGATGGACCTTGCCTGCTTCTGGTGACAGAGCCCATGAGGGTTAGGATCAGGTCAGCCTACGAGGTCCATACTCTTCCCTGCAGCGCTAAAGACCTGATCTAGAAACTTCTCTGGAGGTTGCCAGAATGCCAAAGCTGAGGGCAAGCACCAGGTGCTCACACCAACAGGCAGGATGACACCGAGGGGACCTCTGCCTCAGGTCTCGGGGGCTTCACAGCCACATCAACACACAAGGGACTTGCACGCACACCTATTTTGTTACCCGGGTTCTTCCGTCCCTGAGAAACCCGTTTTCTGGCCTCTTATCGTGTTGCCATCTGAAGCACCAATTATGAACACAGGACATCTGTGTCTGGAAAAGCCAAACAAAACACAACCTCGCTCATTAAACTGTCTTCCCCTTTTCCTTCCTGCCTCTCCCTCGCCACACCAGCAGAAAGAGAAACCAGGCCAGCGAGCTGCCCACCTACTGGCGCAGCTGAGCGCGCAGGCCTCCTCCCGGGCCCTTTCCCTCGTGGGGACCCGGGCCCACGTGCCAGCCCCGCTTCAGGAAGGGCTCATGCCTGGGAGCTCAGCTTTCAGGGGATGCTCAGAGACGACCCCGGCCACCCACCAGTGTCACTGAGCCCCGGAAAGGCAGGCAGAGGGGCTGGGGCAGCAGCAATGCATTTCCGGTGGTTGCAGCCTGCTGGCAAGCGGCAGGGGGTTGTCAGGTCAGGCACAGCTGACAATGGAGATATCACATGCCACCTCTACACTGGATTAACGCAGAGAATTTGGGGTCAAGGGTTTAGGCTGAACCAGCTTCTATTTATAAAAAAGAGCCTTGAGGAGGGGGAAATAGAATGGCAGGGGACTGGCTCGGTCTGGGTGCCCGTTGGCACGACGCTACGCTGAGGCAGAAGTCTGCGCTCATGGCCTCGCCCCCGTGAGAGCGGGGCCTCCACTGGGAGCTCCTCCCAGGCAGCTGAGCGCTGCTGGCTCTAGATGGCCCCTGTGTGGGAGCTAAAGAGAGCGCAGGCGGGGGGAGCATGTCTGGCTGTGTGGATGTCCCCTGCCCCATAGCTGAGGAAGTCTCGTGAGAGAGCAGGGGGAGACGGGCTCTTTCATTCCACAAGGACACACACGGGTGCGTGTTAAGCAGCTCAAGTCGAAGCTCTCTGAGAGGCAGATGCCCTGGCAGAAGGCACAGATGGACCCCACTCCTTTCTCCTGCTGCACCCGGGACCTAAATCTGGTTTGGGGCTCCTGAGGCCCCACAGAGATGCCAGCTGGCGATCCTCTTCTGAGGGGCCTAAGAACCAGGAAGCTCATCGCCCTGGGATGTCCAGGCCCCATTTCAGGACCAAGTCCTGGTCTGTAGGACAGGCGCGTGGGGACCTGCACGTCACACTGAAGGTCCAGGCCAGTCTTGTGGAGGGGGACCAGCAGAGTGGGTTGTGGTGCAGGGGGGAAGCCAGCGGAAGCAGCGAGACCACACTGGCTACCACGGGACAGATTCAATCACGTGGAAAACTTTTATTAAAGCATTTTAAAATAGAACTTTCCAATATGTAAAACTCTGAACAGCCCTTCCTGACCCTCCCCTGCCACGACCTGAGCCAAATGCACCACCGCATCCCGGCCCGACTGCGGCGAGAGGCTGTCCTTGCTTGTCACAACTGCTTAGGGCGCCACAGGCCTAAGCAGTGAAAACGCCCAGACCTGAAGGGTCCCGCGCTCCCCCCGGGGACCAGACTGAAAATGGGCTCCGCCCACCACGCTGGCGAGCACGGGCTGTGGCGTCTGTGGCGCCGGCCGCAGCGATGTCGCCTCAGTTCCCGGCCACCCCAGGGTTATCTGCCCTGCGGTTAACAGACAATGGGCCAGGCTTGGTGACCAGTCACGGTCACTGGAGATAAGGGCGCGCTTCTGCACCACGCCTCTCTAGAGTCGGAGAAATCAGCTGCGGGACATGCGGCCCCCAGAGCCAGACCGAGAAGACGAGCTGACAGGGCTCATCCAGGGGGCGGTGGCCCCATCACTGGCGCCCACGGGGCTCTTTTCCAGCTCGCCTCACGGCCCCCTGCATCTTCCCTTTAGGTGCCACGAGCTCTTCTGAGACGCAGCTGATGCCCGCGTGCGGGGCTTCTCGGGCCTCCACTCAGTCGCCCAGGCTGGGGCCTGGAGGGTCCTGAGAGCCAAGAGCAGCAAGGACACGGAAAGGAGACGCCAAGTTACGGCCTCAAAAGTCTTGGGAGAAGCTCCGGCGCGCCCTCTCCGTGCGTCCGTCCCCGACGCGGCCGACATCTGGTGCCACCCTCGAAGACGCACACCGCCTGCGGGCGGAAGGCCAGGAAGGTTTCTCAGAGCCCCAGGCACGAGGAAACCTCTCTCCCAGGCAGTGACCTGACAGAAGCCCCATGCGTTCAGCACGGAAACAGACCAGAGTTTAATAGTGGGGGACGGCGCGGGGCTGGGGGGCACGACAACCAACACGAAATAGAAAGGAAACAAACAAGCGATCACGCGTCACTAGAGTTTTGGTTTCTGCTGTTTCTTTCTGGGTATGTTTCAGGGCGAATGTTCACGGGCAAGGGCTGCTCCGGCGCGGCTCAGCGAGAGCGGCTGAGGATGCAGCTGGTCACAGGAACGGAAAGGAACACCGACACCCACTCAGCTTCTCCAGCCTCCGAAGCCCTGGACAGACCTGCAAGGAAGCGCCGGGAGAGGCGGGTCAGCGGCCGCTCTGAGGAAGGGCTCCGGGGCTCACGCAGCCGCCTGGGCCAAGTTCGGGACTCTGAGTTTTGAGCGTCGTGCAGTTCCACACAGCAGAGAACGAGGATCAAAATGCAAGACTTGGTGACGGGTCTGGAGGCCCGTGGGCAGCACCAAGCTTCTGAGACACTACCAGGGATCTAAGGAACAGCACCTCTCAGGCCCCGCCCTCCAGCCTTCGCTCATCCGAAGGCACAGTCCTCTCTCTTACGCGTGACCTTGGAGGAGGCCAGGCAGGGCACCTCCTGCTATATTCCTGCTCAGATCAGCAGGTCCACGAAACCCAAAACCTGCTGCTGAACCCCCATGCTTCCAGGACAAGCTTAGAAAATGGGAAAAACAAATCAAATGTACAAACAGGGCACAAGTTAGTAGTGTAACGTTTTCACATACCACATACTCCTCCCTCCTTATTTAATGGCTGAAAACTGGAGGTGGATACTTACGAATTAGAAGATCCAAAGCTGAATCCTGAAAAGATGGGAAGGGGGGAGTGAAATGAGTGCACACACACTTGAGAGGCGGGGGGGCGGGGAGTCCTGTCCCCACTGCGTCCCTCCCTTCACTCCCCGTGGAGAGCCCCGCCACCTGAAGGCCAGGGTGGGACGGGGAAGGTGAGGGTTGGCATTTCAGGGTTCTTCCCTCCCCGACACCCATGGTGGGCAGCGGTCCCTGGCACAGTGCCTCCTGCTCAGCTGGCCCGGGGCCACACAGACCCTCGTCACGAAATCGTATTTTTCTTTTCCCATCTACTTGCTGCTTCTTGGAGAAGCAAGATACTTGGGTTCTAGGCCCTGCTCTGTGGACCACTCTCTGGCTCTTAGGGCAAACGAGCCCCATGGGGTTTCCATCTTCATTTGTAAAACGACGATGCCTGACTTGTGTGCCTCATCAACGTGTGGCAGGGATGAAAGCAAACGTGCGCGTCCCACTGTCGGAAGAGGTGAGTGTGCGGCAGATCCAACACATCTCATCAAGTCTCTACATCTTATTGTTGGCATTTGCTGCCTTGGATTTTAAAACCAAGGTCTAGTAAGATGATGATTATTTTCGGTTCTTGTCTTGAGAAAAAAATCAAGGCAGTCCTGCCATTCTTTGGTAAGGAACGGTACGTTACACGTCTAATTAAAGCCTAAAAAGAACATTTTGTCTTTCACCCACTTTCAGCCTTCAAAATACTAAACTGAATCCCCAGGTAAAAATCACTCATTTCTTCAGGGTCAGGGGTGGGGGAAGGCATTTACTAAGGAGAAGGCAGGAGGCCTTCGGCGCGGGAGCCATGTCTGGCCGCCTACCTGCTCCACCCGATCCAAAGCCAGAGAATCCCCCGCTCTGGGCCCCGAAACCAGAGGTCTGTTGGGACAGTGATCCGAAAGTCGGAGCGTTCTGACTTGCGAGGGTGCCGAAGGATGTGGTGTTGCTGCTGCTCCCAAACCTGGGTCCCAGGGAGAAAGCAGTCGGTGGTTAGTGTGGCCGCACAGGCTCCTGCTGCCCGGAGGCCTCGGCCCGCCCTGGTGGGGCTCAGGCTGCACGCCACGCACGAGTCAAGGGGCCGTGCCTGGTTAAAAGTAGTGGCCTCGCAGAGAGAGCAGGCTGGAGCCCAGAGCGAATCTCAGCTTTGGGAGGGAGGAGGACAGGAATGTGACAGGAAAGCCAACCGGTCCAGGGTGTTGCTCCTCTCCACTGTCTGGAAATTCCAGCTCATCTGGAAATCGAGCAGCACTACATTTTTTGCTCCATCTCCAATAATTCTTGGATTTCATTCCATCATTTTGGCATTTCTCATCTACCGACAACCTCCTTCCCCCAATTAGTTGTCTTGAGCTCCTCTCCAGATCTTGATTCTACTGACTTTTCATGACAAGTGAGGGGTCTTCGGGAAGCAGACCCTTGGAGCGGTCCTGACTGGTCCTGCTCTATTCCTGCCCCTGCTCCGGGCCTCTCATGAGCAGTGGGTGCTCCTCTGATATCTGCCAGACATCAGGGAACTGGGGAAAGGTGACGGGCTCTTCTGGAATTCTCACACCCAAGTCAGTCCCTGTCAGCCCTCTTTGGCCAAACGGAACTAACCAGCCAGTCAGGATTTATGTGGGTGAGCTAACTTCCCCACCCAAGGCAGAATATGACACTTTCCTACTAGAAAAGAAAATAGCAGGTTTCAAATAAATAAATAAAACCTCAAGGTTCCCAGTCAACCCCAAATCCTCCCAGCCTGCAGTAAAGTACCCTGTGCTGGGCGGCGGTCACTGGAGACATCAGTGTCTGTCAGAATCTGCCAAGAACACTGGCTAAAGTTGGTCCCAACTCTCCTTTAGAAGCTTTCCTTAGGGGCGCCTGGGTGGCTCAGTGGGTTAAAGCCTCTGCCTTCGGCTCAGGTCATGATTGAGCCCCACAGTGGGCTCTCTGCTCAGCGGGGAGTCTGCTTCCCCCTCCCCCTCTGCCTGCTTCTCTGCCTACTTGTGACCTCTATCAAATAAACAAATCTTTAAAAAGAATAAATGCTTTCCTTAACTTTAATTCTTGGGGTTTCCTGGGGGAACCATTAGTCTCTACACGAACTCCAGGAAACAATTTATCAACTCGCTCACTTTCTGGAAACTTGCCAGCATTTCCACACCGGCATCTTTCATGGGGTGCGGGGGGAAGGGTATGAGTAAAAACATAGTTTAGTTTACTTTCAAGATAACGATGCTATCACCTTGCCAAGATTCACCCCAAGTACCCTGACCACCCCCCCAAGCAAAGCCCCCACTCCCCTCCCCATGTCTCCAGCTTTACGCATCCTGCATCCTATGCCCAGGGCCACCAGACGGTGACTTCAGACACTACTATGTCCTCTGAATGAGGCACTTTGTAGTCATCACCACAGACATTTTATCGCGACTTTGTGGTGCGGTGAAGGCTATTTATTTTCTCCTTGGGGTTTTGGCAACCAGACTGAATTTCTGGGGCCCTTAAAAGACAATCCCTAATATGGCATTTTCAAGGGAGGATGTGCACGAGGCGCTAAGAGCAGCTTTAAAAGCCGACTCAGAACTGTGCCGAGGGCCCAGTCAGGGCCCAGGGTGGAGGCTGGCCCCTTGCACTGTGAACTGAATACCCACTCTGGGGGGTCTTGAGTGGAGTCAGGGACACCAGGAGTGGTTTGCTCAGGGACAATGGGTCGATGACACATCAGTCCCAAAAGGCAAAGAATGTGGCAAAAACTACTCATCTTGAACCCCTGACAGAAGTCCCCACACAAGAGGCAGGCCTGGCTCTAAAGTAGCCAGGACGGGACTGTTTTTCTCCCTTAAATCATCCTTGAGCTCCACCAAGAGAACAGGGTTCCGCCAACCAGCACTCCACGTTTTTGGGTGACGTAACAGTTCACGTCCACCTGCACACCGACAGAGGCTGGCTTGGAAGAAGGGAGCCTTCCCCAGGGAGGAAGACACATCCTGAACTGACTTGTTTGCGGATTTCGAGGGAGGGGGCTCAGCTCAGTCACAGCTGGGAAGACGCAAGAACTGGTCTTTCCAAACCAGGGGTACCGGGCCCCGTGCTTTGGGCCATCCCCAGGTCCCTCCCCGGGGGGGCTTACCCGAATCCTCCCGCGCTGGCAGCCGCAGTACCCTCTCCGAACACTTTGCCTCCCGTCGAGCCCAGAGGGCTTGTGAAGGCTGGGGCTGAACCGAATGCCGGCGCCCCTCCGAACCCAGGGGATCCCCCAAAAGTGGGAGGGCTGCCGAACACGGGAGCAGCACCGAAGCCGCCTGAGCAAAACAGAGGCAACCAAACAAACGGGGAAAAGAAAGGAGACAGAAGAGAAGACAGTGAGCGGTGAGAGACCAAATCAAAAGAGGAAGGAAAAAGGGGAAAATAGGTTAGAAATTCAAATTCAAAAAACTGTGACGGGGGCGACAGACTTTCTAAATACCGAGCCACCCCCCTCGCTTCCAGCACAGGGGTCGAGTCCACCAGGCGAGCTCCTTGGAGCCTTCAGAACCCAGCAGACCCTGTGTTTGTCTGTGAGACCCTCGATCCTTCCCATGGGCCAAGCCGGACAAGTCGGCTCCCAGGCTCGTGGAATCAGAGCGTTACCGAGCAGCAGCCTGTGCATTTCTGACCCCTTCCCCGCCCCACTGCGCCATTCTGAGGCTCCTCACTGACAAAGCCTTCTTGAAAACTCCAATCCCTGCCCAGCTGTCAAAGACGACAGATGTTGTTACTGTCACGACACACGCAAGGCTTCCAGCTTCGTGAAAACCCACACTATAAAGTCAGAGGCTCCTAGTCTCCTCTCGGGGGGAGAACCTATGGACTGGGTTACAGAGTAGATGGAGAGGCGCACGGCACTGGTGCTCAGCCTGGGGCTTTTTATTTATTTAAAGCTTATGGCTCTCACATCTCTCTCCACAGTCTCTCTGCACAGAAGAATTTCTTTAAAAAAAAAATGCTTTTTCTCTGCAGTCAGGAGCTACTCCTCAATAAAAAAGCACACTGAATTTCCTCTCTGGAGGAAGGCAGCTGGATAAACGTGATAAAACCATCAGTCAGCCCTGAGGAGAGAACACCAGAGGCCGGACGCCCCCTGCTGCTCCTGTGAACAGGGGTGGGGGCTAGGGGTAGGCACCTGCGTAGCCCATGCTGCCGCAGGTCGGGTGCACCGAGGTGGCCTCCTCGGACTGGCAGAGATGCCCACCTGGTGGGAAGACCAGCCGGTCTTGGGGTTCCCAAGCCCCAAGATACTGCGTACATCATTTGAGGCTATGAGCTGAGACCCTCTGTGAGTATCAGCTGAATGGAATGGAATGGAATGAACTTGTGTAAGAAGCTTGCTCTAGAAAGGAGTATTTCTTAAAATGAGTACTGGCCCAAAGAGCTACGTGCTAAAGGGAATGACAGTGCCTTGGTGCAAGGAAAGAGGCGCCAGGGACACTATTCTCACTCCTTGCGGAAAGCGAGTACTGCTGTCAGAGGCACGAGTCAGGCCTTCTTACGTCAGCATAATCACACCACAAGCTTCTGCTACCTGAATCAGGAAAGATCAGACTCTGGGTGGGAAAAGCTGTTAGCTGAATTCTTTCGTTATTTGTTATTTTGTGACTCAATCACGTGCTTACTTATTATCGCTAGTGAAGACACTTTCTGCTAAGGCTCATGTTTGCGTTAACATTCTAGATTTTCAAACCTTGAGTGAAATTCCAAGCCATGATAATGGAGACTGTTGGGTTACAAATATAAGAGACTGGAAAAAAAAAAGTGCTAAAAAAACGCTTGCAGTTGAATTATTTACGACCGCTCACAGATCTAGTTACGCTTTCTTCCTGGACACATGCAGCTGGATCTGGTGCCTTGCGCGCAATATTACTCTGACTTCTTAGTGGAGGGTGAGTGAAAAATGAGAAGTCACAATGACAGAGAAAGTAAACTGGACAGGGGAGAGGAGATTAAACGCCCATACACGCACGTGTGCCACCCCTCCCCCCACATACACCCGTACCACACCCACACCACACCCACACCCCCACCCTCACATACATAACACACACACACACACACACACACACACACACACACACTGCCCCCAAACAAACCTGGGTCAGAGCTAAGTGAAAGAGGAGGAAAATGGGCACTCTGGTTTTATTTTTTCGAGGAAGGCAACTCACTCCTGATGCTAGGAAGGGTGTGATTTTATTAGATGCTACATTTTCACCGTTTTCTTCTCCATAAGAGCAATTTGCTACCGATCAATGACAGTACAACACCCGACTTCCTGAGGGCCCTCTGTGTGCTGGGGATGTGCCAGCTGCTGCATAACACTTGGCCTTCATGGTCCCAGATAAAACCCGCCCGACCTCACAGGAGGAAAGAGGCTCAGACGTTATCTGCCTAAGTTCAGCCAGCTGATCGTGTAGCACTGGCTGAGTGACTCAGAGCGCCTACCACCTAACAGCCTGCCTCCCTTCACCACAACTGGCGTGAGCCCGGTGGGCCGGGCACGGCCGTCTGGGCCCACCTCTATCCCCCCAAGTAATCTCCAGAACTACTATTTCCTAAGGCAACTGTACTGAGGGAGGATGGACACTTCTGGAACTTTCCAAAGGCCCATCAAAATGGTCCATCTATAATCTGTATTAAAGCAAGATGCCAATCGTGATGTCTTAGGCATCTGCACTGCGTGGGCAGGAAGGATGACTCCTTTATTTAAAGCAGCCTTTCCTTATGCTCAGGACTCTGCGGCACCTCCTCCCACAGCAGGAGCCCCCTGAGAACTGCCACAAGTCCTGCAGTGAGAGCCCAAGCGCCCGAAGCACAGGGGCCACGGGCAGCCTCCAGCCTCACTATCACCCTTGCAGCCACCAGCTCAATCATCCCCTGCAGCTTTCTCCGTCTGCAGTCTGAGGGATTCCATGGGGCAAAGAGTCAAACAGGAAAAATGTTCTGAAAGGTAAGAGGATATATTTTTCTCTAAGACTAAAAAAATGAAAGCGTAAGGTTCTCAAAGTCAGTGGGGACCTGATTCCAGGATAAGGAACAACACGTAAGAAAAACACCTGAATCAAAAAAAACATTATCTGGTTCCTCAAAATAAATAAATTAATTAAGCCTTAATGATTGATGAATTAAAATTTCTTGGTCAAATGTCTGCTTTGCTAACTAGGACCCAGAGCTTTGTAGCCTTTTCATTTTTGAATCATTTACTGCGAGGAAGGCTGGGGGCAAAATAAAGCCGCAATGCTCTTGTCTGGTGCACTTGAAATTCTAGGAAGAAGCAAAGACTAACCCACCCAAGCCACAGGTCTGAGTAATGGAGCACACTCATGGAGACTGGAGCAATTCAGGTTCTAGAAGGTGGGACTCCAGGCACAGAATGTGGGGCGGTCCTAAGTCAAAGCCACCCACGCGTCTGGTCCTTGGATTGGAGGGGGTCCTTTCTCTGGAACTCACAGAATTTCAGAGGCTCTCGGACACACGAGGGACAAGCATCTTGACCGCTTGCCCCTGGGGAGTCTGCTTTAAAGAACTTCCTTCTCTGCAAACATCTTCCCCCACTCTGCCACTGATCTTTTTTGGGGTGAAAAATCTTTTCACACAATTTTCCACACGACAGGGACAGGAATGCAGACCCTCTGGAGATCTGAGACAGAAAGAGGACAGAGAGGCAGTTGATAGAAATGAAGTATGTTTTTGTATCTAAATGTGTATTGTTCCTCGAATTTTGAAATCCTAAACCGCACATATGATCACAGAAAGCCACACAGTTCACAAATGCATTTACGAGCGACGCTGGGCTAAGCAGCGCGGGTGGCGCTCTCTGCCCCTCACCCCACCAGCACGCTCTTCCCTGGAGAAGTCACTGCCCTGTGTACTTACAGTACGTGGATGCTGTATGGGGACATGTATATGTAATATATTCATGTATGTTATGCTCAAAAGAAAAAAAAAAGTGACTCAAGAAAGAGGACAAACGAAAGAGACATAAAAACCAAGCAGACCACTTGTTTTGCTCATGACTGTGAACGGGCCCCAAGCTTGTCTGTGACTCAGGTATTTTCTTGTTTATATTTTAGTTATCACTGTCTCGTATGTTCCCTTACTTTGGACGCTCTGTGCTTGCTAAATATTTACATTCTTGTTTTTAACGCGTCTGGGAGACCTAGAACAGTGCTGGGGACACAGTAGATGCTCAGTGAATATAAAAATGAACTGCGGAGGAAAACTCACTTCATCTGCACTCCAATCCTACTCCCTTGAGAGCCACCCTAGAGACATTGCCTTCCAGGTTTCTACACATACGTAATACACATCTAAAAAAAACCCCACAGCTAATAAGTATCGGAGTACCTGTTTTATTTGGAGCGGAAAACCCGAAGCCTTGGGACGCCACACTTCCTCCTCCAGAGCTGAAAGTGCCGGCAGGCTTCTGCTCTCCAAACGATGAGCCGGCAAAGCCACCAAACGTCTTGGCCCCACTGTTTCCAAATAGATTAGAGGTATCTAAAGAAAGGGGGAACATGTTGAGGGAGATCAGAGTCAGAAAAAAATGTCCTTATCTACTAAGAACAGAAAAGAAGCTGCAGCTAGGCGTTTGAGGAGAAACCAGTGACAAGTCTGGGACTCAAGGGAGCTGGGCCGCGGTGAGCACCTTCTGTGATTTGCTGCATGTTGATGACAAGTTCCTAATCTCTAGGAACCCGGGCTCTGGGTTCCACGGACACACTGTGCACGGGAGCTGCGACAGGGCCCAGGGAAGAGGTTCCTTTGCAGGCACGCATCTGGGCTCCCACACGGCTCCAGTCTAACTACCAGCTTTCCCCCAGGAGGTTTTCTTCTGAAGAAGAGGGCTTGCGCTCACTCATCTCCTCCCAGGAAAACCAGCTTCACGTTTTGTCGAGCTAGAGAAAATAAAGTCGGAGCAAAATCGAAGCCAGCTTAATGGCTTCCAGCTTTTGCTTTTACAATCGGGTTGGACGTGTGCTGTCGCCCGATCTGCTCAGGGAATGGCGGCAAAACAAAGGAAACCATGATGTTCCTAATTCTGATCTGAGGGGAGCTAGAGAGGCCCTGAAGAACGAAGAGGCAAGGCTTCCAGTCTCATTTCCTCTTCCGATGCAGCTCAGGGAAGCCCTTGACCTTTCAGATGCTTATCTAGGTGGGTCACTCGCTCTACACACCGAAGCCATGCCAAGAATGAAAGGAATAAAGGAAACTAATTCTTTTTTTTTTTTTTAATTTTTTTTTTAAAGATTTTTATTTATTTATTTGTCAGAGAGAGAGAGAGCAAGAGTGAGCACAGGCAGATAGAGTGGCAGGCAGAGGCAGAGGGAGAAGCAGGCTCCCTGCCGAGCAAGGAGCCCGATGTGGGACTCGATCCCAGGACTCTGGGATCATGACCTGAGCCGAAGGCAGCTGCTTAACCAACTGAGCCGCCCAGGCGTCCCAAGGAAACTAATTCTTAAAAACCGAGATGGGTAAGAAGAGTGTTTTGTCGGTTAAGAGACGCAAATCTGACCGTTACTGCCTAAGCAGCCACAACCGGAAGCACTTGGGAACGCAACCAGCACGCCATCAGGAATTTCTCCTTCACCCTTTCTTGGGGGGGAGAGGGGAAAGACGACTCACACTTCCCCACCATGTTTGGATGGATGTTTTATTAAAGTAAGTTTGCACCCAAAGAAGGCGGGGAGACGCTGTCCTGAAACAGGCTCTAGGCCCAAAGGCACAGGCGGAAGCAGGGCGCTGAACTGATGCTCCGGGTGGGCAAGGGAGAGCACGAACCGCCATCACCACGAGAGAAGCGCGAACATCGCACGGGCCAGCCTTCCCCCAAGCTGATGAGGGGCTCGCCGTGAAGGTGATGGGAGAGAAGTGGAGGGGAGTAAAGTCACTCCCAAAGTCCAGCTGTTTGAAGAGGTGGCCTGCCACTGACCTGTCAATCCCAAGGTCCCCCATCTCACTCTGCTGCTGACCCTGCCCCTGCATGAGACACAACCGTTAACACTTGTAGTGGTCATGCTCTTGATCGACAATCCAGGAAGTGACTAGCCTTATCTCAGGGACATGACCACCCCAAGTTTCTAGGCACCAGTGCACAGAGCCCTGGGCCACCACAGGGTCATCTGCTCTGCAGTCTGAGAGCCTGGCTAGGAGCGGGCCAGGCACTGACAGCGGGAGAGGCTCACAAGCTCCTTTTCATCACCCCCTTCTGCGGTACCACAGGATCACCCCTCTTCCTTTTGTAGAGGGGTTCGTGGGGGCAAGGTGCTCTTAAGCAGCCCGAGCTCTCTGGCAGTGGGCTAGCTAGCTCGGAGGCCGCGTTTTATCCTCTCCGCAGCAGGACCCTCATTCAGCTGGAGATGCGAATCGGGCCCCTCCGCCATTCCTTTGCTCGGCACCTCAGAAACAGAGGACTGCAACTTTCGGGCTTCCTTAAAGCCGCTGCGGCAGGAACTGGCAACAGCAAGTGTGTTCGAGCAGGAGACCTGGGGCCAGCTGTCCCCTCGGAGAAATCTGAGATACAGAGGTGAAACGATTTTCCCAGGACGATGCTGGGAGACTGAAAGGCCTGAAGTCAGAGAACAGAAGTTTCTGGACATCTTCACCCTCCGTCTTCTCGAGACGCCTTTGTCTGCAGATGCTCACGGTGTTATAGTGGAGTACATGGGTGTTGTGCAGGCAGCCCTGGCTCAGACACCTAGCAGCCGGCGGCAAGGACTTCACCTTCCCAGGTCCCAGTTCCTTCTGAGATAAAGTGGGGACAGCGAGGGGTGTCCGCACCGCTGCTGAGGCTCAGATGAGCTGCCGTGTGCGGAGCCTAGCCGGGCTGATGGCAGAGCCTCAGAAAACAGAACTTCCCCTCTCTGTTTCTTTAACTCTTCCTCCTGCCACATCCCTCTTGTGTTCGATATAAGATGACACAGAACAGATCAGTGGCAAAAAACGTAATCCTTTTCATTTTGCAAAGATCGTGAGAATTAAACCAGTCGAGTTGTAACAGTTTTCGTTCACAGTCTCAGGAGGAGCTCTGCATGTTAAAACGTTTTAGGATTTATTTAAGCTGCTCTGAAGCAAAGTGGCATGAAGCAAGGTCCGCTTCTCTCTGTTCCCGCAGTCAACAACACGCTTCTCGGTTCCTTCCCGGCGGCTCCAAAATAACACAGCTCCTGGCTCTTAAAGTACAGCAAGTCAGAGGGTTATCTTGGCTGTTGGAACAGGAGGCGTCGCAGGAGCCTCTTCACACGTGGGCAGAGCAGCTGTCCTCAAAGAGCTGGCTGGTGACTTCTACTCCCGGGGGTGGCGAGTCCAGGGACAAGTGGCTTCGGCTCTGGGCTTCCCCCTGCCGGCTCGACAGCGGTCCTCTTGGGTCTTTCATTGGGCAAAAAACATTTGCCTAACTCAACATCAGGGTCCAACCCTGCTTCAATTAAGTGATCCCTGATATGAATGTGATACAAACACTAACACGGAGACCCGGTCCCACGTCATTCTGCAGGCCTAAAGTCACTGATTCGAACTCAACACGCCCTGAGAAGGGGGTTCCTCAACAAGCTCAGGCCCAGGACACTTTCCAAGACGTTCTCTGGAAGAACAGTTGTAGCGGGAGCCTTGCTGGCCCAAGAGGTTCTCCCCAAATGGTTTCCGTATCCTCACACAAGTTATGCCTTTCGGGCCTCCGAACGGAAAGAACGTGCTGAGGATGGCTCTCACCAGTGTCCCACGGGGAGGCAGCAAGCGCTCGTGGGTAATAGTGTGTGGTGCTGCTGAATTTTAAGCGACCCCTGAATTCTGAGCGTGGATCTCAGATAGTTTTCGGGGGCAGAGAGAGCAGAAACCTTCATGAGCTGCGGGCTTCTGGATGAAGAACAGGCCGGCTCCCAGCAGCAGTGCTCCCGGCTTGGCTTCCGCCATCCTGGCAGGGGACTAATGACCTCTCAGGGCGGAAGAGGGCAGTGGCAGGACCGGGTGGCCACCAGGGAAACTGCCGAGTGCCCAGCCTGTGCTCAGAGACAGGCTGCACGAGAGCGTGTTCAGTGCCCCCGAGAACGGGCCCGAGGGCTGCCAGACAAGACGCGCCCGGGAGGAGCTGTGCTCCGCTGCAAGGCTAGGAAGATCTCAGGAGGCACCGGGGTGGGTCAGGGTTCTGGAAACATACTCAGACTAAACCCCGGCGGCTCCACACCCCCTCCTGATCCTATTTCCTGATTGGTAAAACGGGGACACGACACTGAGAAGTCCTGCTGTAAGAGGCGGTCAGCCCAACTACACGGGCATGTGGCACACAGGAGGCGTCCGTAAGGATCCGTTCCTGCCACCTGATGTCATGTGAAGGAAGGGAACACAAGGGCTGCAGCATTCCAGAGAGGGAGAGATCACCGGGACCCCGGGGCCCTCAGGCCCAGCTGCACACAGGTGTAGACTTACAGTCACCCTTACAGGAAGGGTGGGTTCGGCAGGGGGAGTGGAGGGAGCAGGGGAGCTCCGGCACCGGAGCGGGCAGAGCGGAGCGGCATGTGTACGGAGGACAGTTGGCAGACCGGCCGACGCCAAGGGAACATGCTGGGGGCACAGGAGAGTGTGCGGGGCAGCTCACAGAGGGCCTGGACGTCCAAGCCAAGGAGCTGGCTTCGTGTCAGTGGGAAGCTGCCAGGCGTTCTGCGTAAGGAGAGTGGCAAATGCAAAGGAGAGTTAAAAACACTCAGCTTGGGGCGCCTGGGTGGCTCAGTGGGTTAAGCCGCTGCCTTCGGCTCAGGTCATGATCTCAGGGTCCTGGGATGGAGCCCCGCATCGGGCTCTCTGCTCAGCGGGGAGCCTGCTTCCTCCTCTCTCTCTGCCTGCCTCTCTGCCTGCTTGTGATCTCTCTCTGTCAAATAAATAAATAAAATCTTAAAAAAAAAAACCAAACACTCAGCTTGGCGTGAATGTCCACATGGCAGGGGAGGATAAGCGGGGAGGGGAGTCTGGGGACAACTGTGCTAACCCAGATGACAGCGAGGACGTGCCTGCAAGGACAGAGAGAAGCGGCAGAGAAGGAACCGTCTGAAAGGCAGAAAGAGAACCAGGAGAATCGGGTCTATACAGCCCAGGAAAGACGTTGTGTTCCAAGTGTCAAATACTGCAGAGTCACCCAAAGAGAAGGAGGCTGCCTCCGGTGGTTCGCAGAAAGCATCCTCAGTTCTGGTGAGGACAATGGCTGTCCCCAGATGCCTTCTAGCTCCTTCTCTTCCCCCGTTCTTCCTCTTCTGCACCTGGTCCTCTGGGCTACAAAGGCTCCTGTCCCTTTCACTATCGAATCACCTTTCAGTTTTCAAAACAAAATAATGTTTAATTTCAGTCTTTTCAATATCTGAAACTTCTCTTACCATAAAAGTAAACGGCTGGCTTACAAAAACCAATGTTTAGGAAAATGAAGACCAGCAGGTGTCTGGTATCAAGAATCTGGTATAATCCTATAAAAATATCTGGTTTACTTTTAAACCAGAATTAAAGAATTAGAGAAAAGGTGTGCCAGTGAACAACGGACTGGGGGCGGAGGAGGGCAGTGCTGACTCGCCATGTGGTCCAATTCCCATGGGGTACACACTGACACGATGGCAGAGCTCAGGCTGCCTAGCACAGGGTCACTGGATGGAGAATTGGACAGAAGGGTGCAGAGCTGGCTCCCACGAGCCAGGGCAAGATATCGCCAGCCCCTCACCGAGAGAAGGCCATTCTCTGAGAGGTAAGGGCCAGGCCCGAAGAGATGAATCACGCAGGAGGAATGGGGATTTTACAAGGATACGACACACCTAAGATTCAACAAAGCTGCTTAGTAACACAGTCTCGCAGACTGTAACCTAAGGGAGAAACCTACGTTTCTAAGTAGCATGTCACCGAGTGCTGCTTCTGTGCCAGATGCTGTTTTGTAGCTACACGTGATCTAGCAGAGTCCTAGATCTGCCACTTTCTGGCCTTGTGACTTAAAATCACCTCACCATTCGGGGCTCACTTCCTCATGGGAAAATGGAGAGAGTGCCACACGAGGATCCTGCTGTCCAAGTATGCGCTGTGGAGCCCCATGGCTCCACGCTGAGGGCGGCGGGGTGGAAGATGGGGAAAGCAAGCAGTGTCTCTGGTTCTTGACCCCTGATTCCAAGCAGACCTCTTTTTAACCTATTTTACATATTGGGCTTCTGCTTAGAAGTTCATCTGCAGAAAGTTTTTGAAAACTACTAGACACAATTTCTAGGATCCCTTCATTCTAGGATTCTTTTTTTTTTTTTAAGATTTTATTTAGTTATTTGATAGAGAGAGAGAGAAAGAGAGCATGTGCACAAACAGGGGAAGCAGGAGAGGGATCCCAGGACCCTGGGATCGTGACCTGAGCCAAAGGCAGACGCATAACTGTGCCACCCAGATGCCCCTCATTCTAGGATTCTGAGATCCTCCCGGGAGACTGAGAGCTGAAGAAGAGATTTCTGCCATATAATTTCACAAGAGGTCTGTGTCTCTTGACTCTAATCTTCCCTTGTATGGCATGAGGTGAACAGTGACACCAAAACAACTGATCAGTAAATCTGGAGACTCAGGATGAAGAACTCTGCTTTGAACTGCATGAGCCTTAACGCGAAAGGAGTTTCTGTCCTGTCTGAGAATATCAGCTCCCGATTCACGAGGACCTTGTGTAGCACAGCAGACGCCGAGATGCTCCGTGTGTGGCATGTTAAACGAGGGAAGCAGAGATGAAGATGACAGGCCCCCACCTTCCCATCTCAGCCTCCATCAGCAGCAGGATTTTTTTAAGATTAAAAAAAGAACAAACAAACCCAAATTTCTTTCATTTCCAACCATGAATAGACAGATCAACAAAGAATTTGAAAAATTAGCTGGAGAAAAAAGTGCCAGCAGAATGATACAGCTTCAACTGAAAATAAGGCAAAAATATAAGAGATGACAAATAACGAAGGCTTTAAGTTTTGGGTAACATTTCTCTGTGGCAGCTGAATTTTCAAACCAATTCCGAGAGGGTACCACACAACGGAAACCCAGATGCTCCTTCTCGCAGCACACCCAGCTTGCTCTGCTGCTCTCATTTGTGCCTGTCTCCTTGCATTCACTTCAAGTCATTTCAACTCTAAGACACAGAGCGATCTGGGCCTTGGGAGAGGAGAGGGGAGGAGCTCAGCGCACAGAGCCTCACCGTGTAGCTCTGCTATCTTTTTGTGATTATATAGGACATCTCATTAAAAAACCAAAAATAAAACTCAAAATGAAAACAGACCACACTGCTTTGATCCATATTATGGGCCTTTTGGACCCCTCTCTTCCCTTTCTACGGTTGTCACCAAAGCTCTGCTAGCACTACGGGGATGACAACGGCATTATGGGGCCGAAGAGACTGGGCAAACGGTCTCAACTTACTTGGGGTGGCTGCAGATCCGAAGCCCCCGCTGGCCGAGCTGAATGGGTTTTTGTTGGCTGCATCCTGGCTGGGTTTCCCTCCAAGGCCACTGAAGAAACCTCCCCCTCTTCCAGTGTTTCCAGACCCAAACACGCTCCCGCTGGAAGAGGGCTGCTGGAAAACAAAAGGGGCAGGAAGTGAGATAGGATGAGAGGTCATCGTCAAACGGCAGGCCACATCCGCGGAAAGGAGGCGCTCACAGCTGGGACAAATGGAAAAAGCAAGAGTACTCTGATTAGTTCGGGGACGGATGCTCTAACCACCACAAAAGACGCTGGACTCTGGACAGAGACTTCCTACAAATCAGAAGTTCTCAAGCTATTCCACACTCACAGTTCTCTGCAAACATGATTTATGGGAGGAGGGGACTCTGAATGTTTATCTACCCCGCAGTCTGCAGTCTCTGCTTGACACGATGCCAGGGGCAGGAAAGCCAACCCCTCAAGAGTTCCCCCAAATGAGAAAGTTGAAAAACATTTCTCGGCGATTTTGAACATGACTTCTTTTGATTCCTAAAGTATTTGGCTGAACTCATCAGCAACTGATGAAAAGTGATTTACACTGTCTTTTCTCCCAATTTATGCACTTTTATTTCATAATGACTTTTCCATACTGCAGAAATAAGCTTAAATTAGCTCCATTGTTGAAATGATGACCATAGCTGAATTTCGTCCAAGTCTGCAAATCTTATGCTCAGAGGATGCTGCTAACTTCGGGCGCGCGCTGACTCAAAGCTGTCTCAGGCACCACATACTTTATTTCAGCTTGGAAACTGGTTCTTAAAGGAAGACCAGTGCTAGATTTGAGGGACCATTAATATTAGTTACATGGGACATCTTCTTGGCTGATAATGTAGAAATAAGATAGGTTTTTAAAGATTTTTATTTATTTATTTATTTATTTGACACACAGAGAGAGAGATCACAAGTAGGCAGAGAAGCAGGCAGAGAAAGAGGGGTAAGCAGGCTCCCCGCTGAGCAGAGAGCCTGATTCGAGGCTTGATCCCAGGACCCTGAGATCATGACCTGAGCTGAAGGCAGAGGTTTAACCCACTGAGCCACTCAGGCGCCCCAAGATAAGCTTTTAGAAATGGATCACTGGGGCGCCTGGGTGGCTCAGTGGGTTAAAGCCTCTGCCTTCGGCTCAGGTCATGATCCCAGAGTCCTGGGATTGAGTCCCACATCAGGCTCTCTGCTCAGCAGGGAGCCTGCTTCCTCCTCTCTCTGCCTGCTTGTGATCTCTGTCAAATAAATAAATAAAATCTTAAAAAAAAAAAAAAAAAAGAAATGGATCACTGTTGGGTGTGCCTTAGTTGGTTAAGTGTCTGCTGACTCTTTGACCTCAGCTCATCAGAGGTCTGGATCTCAGGGTCGTGAGTTCAAGCCCCGCACTGGGGTCCATGCTGGGTATGGAGCTTACTTCAAAAAAAAAAAAAAAAAAGGAGAGAGAGAAATGGGTCACTGTGCACAGGAACCTTATAGAAGTGCCCCTCAAAGGCAGACCCAGGTGTGCCAAAGTCCATCCCCTGTGAAATGGGAATAAAGAACTTCCCACCCGAAACCGGTGAGTCAATTAAATGTGCTAAGAAGCACAGCGCACTTTCCAATAGCGCCTACAATGTAAGCGCAGGCTCGGAAGACAGCTGCCGTCTGGTATGTAACAGCGACGGTAACTGACCAATCGGTAACTGACCAATGACTGAGCACTTTCTAGGTGCCAGGCATTTCTCTAACACTTCACACTGAAGTCACACCTCCAGGGGGCCACCTCAGAAACAACCCCCTAGCGCACCCCCTCAGGGGCACGGCCACCACCCTGGTCCGAACCGCCAAGCCTCGACTTGTCCCCTGTACTACACAACTTAGCTTCCTGCTTCTACTGCATCTCCGCTCACACAGCAGCTAGAGTAACATCTACGAATGGTAGTCAGATCCTTAAATTCATATTGAAAAGTTCTACAGGACCCTACACAATGTGGCCCCTGGCCACCTCTGACATCATCCTTTATCGTCTCTCCTCCCCTCACCCCCAACATGGTCCAATTACACTGGTCTTTTGTACCGGAACACGACAGGCTAAATTTTACTTGGGGTGAATGTACCTAAGGTACTTATACTTGTCTCTAACTCCCTCTTTTTGTCCCCTAAATGTCTTTAAAGCAACAGTAAGTTTACGACAATGATTTAATGATGAGTAAGAGCTTTTTAAAACCTGGAATCCAATCCAATCATAAAAGCATGGGCTTTGATAACCAGTAGCCAGACTTCGAAAGGAAGGCAGACATGGCAATGAATTCATGCAGCATGTAGAAAATATCAGACTGTAGCTGACTTCCATGCATCAGACTGAAACACAGTCAACTGCCAAAATGTGGCTATTTTCACCCTACCAAAAAATGGCAATTTCAGATGTTTAAACTGTAAAAATAGGATTTAAATAATGGCTATCTGCAGAAATGAATGGAAGGGGACACAGAAGTGAATGTGAATTGAGTTACTACATCCTCATAAATGGGTTAGAGAGAGTCTCGTTCATTTTAATTGCAATAGATTACAACAGTTTTAAAATTTTAAATTATGGAAAATCTCAAAAGTATAAAAAAAGAAAGAATATAATGTTCCTACCCCATGCCCATCACCCAGTTTCAATGAACTCACATCCAGTTTCAGTTTTATCTAAAACCCTTTTACTTCCCCCATCTTTTATCAGCATGAAGCAAATCCTAGACATCTTATCATTTGAACCATTGATTTTTCTAGTATAATTTCTAAAACATAAACCATAACCATACCATTGTCATGCCCCAAAAGTTGACAATTCCTGAATATCATTAAATAGGGAGTTCCTGTTCAAGATCCAACCTCATAATGTCCAAAAAAAAAAAATCAAATCAAGGGGTGCCTGGGTGGCTCAGTGGCTTAAGCCTCTGCCTTCAGCTCAGGTCATGATCCCAGGGTCCTGGGAACGAGCCCCACATCGGGCTCTCTGCTCAGCGGGGAGCCTGCTTCCTCCTCTGTCTCTCTCTGCCTGCCTCTCTGCCTACTTGTGATCTCTGTCTGTCAAATAAATAAATAAAATCTTAAAAAAAAGAGAAAACTTTTATATGTTTGCAATAAACTATCTGAAAATGGAAGTAAAAATTCCATTTTCAATAATATCAAAAAGGGAATAAATTTAGGAATAAATTAGAAATAAATTTAACAAAATCAATGTAAAACATATCCTGAATACTATAAAACATTGTTTAAAGAAATTAAAGATGATCTAAATGAATGGAAGGATACTCAGTGCTCATGGATTGTAAGACTACATTTGATGGAGAAAGCGCATATTAAAATAGTTTAATTTCATAGAGTTAGTACTATGAAGAGAATAAAGCAGTAATTAGGAAGAGCAATTTAGGTTACACAGTCAGGAAAAGCCCTTGTGAAGAAGTCTCATCAGTGTCTCCATTTCCTTTTTATATTTGTTTCTTTGAATTAGGATCAAGTCCAGTCCACACGTTGAAACTGCTTTGATAGGTCTCCCAACTGTCTCTCTCTATAGATGACCCTTCTGTGTCTCTCTTACTCTTGTTGTTTCTCATAATTCAGTTGTTCTGTAGAATTTCCTGTGTTCTGGTTGCTGACTGCATTCCCATGTTACAGCTCCTAGGTTAACTTGGTCCCCCAGCCCTTGTTAACTTCCTGTGAAGTAGGAGTTGGGTCTGGAGGCTTGAGATTGATTTGATTTAATCTGATTTTTTAAACTATTTATTTATTTGGCAGAGAAATCATAAGTAGGCTGAAGTAGGCAGAGAGGCAGGCAGATAGGGAGAAGCAGGCTCCCTGCTGAAAAGTAGGTTTTCAAAAATATTCTTGCACACTTCCACTGTGAACCCATTTATTAGTTCTGCTAGTATTTTAGTGGATTCCTTAGGATTTTCTATATACCTGATCATGTATCTGCAGATACAGAGTTTTACTTTTTACCTTCTAATCTAGATGCCTTTTTTCCCATTTTCTTGCCTAACTGACCTGGCGAGATCAACATAAGCTTTTGATTCATCCATACGGTTGCATGCACTGGTCACTCTTGCCTTTACACTGCTGAGTAGTATTCCATTAAAGGAGTACGCTGCTGCTTCCTGCTCTCCTGCCAGACATCTGGACTATTCCCAGCTTCGGGCTGTCATAAACAAAGCTGCTATAAACAGTAAGCCTTTTTGTGGACCTAGGTTTTCAGCTCTTTTGGCTAAATACCAATGACTGGAACTGCTAAACCACAAAATTAGTGTCTATTTAAGAAATTGCCAAATGGTTTTCCAAATTACCGTTTTATAATCCCACCAGCAACACATTAAGAGATCTATTTGCTCTAATCTCCACATTTGGTTTTGTTAGCTCTTAAATTTTAGTAATTTTAGTGGCTTTGGGGTAGTGTCATATTGCGGTTCCAAATTACATTTCTCTGATGACTAATAATGGCGGGCAAGGTTTCAAGTGCTTATTGGCCATTCATATACTTTGTAAAGTATCTGTCCAAGTACTTTGCTTAGTTTTTAAAGTTCTTTATATATTCTTTACATATTCTAGACAGAAGCCCTTCATTTGACACAGGCATTATAAATATTTTCCCCCAGTTTATATCCTGCCTTTTCATTTCATAACAACATTTTGATGAGCATTACTTTCTAATTCTGATGGGAGTCTACTTTTTAAATTTTCTTATTTTATGGTTAAGTGCTTTTTGGGTTCTAAGAAATCTTTACCTAATAATGGTTCCTTAACAGTGGCACTGATATTTGGGCTGGGTAATTCCTTGTTTTGGAGGGTTATGGAATGTTCAGCAGCATTCCTGGCCTTTACTCCCAAGATGCTGATAGCACCCCCTACTCATGAGAACCAAACAGGTCTCTGGGCATTGCAGTTGTGAAATTCCCCCCACGGGGGTGGGGGTAGAACTGATACCATCTGAGAACCACTGGTCTACAAAGGGAGCAAAGAATATTCTCTGCCTTTTTGCTCTGGTTATCATACATTTATCATCTCCCCATAACCACGTAATACATTATTTCCCTGTATGGCCTGAGTCTTTTTAGCTGCTTTAGAATTTTTCTCTTTGTATTTGGTTTTCAGAATTCTGCTTATCTATGATGTGTCTAGGTGTGGCCTCTCATATTTATTCTGCTTAGGGTTCACAGAGTTTCTTGGATTTTTGGATCCTTGTTTTTTCAAGACATTTGGAAAGACTTGGCCATTTTTCTTCAAATGTTTTTTGTCTACTCCATTCTGCCTCCTCTCCTCCAAGGACTCTGATGACAAATACAACAGGATACCTGATACCATGTTACACAGGTCACTAGTGTTCTGCCCGGTGGTTTTCTCAGCGTGAGATTCATTAAAAAAATGCTGTTCACTTATTTATATATTAATTTAAAGCAGGATCCATGCCCAGCGTGGGGCTTGAACTCACGACCCTGAGATCAAGAGTCACACGCTCTACCCACTGAGCCCGCCGGGTGCCCTTTTCTGAGCTTCATTTTAGATCATTTCTCCGTGTTTGAGTTCCCTGTACTTCTGTAGTACTCACTCTGCTGTCACGTCTGTCTAGTCATTTTTAATCTCAGATACTAGATTAAACTTCGGATCCAGATCCAGACTTAGTATTCATTTTTATAACCGCCAATTCTCTGCCGAGATTTCGAGCCAACCGTTCTTTCCTTCTCTAAATCCTTGAGCACGACAGTCACAATAGTTATTTTAAAGTCTCTGCCTGCTAGTTCCACTCTCCGGATCATCCATACAGGTTGTTTCTTGCTGTTCTCTAATATACGACTGTGGATGCCCCCTTTTATTTTTGCTTTTTCATGTTATATGTAATATTTATGCGGTATTTGTGTAAAATACATACATGCATATATTTTGGTATACAAGACTTTGCGTGTAGACCAGTGGCGTGGGGACTGAAGAACACGGCTCTCCTGCAGCACGAGAGGCCTCTCTTTCATTTGTATCCCAAAGTGAGTATGCAGTCATTCACATTTCACTAAGTGTTGAGTCAAGCTTGAAGAATGAACTCACCTCTGTGTTTGCTTAGGCTTTAAATTATTTGTCACAAGGCTGAGCCTGGAGCCAGGAGGCAGCTGGGCTGCAGTGTTACCTTTGGATTCAACAGTTCTGGGCAGTGAGAGATTGCAGGACTGTGCAAGTTCTTTCTGCTTTTCGGTCCTGCCTTTGTTTCTCTTCTCTTGGCAAAAGTGGGGGAGGGGTGGATAGGGAAGATTTTTATATTAAACAAATTACTGTTGTACCTGTAAGCCTTTCAGACTCCAATCTGTTTTGTTGTTTTTAAACAGAACAGCTTTATTGGGATATAATCCATATACCCTAAAACTCACTGATTTTAAAGGATAAAATTCAATGGTTTTTGGTATATTACATTATTAGGTTAAGGCTGCATCGAAGTATCATTGTTATTTTAACCATGTAAGCATACAATTCAGTCGTGAGAATTATATTCACAATGCTATGCAGTCATCATCACTACCTATTTCCAAGATTTATCTTTTCTTTCCTTTTTAAATTTTATTTGGCAGAGAGTGAGCACAAGTAGGGGGAGCAGAAGGAAGAGGGAGAAGGAGAAGCAGACTTCCCGCCAAGCAGGGAGCCCAATGAGGGGCTCGATCTCAGGACCCTGGGATCATGACCCGATCTGAAGTCCGATGCTTAACAACTGAGCCACCCAGGCGCCCCATATTTCCAAGATTTTTCATCGCAAACAAAATTCTCAACCACTAAGCACTAACTCCCATTCTCTCCTCTAATAGCCACTGAAACCTCTAATCTACTTTCCTGCTCTATGCATTTAGCTGTTCTAAATACTTCCCATACTCGGACTCATACATTATTTGTCTTTTTACGCCTGGCTTATTTTGTTTAGTCTAATGCACTCAAGGTTCATCCACGTATATATGAATCAGAACTTCATCCCTCTGGAAGGCTGAAGAATATTCCATTTTATGCACAGACCATATTTTGTTTATTCAGTCATCTGCTGATGGGCATCTGGGTTGTTTCCTCCTTTTGGCTACTGTGAGTAACGCTGCTGTGAAGACTGGTGAAAAGCGTCTCTTTGACTTCCTGCTTTCAATTCCTTTGGGTATATACCCAGTAGTGGAGTTGCTGGGTCATATGGTAATTCTAAGTTTGGCCTTGAGGAGCCACTGACCTGTTCCACAGTGGATGCGCCATTTCACACTCCAACCGGCAGTGCTGGGCTCCGTTCCTGCCACGTCCTTGCCAGTCAACACCCGTTATTCTCAGGCTTGTTTGCTTTTTAAGTAATAGCCTCTGAAAGGGTGTGAAGTGGTATTCTCATTCTGGTTTTGATTTTCATTTTCCTCATGTTTGATGGTGTTTGCACGTGCTTACTGGTCTTTTAATTTACTTGTCTCCATTGCTGCCAGTAACTTCTTTTAGAAGGTGACGAGACTCTTTTTTTAACTCCCCCCCCTTTTTATTTTTAAAGATTTTTATTTATTTGTCTGACAGAGATCACAAGTAGGCAGAGAGGCAGGCAGAGAGGGAGAGAGAGAGAGAGGAGGAAGCAGGCTCCCTGCTTAAGCAGAGAGCCCGATGCGGGGCTCGATCCCAGGACTCCGAGACCATGACCTGAGCTGAAGGCAGAGGCTTTAACCCACTGAGCCACCCAGGCGCCCCTGCTGCCAGGAACTCCTGACTCCTCCTCTAGCCAGTACATCAGCAAGGCCTCTCTTCCACTTCCCAAACTCAGACCTGACATGCGCCCCCAGAATTTGCTATACCATCACACTCACCTACAACGGGCTCCCCTCTCTGGAAATGAATTCCACAAGGCTTTCTGCCGCTCCTGAGTCCCACTGTGACAGATTACATTTTCCAAAGGTGGTCACTGTGACATTTCTAGACTCATGTGCTCTTCTAGGGTAAGAGGTGAAGCCTATCACCCTCCTTTTACACCTGGATGGGATTCTGTAACTGCTTTGAAGAAAGGAATGCAACATAAGCGATGGTCTCTGACTAGGTCATTAAAGGTTATCTATCTCCTGCCTGGCTCCCTTTCTTTTTTGAAATTTCTCCTTGGAATCCAGCCACCACATTGTAAGGAAACAAGGCCACATGGAGAAGCGAAGAACTCCGGTTCCATTCTGAGCCAACGGCAAAACCAACCACGGGATATATACAAGTGCCACCAGGTTTGGGGGAACAGCATGAGATAATTCCAATATCCGTAGGATAAGTGTGATTATTACACTATCCGGATTTTGCTTGGTCCCGTAACAGGAGTTAAGGTCTTCTGCATCCCAGCCAGAATCTGCCTTGTATCCTTAGATATTTCTGAGGAGACTCCTCTATCAACCGAAACTGCATTCGTTTTTACAGTGCTTCTCATATGCTAGCCACAGTCCTAAGAACTGGGGATACAGCAATGAATACAACACAGAAGGCCCCTGTCATTAGGAAAAAACCTATAGACTTGAATTTGTGGCCCCTCCAACTGTAAACGTAATGTCTGCCACAGAAGAATATGAGGGTGGGAAGGGCGGGGAGGAGTAACCAATACAGAGTTAATCACAGTAAGTTTATTGTCCCTTAGCTCAACATCATGCCTGTGAGTTCCCCCATGCCACTCCAGTTCGGTCACTTTTGTAGTTGAATAAAATTCTCCTACAGAGTAATACAAATTCACCTATCCATTGGAATACTGGTCAGCATCTAGGATTCTGGTTTTTGGTTACTAGAACATTGTGGCTATGAACACCCCTGTATCCTGGGGCCTGTGTGCATGAGTTTCTCTAAGAACACACCTAGGAGTTGGCACTGCCAGTCTCCATTGGATCATGCCAAACTGTTTTCCAAGGTGGTTGTACCAAATGACACCCTCACCAGGAGTGTATGTCAATCTCCTCTGCTCTGCATATTCGCTGGCATTTGGTATTGTTGGGCTCTGAATGTTTGCTGTCGCACACATGTGTATCTCTGTTGGTTTAATGTGTATTACTAATTGACTATCCTTCTTGGTCTTCTAAGTAACTGTTATTTACTTACTATGTTTTCTCATTTCCCCTTCTTTAAAAAACTGTGATAAAATATACATGAAACTTACTGACTTCAGCATTTTTAAATGTACAATTCAGTAGCATCAGGTACGTTCACAAGGCTGTGCAACCAACAGTATCTTTTTTTTTTTTTAAGATTTTATTTATTTCTTTGACAGAGAGAGATCACAAGTAGGCAGAGAGGCAGGCAGAGAGAGAGAAGGAAGCAGGCTCCCCGCTGAGCAGAGAGCCCGATGCGGGGCTCGATCCCAGGACTCTGGGATCATGACCTGAGCTGAAGGCAGAGGCTTTAACCCACTGAGCCACCCAGGCGCCTCTACAGTATCTTTTTTTAATGAAATCTTTTGCCTGTTTTCTTTCTATTGTGCTTAAGTTCATAAATTTTATGTGTAGAGAGCTCAATGAATTTTGAAAGTGTTTACAACAGTCAAGATAGCAAACATTGTTTTAGAACTTCAGAAGACTCCTCTGTACCCCATGTTTTAATGCCCTAACAGTACCCACCGTTGTCATTTCTATCATGCTAAGTTTTGCCTGTGTCTGCCTCTTTACGGAGTGTCATCCAACAGTACGGACTCTTGGGTCCGGTTTATTTCACTTAACCCTACGTCTGCGGGACTTACCCAGTTTGTTTTGTACACGCACACATTTGATTTCACTGCTTTGCAGGATTCCACCGGATAAATATACCTCAACTTAATTATCCGTTCTTCAGCTGATGTGCATTTCGGTTGTTTCTTGCTTTTAGCTATTATGACTATGTTTCTATGAACGTCCTTATTCTTACCTTCTAGTGAACACAGGCCCTCGCTTCTGCTGGCTACGTATCCAGAAGTAGACATGTCGGCTCAAGAGGAATTTTTTGTGTTTCCAGCTCTGATAGTGCCAGGTGGTTTTCCAAAGTGGTTCTACGGATTTACACTGCCTTCTGCAACACATGAGAGTGTCTAGTTGCTACACTCCTCACCAATATTGGGTATTGTCAGCCCTTTCAATTTTAGCCATTTTGGTGGGGGTGTACTTTTCTCTTTTTGATTTGTATTGTTTATATATTCTGAATACAATTACTCTGTCAGTTTTACAGGCTGTAATTTTCCTATTTCATGGCTTGCTTCACCCTAAAATTAAGAGAGCCATAATTTTAGTGAAGTCAAATTTTCCTTTTGCCTTAAGAACATCCTCTAGAATTTCCTTCAGGTCTGCTAGGCATAAATTATCCCAGTATCTGTCTGAAAAAGGTCTTGATTTCCACTCTTTAGAGAGGTTTCTTTGGTGGGGTTTAGAAATGCTAGGTAGTGGGGTGCCTGGGTGGCTCAGTTGGTTAAGTGACTGCCTTCGGCTCAGGTCATGATCCTGGAGTCCCGGTATCGAGCCCCGTGTTGGGCTCCCAGCTTCACGGGGAGTCGGCTTCTCCCCTCTGACCTTCTCCCTTCCCATGTTCTCTCTCACTCTTTCTCAAATAAACTAACAAAATCTTAAAAAGAAAGAAAGAAAGAAAGAAAGAAAGAAAGAAAGAGAAAGAAAAAGAAAGAAAGAAAGAAAGAAAGAAAGAAAGAAAGAAAGAAAGAAAGAAAGAAAAATGCTAGATAGCTAGACTGTCTCTGGCTCTGTCACCGCTGAGAAGTCAGCTGTGAGCCCCACTACTGCTCTTTTGAAGGTAACCCGTCTTTTTCCCGAAGGCTTTTAACATTTCATCTTCCTAGCTCTGCAGCTTCACTATGGTGGGTCTTGGAATCTGTTTCCTTTCACACATTCTGCTTGGCGTTTGTTGGACTTTAGAATCTGTGGGTTACTGTTTTCTACTGGTTTGGGATATGTGTCTTTTCTCTGATAGTCTCACACTTCCTTTCTCTTTCTCTCCTCTGATGAAACGTGTTAAATTTCTCTTTTCAGATTTTGCTCTCTCTTGTGTATTTTCCATCTTTTTTGCTCTCCATGATGCATTCCAGGTAACTTCCAGTTCGAGGGCCACCAAACTAGAGTCTGTGGGCTCAGTCCAGACTGCTGTTTTTGTCAATAAAGCTTTATGGAAACACAAGCACGCTCACTCAGTTACTGTCTGCGGCTGCTCTCGTGCAGCACCGCGTAGCAGCACCGAGCAGCTGGGACGGAAACAGTATGTGATTCTCTCAAAGCCTAAAACAGTTACTATCTAGGCCTTTACAGAAAACATTTGCTGATCCCTACTATAGAACTGTTCTCTTCAGCTGGATCTAATCTGCTGGTTTTAAATTTTAATTATATTTTTCTAGCAGTTCTATTTGGTTTTCAATGTAGCTAGGACACTTCTTATCTTCTACTCTTTACCAGTATGTTTAAGTTTGCCTTTTATTTCTACTAAACATGCAAAAAACAGCGCTGTTCTGTAAGTCTAGAAGTCTTTACAAATATATGTCTGATGTTTAGCCTGGCCCTTGCTCATAGTTCTTTCCTTCCTTTTGTGATTAATTTAGGCGTGGGAATCAGTGTCCTTAAAACTGTCTGCAGCCTAGAGTGAAGTTACTTTTCTTCAAGGTGGGTCTATGCTGCTTCCGCCAGACATCCACAGACACCACCATCCCAGGACCCTGCCAGGCTACGTTCACAGGCGGAGACCAGCAAATCTGGAGACCCAGTTCATTGTGGGGCAGGGTCTCTTTCAGACTCCCTTCTTTGTGCATATCTCAGCTAGTGATTTCTGCCCCTTTGCCCTTTGGGGTTATTAAAAAAGGAAATTAAAATGTTCTCAGATTAATAAATGCCCTCATGGCAACATCGGCTCTTATGCTCCCATCACTTCTATAGGGACCCATTTTCTTTTCATTCGACTTGGTAATATACCTTATTAGCTTGCCAGTGCTTTGAAAACTGTGGTTTTTATGTTTTATCCACCATTTTTAGATGTTTCCAGTGAGGAACTTGGTTTACATGACTTAACCTGCTATTATCAGCTGGGAAGTTTCACTTCTCTCTGCCACAGATCACAGACCAGGGCAGAGCCCGTCTTCGAAGGAAGGGGAGCACAAAGAAAACGTCTTCCTGAAGATGGGGCAGAAACATCTAATAGGTCTGCCACTTCGTTAGTTAACGGACACGTGCCAAGCCCACCTTCAGAAAGCCGCCATTGTCTCTGACACAGAGGGCCTTTCTTCAGAAGGACTCCTCAAGGGGTTACTATGATCTGAAAGCAGCTGGCATATGACGTAACAGTACATTTATCTCTCTGGGCCCTCGCCGTCCTCATCTGTGGGATGGGGACAATAACAGCCCCTACCTCATAGAAGCAGTAATGATTACGTGAGTCCATTTATGTAAAGCACTCGATACTATGCCCACACGTAGACAACCACTAGCTGGACAAGCTCAAGGAAGTCACCAAAAGGAGGGTATATAGCTTAGTCCAGGGACCCTGGATGGTATTGGTTACATATTTTTCTTGTTGCTTAAATAACCATTTAAAAAGGCAGCTATTATTAAATTATTATTATTATTATTATCAAAAGGAAGCTATTCTTAACTTCAGAACCTTAAAACACACACACATACACACACCCCACACACACAAAGGCTGAGGAGTGGACTTAGCCCATGGACTGTGGTTTGCCAACCCCTGCTCTAGCAGAACGGGCAGAGGAGGGATGGAGACCAGGCACTGAGCTTTTTAAGTGCTTTCCTAGAGGACTGTCAAAGAAAGGTCAAAACCAGTGATTCTCTCGAATCAGAGGCTGAGATTTCTGCTGCCCCAAGGGAGCTAAAGAAGGCCGAGCCTGAGAACTACGTGAGGCTGTTCACTGACACTGGGCACACGGTAGGAACTGCTTACATTGTATGGGAACAAGGTGGATGGGTCTGCTACATGTTGACGTGAACAGAGGCAAACATATGTTATTTACCTGGCCAAATACTGTTCCACCAGTGCTGGCTGCTTGACCAAACAAAGAACCGGTATTACTAGACCCAAAACCTGTAAAATGAGAAGAGAACAAGTTTAATTTGGATAACTCGTTCACAACATCAAGTATTTTGTTTGTTTTTAAATGGCATTCTGGTGTACTAGGACACCCGATAATACATCACCTCATTTCTTTATAGGCAATAGAGAACATTATGAGTAAATAAAGACCTTTGGTCATGGCTAACATTTCATAGTAGCAGAAGCTCCAAAGTCCTGAGGACTGAATCCTTGTCTCCTACTAAACCCTGGTGGGTTTAGCGGCTGATAATTTTCCTTAGGCTTAGCTGTCAAGGAGTCTTTCCAATGACGAACTTAGTATCATGAGTAGTTTTACTCCCTGGTTTCCTCTGATCTCAAATACGAGATTCCTTCGGGGTAGTTCATCTTCCTTCTGGGTGGCTTGAGATGGTTGAGGCACTGCTCTGAACAGGGCCTGGGAAAACTAGGGGAGGGGACTGTGTATTTTACCCAAAGAGCCCTAGACAAGGAGTTAGAAGGCTGGAGTTCCACTCTGATCTCTGTCACTGATCTACGTAGCTGAGCTCAAGCGAAATTTAATCGCTCATTCCTCCAGGCCTGGAGCAGACAGCTCGGCTACCTGTCTGCATTGTTACTGAAGGAAAGATTTCTTCAGAGGTTCTCAATTGCGTTCGAATGGTTTGATTACGCTTGTGCGTGAGGGATTCTCAAGTTCAGACTTCAGAAAAAAGGATGCACCCGAGGGCGTGTCGAACACCCTTCTCTGCAAGACTCCTCGGGCTTTTCCCCCTGCCTGCCCCCTCCTCCATGTCATCACACTTCCTGTAAGTTCCACGAGCCAAACAGCCTCCCGACACGTGGCAGGTAGATCTCAGGACTGTCTTTCAGCCCTGTGTCCTTGTAGCTGAACTTAGTGGGAGCTTAACAAACATTTGTTGGAAGGCAGGCAGGAAAAAACTTCCTTCCTGATAAACCGAGCCATTTTCAAATAAATAATCACCAAATGAACGAATGAGCAGTTATTTGAAATCTTGCCCACCAAGAAATCACTAATCCTTGTTTCTTCCCCCCATGGCCTAACTGCTCAAGAAGTAAATGCCTTTCCTAAGATAATGATCACAGAAAGTGAAACTTAGAAGCTATTTCAAATTATGCTATTGAAAACTTGGGTAAGTAAAACAGCTGCCAAAATCAGACACAACTGACATTAAAAAATAGTAACATTTAAAGATTTTTGTTTTAATTACGCGGAAAATAAGAAACAAACCCAAGTTTTCACACGTCAGGATCTGCCCTTCCGACAAGCAGCACGGCATCAGAGGAAGCAGGATATCAAATGCCGGCAGGCAGCGGACTAGGACAAGGTGCTCCGGAGTCTGGTTCTGGCTCCATGACTAGCATCTCATGCCATGAGATCGGTCTCCTCGAGGCCAAATTTAAATTTAAAGGTTCGTATTTATGCGTCATTCATTACTTGCCATGACCTTACACTAAAGATGCCTGTGTTTTCCCCACGCAACAAGCACTCTGGTGGCTAAGAGACTGGAGCGTCTGCTGAGCAGCAAAACTGCAGTGACGGTGACAAGGCCCAGGATATTCCCGAGGCCACCGGGTGCTCTTAGGACCCTTCTTGAATTTAGAGTCTTTCTTTTGTGTTCCCTTTCTTTTAATTCGAAAGTACTACAGGACTTTTGCAAACGTTTCCAAATAATGTGGAGGAGAACAAAGGGAGTCTTCTGTAAATTCTTACCTGAAGCTTGACAAAAGCTAAACCCAGAGGATGATGCCGTTGTGGTGGTGGCTGAGGTGCCACCAAACACAGAGCCTCCCTGCCCAAAGCCAGGACTCTGCCCGAACGCAGGAGGGTTGCTCTGGCCGAATAGCACGCCCCCCGTGTTGGCAGAAGACTGGCCGAATGAGAAGGAGCTGGAGCTGCTGGTGCCAGAGGAGGCACCAAAGACGCTCCCACTGGCGGACGTCGGGCTGGAGGACACAGGCTGGCCGAAAGCAGGCGCGGAGCCGAACCCAGGCTGACTGAAGGAAAAGCTGCTCGAAGGGCTGCTCGTTGACTGCCCGAAGGCCGGGGCCTGCCCAAACGTCGTCTGTCCGAAGACCCCAGTGGCTGAGCTGCCGAAGGCAGGACTGCCAAAGCCCGAGCTGCTGGCCGGCGGTGTGGCGGTTGCCGTGCTGGCCACGCCGCCCGCCTGCTGCCCAAACAGGCTCTGGGTGGTGCTGGCCGCCACCTGCCCAAACACGGGGGTGGCGGAAGGGGCAGTGGCCGTGTTGCTGGTGAGCTGGCTGAAAGCCGAGCTAGAGCTGGCAGCAGGCGGCTGAGTGAAGACAGAGGAGCCCGAAGTGGCGGTCCCAAATGCTGCCGCCTCCGTCGCTGGGCTCGAAGCAACGCTGGCAACAGAGCTGGAGGTCGTTGGGGGAACCGGGGTCTCAATGGCCACGGGGCCGGTGCCTGGGGCCGCAGCGGCCGTGACAGCGGGCTGCCCGGGTGCCGAGAGCACGGGAGTAGGAGATGCCGGCTCCGTCTTGACATCAGGGACCACAGACGCTGCCGGGGTGGCCTCTGCACTGGGGGCCACGAGACTGGGACCAGACGCTGCAGGGCCAGGGCTGCTGACCGCGGGGGGCACAAGGGCAGCTTCTTTTTTAACGGAGTCGGACGCCTGTATAGGAGCTGGGGGGAGGGGGGCTGACGGGTGCTGCCCGAGAAGCGAAGCTGTGGATGCTGCAGCCTCGCTGCTGTCTGGATTCTCGGGTGAAGCCGAGGACGTGGCCTCCTCTGTGTTTTTCGCAGAGGACACGGGCAGGGTGGGAGCGGACACTGGGCTCAGGAGGCTACCAAACGACAAGGTGGGGAACGAGGTGGGAAGGGGAGTGGCAGTTGTCGCTGATGGAGGGGTGGACGGGGGCACTGTACTACTGGTCTGCTGGCTTCCAAAGGACAAACCGGTCTTGCTGCCACTTGGGGCCATCCCGCTGAAGCCGCCCACCACGGGGGACGCCGTGCTGGTGAGGGGCAGACCGCTGAAGATGCCAGTCGACGAACCGCTCGTGCTTGTGCCGGCCGCCGCCGGCGCCCCTGCAGCAGCGGTCACAGGGGAGGTCACGGCGGGGTCTGCGTGCTTCCCTAACATGGGAGAGCCGGGAAAACTAAACCCCGATGGGACGGCTGACGTCGTGGTCGGCTGGGCGCTAGTCAGGCTTGTGGACGGAGCCTTAGCGGCTGGCTTTGTAGCATCGTCTGCTTGGCCAACACGCAGTCCTGAGAAACTTCCCAGGGTCTCTCCAGCCAAAGAACTTGGAAACAGAAGCTCTCCCAACTTGGACGGTGGAGTTTCCAGCTTGCCAGAGGCAGCAGAAAGAGCAACTCCAGAAGGGGCCGCTGGCCGGTTGCTGGAAGGCGCAGGCTCAGCGGGAGAGGCTCCGGCGCTGGGTGGCGCTGTCATCCCAGACGGGGGCGAGCTTTCAGCAGTGGGCTCGTAAAAGGGTTTGCCTCCCCCGCCAAATGAGAATGCGTCGAGCTGGTGTGACTCCTTAGTTGGGGGTGTAGCCCCTGGAGAGAAAAATAAATTAGAAAGTGGGTTGGACTTAGCAACACATGACCTGTCACATTCCCACGGACTGTGTCCAAGCCCAGGTTCTCTCTCCCCTTGACACGGTCGGGATGGCTGTCCTGTGACAGTGCTCTTCCTCGGGGAAACAGAGTACATGCTTCTTCACAGCAGGGCTGGCTCTGAGTGAGCTCACCGAGGTGAGAAGGACAAATATCCTTTTGATGACCGTTCCGTCATTATGACCGTTCCGTGTTAACAAATAAACCATCCTATCTAGAAGGCATGAAATTCACAGCATTATCCCAAAAGAGAAATAAAACGGCATCTTCTCTCACTTTCCCCTGTGTGTGACTTCCTTAATAACACTCTTGACGCCATGCTTGTCCATGGACCCCCCTGGCCACTTGATCCAAAATGGAATCTCCTCCTGTGTCTTTTATGGGCCAAGAAAGTGTCAGTCCACAGACAATTATTTTCACATATGATGTAGGGCTACGTCCTAGTGCTCACCTCAGGAAGCAGCTCTACAGAGGGCACTATGGTCTAATGGTCAAGGACACGGGCTTGGGAGCTGGGCACTCTGCCACTTGCTGGCGGTGCAACTCTGAAATAGTTACTTTACCTCTCTGGGCCTCAAGTTCCCCATTTGGAAAATAAACACAGTAACAGTAGCTACCTCAAAGATCTGTTACAAAGATTAAATGAAATATTGGTGAAGCCCTGACAAGGCCTGGTCAAACAGTAAGTAACCAAAATTGGATAGTTAAAGGTAAAATTAACCCACTACAGTGTTTATTGACGTTTCTAACTCCATATTGTTCTTGGGAAGGCTGCAAAGCCCCAACTTCCCATGTACAATTTCCCGAAAGACCCTGTATCACTGCTGTTGTACTATTACTTATGGTTTCAGGTTGTTTCTATTCTTGTATTAAGTAAAACGTTTACAGAATTACCACTGCATTTTATGAGTTTTTTACTTATGGCTTCCGACAGTTATTATTTTGTTCCTCTTAATCTTTTTATACCACTGAGTTGTTTTTCCTCTAGAAAGTAGGACAGGGAAGAGATGGGCCTCGAGGGTACTCTGCCATATCTAAGTGGGCAAAGGTTACAAAAACAGTTTAAGAATCACTATTCTAGAAAGGAAGGAAACCACCCACCCTTTAAGTGCCACACACAAATCAGGTTTAGGAAGTCTGCTAATGCTTTCGGCCCCCTAATCTCCCTCCAGATCTTAAGGGATCCCCATTTTACTAAAGCCTCCACCACTTAGGTTGGCACACAGAAAGGACTCAAAAAATATCTGTTGAATGAACAGATGAAACATGGCCAATGCGTTATTTTAGGGAAAATCTAGAAATGGCCTAAATTTACCAACAGGTAAATGGGTTAAGTAGTTCACGGCATACATACAAGATAGAAATTATGTAGCCATTACAAATAACACTTATATAAGATTTCCAGTAATACTGGAAAAGTTGAAAGGGATGGTGTTAAATGAAATAAGGTAGAAGACAAAAAACCCAGAAGCACATATGACAGAAATGCAGTAACTGAGGGGTACAAGGCATGATTCTACAATATATCACTTTCATAATAAGAGCTTGTTTTTTAAAACAAAAGAAAAATAAACTTAATTGCTTAAACTAAGAACTGGAAGGCACCTAAAAAACACATATGGTTTCTTTACAGGTCCTAAATTCTTTTCAACATTAAAAACACGCCAGTTGATAGATACGTAAACAACACACCAGTAACACACCAGAGGACCAGTGTGTTTGCCAACACTTTATGCAGGAGAGAAGATGAACGGTCTCTTACTGATAAGAAGATGGAGCGAGACATTTTAATTCACCCGTTAATATTCACATTGAAAGCACAGCCTTGCTTTTCCAGAAGCAAATCCTTTCCTTGTTAATTTAAAAAGTCAACAGACGCCCTCCCCTTTAGTTTAAATCCAGCTTATTCTGAATGCACAACATCGACACCGAACTTACTGCAGATGCGTTAAGCAAGACTCAGCAGCAAGGAAAATGTCGACACATCTGTACGAAAACCCAGCATTCGTTTAGAGGAAACACAAAAGGACGGCTGCGCCCCGCAGAGAGAGACCGTACCTTGTGTGGTGGTGATGTTAGAAGACGGGGTTGGTGTGATTATCCCAAAATTAAAGCCAGTCCTAGGGAGCGTAAGAAGAGAAGTTAAAGAGGAACAAATACCTGGGGCACAATATTGCCCGTTTAATGTCACATTTTACAACTTAGTCACACGATCTATCTGCTCATAGGAATTTACAACTGAGAAGATAAATGACAGCAGAGTGAAAGTATGATCTCAGAGGGAGTCAAGGGCTCAGAAGAACGGCCGGGCCTTCCATGGCAGAGTCTGGGTGGGGACCTGCGTCCAGGAAGCTAAGGAGCAGCCATGGAAATGCACCGGGAATGTCCATGCAGGCATGGTGGCGAGGGCAGATGGCATGTCTCGTGATGGAGGCAAGGGAACCGGGCCAGGGAGAACCCCATAAAACCCACCGCAAGATCAGAGAGCTCGCCAGGAGCATGCCACACTGCCAGGGGGCAGGGAAGAAGGCAGGAAATAGAACCCACCACCCCTGCTGTTTGGACAGAACTCTTAGTTCTCAGCTGGGAAAATTCGGTTCAAAACCTTTCCAGACTCTTTTTATCAAGCCCTCTCTCCTGTTGTAGATTTTCTTTAAACTGTGAGTAAAGACACCATGGCCAAAGGAGAAAATTCAGCACATGCGTGAACCAGAAGAGACTACTCACTGTGACAGAAGTTCAAATAGCAAATTTAAAACCATAGTTCCAAAACATGAAGGGCCAAGCGTGTCAAACAGTATTATAAGGATTTCGGTTTCTCCTACCCATCCCTGCCTTCCACGAATGGACAAAGCCCATCAAAGAGGATGTGTTCAACATTTTATCATATTTAAAAAAAAAAAAAAAACCCTTTCTTTGACCCAGCCTCGGGGAAGGAATTTTATCTAACAGAGGTAAGCCACTGACCTAGTGACCCCAACTTTTGGGAAGATTATCTGTTTACAGAAGTGAGGATTCGCCTTTGTGAAAGTAGCAGTAACTCCTGGCACTGACCTACTCTTCAAAATTGGCTCCAAACTATCTTTGAGAAGTGTAAAACACAGTGATTGACAAAAAGAAGAAATAATATATAATATCCCCCCTCAAATTCTATTCTAACCCCCTCCTTGCTCTTAACGTGTTAGGTTGAATGACACGAAACACATTCACATCAGGGGAGAGACCGTGGTTAATTTGATTACAGTCACAAAAGCATGAAATGGAAGAGCTCCAGAAGCTCTCCTAATGGAACTGAGCACGCAACCCTCCAATGGCCAAAACAAAAATCTTTGGACAGGTTTTTGTCTCTACTCCACAGAGCCTAGCTCCCCGCTGCAGGCACCTTCCATGGGATCCCACACAAGTGCCCCAGCACAGAGAAGAGCCCTCTGAGGTTAATCCAGGCTCCCATGGAAGAAGGTTAGAAGACATTTGCGAATTTAAAAAGGACTCAACTTTATAAGTACAGCCATCATTACTTTTAGAAAAGTGAACAGGAACATTTCCCCTGATCTATGTAAGACCCAGATTTTCCAATGGCTACTGTCTTTCACCACTTCTCTCAGTTTAATGTAGTGACCTCTCAAACAGTCAGGTCCATCCAAACGTCACACCTCGCCCCCAAATGGTGTGAGAAGGCAAATATGTCAGGGTGAATAAGCTGGAAGACCAATCACAGAATCTGACACAGACCTACTACCCAAAGAAAACGAGGCTTATCCTGAAAAACAGAACAAAGAAATATATAGTAACACACACATAAACTTGAACTGAAAATGGGAAACACAGCTGGCCCTTGAACAATGCGGGGGTTAGGGGCACCCACCCCCACGCAGTGGAAAATCTGTGTATAACTTTTGATTCCCCAAAACTTAACTATGAATAGTCTATTGTTGACGGGAAGCCTTACTGACAACGTCAACAGCTGATGAACACGTATTATACGCATTATATCCTGTACCTTATAATGCAGTAAGCTAGCGAAAAAAAATACTAAGAAAATCATAAGAGAAAAGACATCGTACTGTTTATTGGCAAAAAGCCTGCGTGTAAGTGGGCCTGCGCCCTTCCCACCCGTGTTGCTCAAGGGTCAGCTGTAGATTGACAATAGGACAATAAGCGGCTGCTGCTATCGTCGGACGCATTATTGAAGTGATAAGAACTCCAGGCTCACATACAGTTAATAAGCAGATAAATATACCTCTGACTTAAGACTGGGGGAAGCTATCTATAAGGTTGCTGGCGATCTGCCACGAAATTTAAGTTCATTACTGACCCTGCTGGAGAAAATGAGAAAGACTTGCTGAGGTGCCCAGCAGCAGGCGGGGGAGAAGTCACAGCTGTTTCTATCTTGGCTGCCCCTGGCCCTGAAATCGTGGGAAAGAAAATAAGAACATTACAAAAAAGCTGTTAGAAACACCGTTCCAGTTTGAGGGTCTGTGCAGCCCCAGCCTGCGGGCCCCGCTGTGCTCTCCTGGTGGGTCGGGTCGGGGCCAGGGCAGCGGGTGTGTTCCAAACTCGTGCGAAGGCCTCTAAGCCTCTAAGCTTGCTCGTTGGCCCTGTCAGTGTTAATTCCAAACCAACACACACCCCACCCTCCTTTCCACAAAAGCTATCAAAATGATTCCAGTGCAGTTTAAATAGTAACCTTTGAAAGTAATTTTATAATTTTATAAGCTATAATTTATAATAAAGTTTTGTAATTACAGAAAAGTAATATATATTGAAGGAAAAAAAATCCAAAGAAAAATAGGGTAATATGAGAAATATGTCTGAGTAATGATTTCATGGCCATTTACTTTCTCCCTACATCCCTTCATTTCTCACAGAGGATAGTTTTATATTTAACAAATAGGTTTCTTTCTCCTTACAGAAGTAATACATGATTGCTGTAATGCCGAGAAGCGTAGAATGCTGAAAGTGCAACCCAACCTCTTCCTCACGTTCAATTTCACTGTAAGTACTCGTGAATAGTTTGGGGGATTATCGTCAATCTCCCTCCTATTGCTCTACTTTAAAAGAGGGAGGGAGAGGGACACTTTATCTAAAAAGCCCAAACTGGGGTGCCTGGGTGGCTCAGTTAAGCATCTGATTCTTGATCTCAGCTCATCTTGATCTTGGGTTCCTGAGTTCAAGCCCCAGGATGAGGTCCACGCTGGGTGTGGCGCCTACATTAAAAAAAAAAAAAAAAAAAAAAAAAAGCCCAAGCCAAACCAAACAGAAGAAAAAGTAAATTCTCTTCAAATGAGTCCAAGGTAGATATTAGTGAAATTATTTTAAAAACTACTATAATGTAGTGTGGTATGTAGTAAGGATATTCAATGCAACCTTGCTTATACTCTTGAAAAATCGGAAACAGTCCAAACTATCAGCACAGTACTGGTAGACCTGAGCAGGGTCAAGTCTTAGGCTCCCGCTGATACAGTGAGGTAGAGCTGTATGAGATATGGAAAGATGAACAGAGTATTTAGCGCAACGGGAGGAGGGTTAACACATACAGGAGGATATGGCCATTTTCCTTTGAAAAACATCACTGAAGTAATCTTCCAGATATACAAATTAAATCATTAAGGGCTGTTATTTCTGGGATACGAATTTAATGGGCAACTTTCACTTTCTACATCATCTCTCTTCCATGTAGATTTCTTTGAGCAGCTATAATAGTTTTATAATCAGAAAAAACAATGAAGGTATTTCCATTCTTAAAGAACCATAGAAGTTTCAGAAAAAAAATGTCTGAAGAAACTTTTGGTAAATTTTTTTTTTTTTAAAGATTTTATTTATTTATTTGACAGACAGATCACAAGTAGGCAGAGAGGCAGGCAGAGAGAGAGGAGGAAGCAGGCTCCCTGCTGAGCAGAGAGCCCAATGTGGGGCTCAATCCCAGGACCCTGGGATCATGACCTGAGCTGAAGGCAGAGGCTTTAACCCACTGAGCCACCCAGGCACCCAGAAACTTTTGGTAAACTTTTAAAAAGCATTTCTCAGGGACATTTTTCTGCCTCCAGAAGTCCTTTTCCCTTGATTATCCAGCAAGTGAAAAACAGAAGTAAACGGTCAGCAATGAAAGACAGTATTTCACAATCGCTGCTACATGATGCATCTCAGAAATGTTGAGGCAACCACGCTAACTGGGTAAGATGTGCGTGAAGCAAGTTCCTTAGGTTTCCTCGGTTCTTAAGTTCAGGAGTGACAAAAAGCCCTTTAGAGCGGTCCATGAAAGAAGCCGGGATATAGGGTCTTTCAAAAACTTTCTAAAACATTAGCCAGAAATGGAAACCAACTTCTTAATTTAATCCTAAATGACTCAATAGTCTTTGGCAACTCCGCTCAGTTTTTCCTTCAGTTAACTTTAGATCCCCGTTGAGAAGTGCTACATACCTCCTTCCCGTGGAGAGCTCGCATGGCAACAGTGGTGGCTCAGCACTGATCCAAATTCTAGAATACACCTTTGGCGTACATGCTAATGGCTCTCCTGAGTGCGAGGACTACTTACTGAAGATAAACCCAGTATCTAGTCAGACAGCTTTTGGTTACAGAGAAAGTTGGAATGACTGTATGGCTGAGCAGGGATGACAGAAAGCAGGCTGCTAATGTGCGGGGTTCTGTCTCCGACAGAATCTGCCCTGAGACCCACTTGAGGGCATGAATGAAAACAAATGCTGGAGTCCCAGGTGGGGCGAACACTCAGGGCTGTGGGAGGCACAAGACCCCTGAAGCAGAAAGTAACACATGCCAAATTAAGGGTAATAAAAAAGGCGCCAACAGAAGGGGATGTTGAGGAGGACGTCACACCAACATCAGGTTATGTGTAACCTTGTGTTTCCAGGTGGTTTGGGCAATGTGGACCCCTGGGTCAAAGCACCAACGGGGATGACAAAAACTACAAATTTTAGTTAAGAATGACTAAGCTTGAGTGGGTACTGGGAAGTACGCGAGGTCATAAAATCTGATACTGACATTTACCCTGACCTCTTCTATCACAACACATCTGTTTCACCTTCTGCATTTTACCAGCTTTGAATTATCACTGTGAACCAAGAGGATTTTTCATCCCTTTTAGTAAAACAATACAGGTCATGTACCACTCCCTTCCCCTCTTGACTTTCCAGCAAGGCTGGTGACGACAACACTGTTGCTCCTTTTTAAGAAAAGCATTTCTAGGAAGATTTTTCTCCTACTGCGCTCAAATTTCAGAAGTCTGCAGAGCTGATGAAAGGCTCACTGATTTCCTGGAGACTGTTCATTGACTGAGGCCTTCCAAAGATCTCTTCAATAGTATCCTATGTCAACTGCCTCTGTGATCTAGAACGCTGAACTGCTGTGTGTATAGGGGGAGGGATCTTTTGCTTTTTTTTTTCACTAAAGTAAAAATGCAAACTGACCTGAAGCTTTATCACCTGATGACAACTGACCAGACACTGGTATGGTCGCTGATGGCTTCAGGGAATTTATCAGAGATCCCTGTAACAGAACACAAGCAGAACATTTATGTAAAACCACTAGCCATCCTTTAGAAAAGAAACATGTAAAAGGAGAACATCATTAAAAAATAAGTATAAATACTTTTATTTAGCGTAATTTTAAAAATCCTTACAATTTAAGTATTTTTAAATGCCTGCTGTGTCTAAGGGCGTACTAGAGGATGGAAACAGGAATATCCTGCAAGCTCCAAGAACGCAGTCTTGCCTATGTGGCTATTTTCCCAGTGCCCAGCACAGTGCCTGGCACACAAGAGGCACCAGATTATCAGGCAGCTGAGTAAATGAATGAATGAAATGGGTGCTGGCTCTCAGCAGATTTACAGGAAAATAAAAAACCAGATTGTTTCACTTCTCCATCTCTGGGCAATGTTCTTACTCATTTGTTATGATTTATGCCTACTCAGGTGTCCTCCAAGGCCAACATGGAACCCTCCAGAAGCATGACCAGATGCTAACTGCTTAAATGCCATTTTAAGTCATGGCAAACGAAGGCTCAGAGCCATGGTGAGAACTCACAATAGGCAAATTCTAACGTCTAATCTCAAACACAATCCGAAATGATTCATCTCAGAGACATGGAGAGTAGCAGAGAAAGCAGAGAAATCTTCTTAGGGAAGATTTCAGAGATAGCTTAAGCTACCTTTCAGCCATCTCTGATTATTCTTTTCTGGTTTAACTATTTACAATATAACCTACTTTTGTAAGAAACAGTGTTTATCAGGTAAAAACCTAAATGTAGACATAATGAACATTACCCAAGAGGCAAGCTCTGAAAAATAGACACTGTAGGAGAAGCCAGAGAAGCCGCTCCCCAGGCACTGATCCTGAAAGGCGCAGTGTGAGAACCACAGACGGGAAGAAGGTATGAGAGCTGGGCTCCAGCTCAGGCTCCAGGATTTACTGGTCGTGTGAGCTTGTATCACTCGCTTGTGCCCAGCTTTTCCTTATCGGTGAAACACACTTAAATACCTGTCCCATTCTACTGCACACGGCTGTCGTGTGGTTTAATGAAGATCATGTTAAGTGAAGGTAAATTAGAAACCGAAATAACCCTCACAACGATAAGGTATTAGAATTATGGCCCAAGATGTCCAATGGTACGAGAAAACAGACTGACCTACGAAGTCAAGACCGGCATAAATTATACGGAAAGGATCACAGGTCTTTGTCGGACTTACAGTTTGTTTAAACGAAGTCAGGACTTAAAACAGGACTGTCTTCAGTTTCAAAGACAGACACTGCATGGCTGTTCAAAAAAGCAAAAGTCAGGAAGTCACCTGCTTAGCCTGGTTAGCAGCCGCTGGGGTCATCGTGGGGTGAGAGGTCTTGGCTGCAGAGTATGGCACCGAAGAACTGGAAAAAAAACAAAACACAAAAGCATATGCTCAAGAGAAAGGCACGTGGGTGGAGACAGAATTCATTCTTGAGCCCACCATCTAGCCGATAAAATGATACCCATTTTGGGCAAAATATGTCAGGGACCCCAACCAAAGTCATGTGACACTTTTCTGAAGAATATATGCTTTAAATAAAATTTGAGTCTTCAGCATAAAAATCAAAGCAGTGAGCTTAAAACTTTTTTTTTTCTTCCTGAAATCCTAAGAAAACAAGTTAAAACTATTCAGAAATAGAGCTTTTCCTTCTCTGGACAGTCAGCCTACCTTATCCTCTCCCTTGCCCCCATCCCGAGTTCCAAGACTCTGTGGGACCTGATTCTCTTCTCCAAGCCTGAGAAAGTGCTCGAAAGGATCCATGGGATGTCAGGAACGACTGTGCTATATGGCTCCGGGGCGGGACTCAAAGAGGAGACAGAGACCGCCCCCTCGAGCCCAGCGCCCACGAGGCCAGCACACTGAGACAATCAGATGCGCCCCATACCATGCAGCTCGCACCTTCGCTGAGGTCTGAAAGTGTATCCACTATGTACGGAAACAAGATCTTTTGTTAACCCTGGACACAGTAATGCAGTGAAGAGTTACTTCAGTAATTATCCGGTGTTAGCGCGTGAGGGAACAGACCTGCCTGCTTAATGCAATCATGGATAAAAGCTCTATTCCCGGCTCCTGGGAGCAATGTGTTCACCTGTCCTCAGTCCAAAGCAACTCTGGTGAGGACAGCAGCACTACCTGTAGAATCTAGTTTTACTTTTCCGAATTCCCTAGAGTAGGGAGGATTGTTATTTTTCCACCAAAAATTTAACTCAGAAGAGGAAACACGAAAATAAATCCATGCCTCATAGAAGAAAATTATCAAACGATGTTAACGCCCTTGCAAGCTCCCCATGAATCTACTGGATCAACACAGGACACTCTCCAGGCTTTGTGAGATTGGGCGACAAGAAGCAAATGGAGTTATTTTCAATGAAACAAATCCCCTTTGCTTTTCCGTGAAGACAAAAGAAGCTATAAAAGTGTTCTCTCAAGAAACATGTCTCTGCTCCCCTGAGATGCTCCACCACAGAGAGAAGGAACGTGGGAGTGGGGCTGCTGGGGCTGAGGAAGCCTGGGGCAGACACGGCAGACCTGGGTAAAGATGTGGTTTGAGCTCCTAAAAATCACAAGGGAAATCAAAATCTTTTATGCTTTCCCAAAGACAAACAAAAAAGAAATTATAAGTAAAAACAAAAGCAGCAACTCACCCAACTTTGGAATATTTTTTACACCCAAAACTTAAGTCATGACATGATGGTAAATGAAACCATGCACGATACAGACTGAGTATAATTACTGCTCTAGCTGCTTGTGATAATGCTATAAAATCTCTTGGGTGTCCTAAATCCCCCAACACACAACACTGGGAATTCGAAGCACCGCCACACTGGGCCACGTGACATCTCTGCAGAGAGAAACTACTCAGCACAGTCCTCTGACAAACCTATGGATTAGATGGGACCGGCCGTGACCGCAGAGTGCGACAGCCGAGAAGGGATGGATGACTTTTCCCTTCTAGCAGTACAGGCCTGAAAGGAGAGATCAGAACTTCATCTGATGTGCTCTGTTCCACACCCGAAAACGCAAGTCAGAGGGCCGCAAGCAGACACAGGCAGTGCACTAGGGCTCCAAAGAGACACCCACTACAGGCGTCGTGGATGACAATACATTACTGGCGACACTTGAGTGCTGCTTTGGAAATGAGTAACGGGGTGGCACGGGTCACGGAGTGTGGTCCAATTTGGTTCCTTGAGAAAAACACTTCCAACGGAGTCCTCTGGCTGTGAAAATGCCAAGTATCATGAACACAGGAGACGTCACCACAGACCTTCAAGGACTGCCTTGAACAAAAAAGAATCACTCTGCTCTCTGTTCTGTTGTTTGCCACCCCCTATCAGCGCCACCTGGCCACACAGGCAGGCTCACGTGCCCACGCTGCGGGGTATGCGTTCTGCACACGATGACAAAACTGAATTGTTAAGACCATGAAGTGTTAAAATGTCACCTAGACCTTTCTCAGCAGTACTTTTGATGTTAATGAACTTGAAACAAGGCCAATATACTATTGTTGTGAAAGGGGTCAACTACTCATTCTTTTACCTATTTTAACATATTTTTTAAGTAAGCTCTATGCCCAACACAGGGCTCAAACTCAAGACCCCAAGATCAAGAGTCGTATGCTCTACCAACTGAGCCAGCCAGATGCCTCTATTTCAACATTTCAAAGGGCTTAAAAAATAAGAAACCCGGTTATGCCTTATTTTGGTAATTCTTCATCATTATCATGAGCATCCTTTTACGTATTCATCAATGACACAGCGGATCTAAACTGTGAAAGCAACTCAAGTGCCAACTAATGAACCAGGAACTTTTTGGTAATAGTTTAAAGAGAGGTAAGGCAAGTAAGGAGGAAGGACAACATTTCAAGAGCAACTGGGCAAATAGACAAAACAAAGATCAGGAGAGAAAAGGAAAGCAGGTGATAGAAGATGCAGAAAACAAAAGCTATCAGTCCATTTTCTCGCCTACCAGATGGACAGTCACCCTGAAGTCTGATAACAAATGTGACACTCTGGGCAAGGATACAGGCAAGCTTGTCATCATACACGGCCTGCGGGAAGATAAATGATACGACCTCTACAGGGGTAAATGCGGCAATAGCTGTCATAATTACATCCACGTATGTCCACGAGTACACAGATGCCTCCGCGCCCTCTGCAGTCCCGCACTGGAGAGGTTAGCCTGCAGATACAGCAAGCTGCAAGCGTGCAAGGTAATCAACTCGTCCAATGATTTATCCTAGCATCGTTGGTAACAATGCCAAGAGGAGCAGCCCCCATGTCAATCAGTGCAGGGAGGGAAAAAAAGCTAACAGTCCTTTTTAGGAGTTTCTTATGTCTGTCAGCGGAGACTGTAACGGCCAACCACTGCTCCCCGTCGGTAAATTTTATGTCCTTGAAGATTTAAATATTTTCCAAAATATCATTAAAAGTCTAACCCAACTGCGGTTCCTGCATGAATGTTCAGATGCCAAATGACTTAAATACTGTAGAAAACGCTTTAGAGCTCTGAGAAAGGCCTATGTTAAATATAAAAACGGGATTCTGTGAAGAATTCATAAGAACATGGAAAATGTTCACAATCATGTCTCATGACTAAGCTGAGAGAGGAGGCTGGTTTCAAAGCAGCATGCAGTCAAACTCTAAAAAACTAAATTTTTGGGGCGCCTGGGCGGCTCAGTGGGTTAGGCCTCTGCCTTCGGCTCAGGTCATGATCTCAGGGTCCTGGGATCAAGCCCCGCATCGGGCTCTCTGCTCAGCGGGGAGCCTGCTTCATCCTCTCTCTGCCTGCCTCTCTGCCTACTGTGATCTCTCTCTCTAATAAATAAATAAATAATCTTTAAAAAACCAAATTCTCAGAGAACAAAGATGAATAATATGTAAAAAGTGACTGAACCTTTGTGGTGGGAATAAAGGTGATTTTAATTTTGTTCTTTCTAACTACCCCGCTTTTTATAATTTCTAAAACAAGCATTTATAATCAGGAATCAAAGTTTTTCCTAAAGTTAAAGTGGGGCAACAACTTTAAATCAGTGAAAGAAAGAACTGTCAATCTAGAATTCTTGGTGAAATATCCTTCAGCAACAAAAGTGAAATAAAGACTTTGGCAAACACATGAAAGCTGAAAGAGTTCAGATCCACACCTGAAGAAATGTTAGAGGAATCTCTTCAAGCAGAAGGGAAACCAGAGCAAACAGAGATATGGGACTAAACAAAGAAGGACACTAGAAATAATAAAACCATCTGGGTAAGCAAAAGAGGTTTTTCTTCTTCTTTAAATCCATTTCAAAGATGATCAACTATTTATAACAACATATCGTGGAGCTGATAACACAGGTGGAAGTAAAATGTATAATGCTGACAATAGCACAAAGGTGGGGAGGGCAGAAATAGGAGAATACTGCTGTCAGATTCTTACATGGTGTTTTTTAAAAAAGACTTTATTTATTTATTTGAGAGAGAGAGAGAGAGAGAAAGAGAGAGCGGGCCTTCATGAGCTGTGGGGAGGGGCAGAAGGAAAAGGGAAGCAGATTTCCTAATGAGTGGGGACACCGACATGGGGTATACCGACAGACTGGGGTAAGTTAAAGATGTACACTATAAACCCTAATGCAATCACATAAATAACATACAGCGTTATAGCTCATAAGCCAACAAAAAAGATAAAATAGAGTCATAAAAAATACTCAACCCAAAAGAAGTTACAGAAAAAGACAAAAAATGGAGCAAACAACAGATGAGACAAATAGAAACCACACAAACCAAAGAGCAATATCACAGATTACAACCCAACATCACATATCACATTAAATGTAAATGGTTTAAGTACTCTAATTAAAAGTCACAGATTGTCAGACTGGATAAAAAGCCAAGACTCAACTACATGTTGTCTATAAGAAATCCACTTTAAATATAAAGACAGAAAATAGGTTCAAAATAAAAGGATGGGAGAAAGATGTGCCATACTAACATCAACCAAAGAAAGTTGGATTGGCTACATTAATATAGAAGAAAGTAGATTTCAGAGCAGTTCATCTTACCATGGATAAAGAGGGTCATTTTTATAATAACAGGGTCATTTCATGAAAAGAATGTAACAATCCTAAATGTTTATGCAACCACTAACTAACTTTAATAAGACACAAAAAACTGAGAGCGCTGCTAGGTAAATAAGCAAATCCACAACTATAGTTGAAAACCTCAACACCACTTTTAGTAACTGACAGAATAAGTAGATAAAATCATTATGAAAATAGAACACTTGAACAACACTAACAATCAACGATCTTAACTTAATTGACATTTATAGAACACTCCCAACCCACAAGAGAGAATACATGCTCTTTTGAAGTGCACAGAAAACATTTACCAAAATGACTGACACTCCAGCTCAGAGGTTGGCAAACTACAGAACAACCAACTGCCTCTTTTTATAAATAGTTTTATTGTTAACAGCCATGTCTATTTATTTACATACGGTCTATGGCTGCATGCAGGCTACAATGGCCAAGATGAGTAGCTGAGACAGAGACTGTATGTCCTGCAAGCCTAAAGTATTTACTGTATGGCCCTTTAAGAAAGGGCCTTCCTGATCTCAGTTCTGAATCATAAAAGAAGTCTCAATAAATTGAAAGACTTCAGGTCATGCAAAGCATGTTGTTGGTTTTTTTTTTTTTTTTAAGATTTTATTTATCTATTTGACAGAGAGAGAGAGAGAGAGAGATCACAAGTAGGCAGAGAGGCAGGCAGAGAGAGAGGGGGGAAGCAGGCTCCCTGCTGAGCAGAGAGCCCGATGCAGGGCTTGATCCCAGAACCCCAAGATCACGACCTGAGCCGAAGGCAGAGGCCTAACCCACTGAGCCACCCAGGTGCCCCACAAAGCATGTTCTTTGATCACATGGAATTAAGTTAAAAATAATAAAAAGATATCTAGAAAACATCCAGTTATTTAGAAACCAAATAATATACTTTTAAATAACCCAAAGGTACACATATATTAAAAAAAAAACACCTAAAAAGGATAAATTCAGAAGTATTTTGAACTAAATGAAGATGAAAACATAACATATTCCAAATCTGTGGGATATAGCCAAAGTGGTTCTAAGACAGAAGTGTACAGCACCAAATGCCTGTATTAGAAAAGAATGGTCATAAATCAATGACCTTAATTTCCACCTTAAAAAACTAGAAAAAGAAGAGCAAATAAAACCCAAAGCAAACAGAAAAATGAAAAAAAAAAAAAAAGTAGAAAAATAATAGGAAAAAAAAATCAGTGAAACAAAAAGCTGGTTCTTTGAGATCAATAAAATTGATAAACCTCTAGCTAGACTGGTCAGGAGAGGAAAAAAAAAAAGATACAAATTACCACTAACCGGAAAAAGGGAAGTGAAATCATTATAAATTCTGAACACATTAAGAGGCTACTAATCTGGGACTATTATGAAAAACTTCTTAAGTGCCGACAGACTCAACAACTCAGACAAAATGGACAAATTTCCCGAGAGACACGAACTACCAAAGTTCATTCAAGAAGATAAGCTGAAGAGTCCTATAGCTATTAAAACAAACAAACAAACAAACAAACAAAAACCTGGAAATTTTAAGCCTAGATGGCTCTACAAGTGGCTTCTACCAAACATTTAAGGATGAAATTAACAAATCTACATAAACTCTTCCAGGAAACTGAAGAAGAAAGAATACTTCCTAACTCATCCTACAAGGCCAGCATTGTTCTGATACCAAAACCGAACAAAAACCTCACAAGAAAAGAAAATCTATACATAAATATCCTTCATTAAGGTAGATACAAAAATTCTTGATAGAATTTTAGCAAATGGAATCCAGCCATATATGACAAGGGCAATGCATCATCATCAAAGATTGGTTTAGGGGCGCCTGGGTGGCTCAGTGGGTTAAGCCGCTGCCTTCGGCTCAGGTCATGATCTCAGAGTCCTGGGATCGAGCCCCGCATCGGGCTCTCTGCTCAGCAGGGAGCCTGCTTCCCCCTCTCTCTCTGCCTGCCTCTCTGCCTACTTGTGACCTCTCTCAAATAAATAAATAAAATCTTTAAAAAATATATATATATAAAAAAAAAATCCTCTTTAAAAAAAAAAAAAAAAGATTGGTTTAACAATCAAAAACCAATCAGTGTGATGAGGCTACCAAGACAACTTAAGGGGGAGTTGGGGAGAAGAATCTTTGACAAATGGTGCTGGGACAACAGGATATCCACTTGCCAAAGAATGAAGTTGGACAACCGTGTCACACTATTTACAAAAATTAAGTCAAAATGGATTAAAGACCCAAATTAAGAGTTAAAACTAAAAGATTAAGAGAACACATAGATATAAATCCTTATGACCTTTGATTACACAATGGTTTCTTAAACATGACATCCAAAGCACAGGTAAATAAATAAATAAATAAAACTTCATTAAAATTAAAACTTTTGTGATTCAAAGGACACTATCAACAAAGTGAAAAACCACCCAAGGGGGGCGCCTGGGTGGCTTAGTGGGTTAAAGCCTCTGCCTTCAGCTCAGGTCATGATCCCAGGGTCCTGGGATCGAGCCCCACGTCAGGCTCTCTGCTCAGCAGGGAGCCTGCTTCCTCCTCTCTCTGACTGCCTCTCTGCCTACTTGTGATCTCTGTCTGTCAAATAAATAAATAAAATCTTTAAAAAAATAAATAAATAAAATAAATTTAAAAAAGAGAGAGAGAAAAAAAAAGAAAAGAAAAACCACCTGAGGAACGGGAGACAAAGGATCCATTTTAAAAAAGGGCAAAGATCTAAATGGACATTTCTCCAAAGAAGATACAAATGGCCCGTAAGCACCAATGGATGCCCAACATCTTTAGCCATTAGAAAATGCATTTTAAAACCACGATATACCACGTAACACCCAACTAGGATATCTATAATCAAAAACATGGACTGTAGAAGTGGTGGTGAGGATGTAGGAAAAATGGAACTCTCACTCAATCCTGCTGGGAATGTAAATGGTATAGCTGTGCTTTGGAAAACAGTCTGAACTATGTTTGGCTTAAAAAGCTAAACACTGAATTAACAAGATGATCTAGCAAGTCTACTTTTTTTTTTTAAAGATTTTATTTATTTGTTTGAGAGAGAGAATATACTCACAAGTGAGCAGGAGGAAAAGAGCAGAGGGAGAGGGACTCAATCCCACGACCCTGAGATCATGACCTGAGCCAAAATCAAGAGTCAGATCCAACCGACCGAGCTACCCAGGTGCCCCTAGTGATTCTGATTCTAAAATATTACCCCAAATACTTGAAAACACGGACTCACACAGACATTTGCATACTGCACAAGGACAGTACACAATGTTCACTACATCATTAACAATAGCTAAGAAGGGGAAACCTATGTGTCCATCAACAGATGAATGGATAGAATAAATCCATACAATGGATTATTAATCAGCCATAAAAGGGCTAAAATTCTGACAAATGCTACCACTTGAGTGAATTTTTAAAATTTAAGTGAAATAAGCCAGAAACAAAAGGACCAACAATGTATGATTCCACTTAAATGAGATACTTAAAATAGGCAAATTCTTAGAGACAGAATATAGGATAGAGGTTACCAGGGGCTGGGCGGGGGGAGTGGACAGTTATTTAATGGGCACAGGTTCTGTCTGGGATAATGAAAAGGTTCTGGAAATAAATAGTGGTGAGGCTTACACAACATGGTAAATGACTGTCACTAAAATTGTTTACTTAAAAATGGTTAAAATGGTAAACTGGTAAATGGTAAATTTTGTTATGTATATATTCTGCCATGACGGTTCTGTTTCTACCATTCCTCACTCCAGCCCTTTCTTAATGTAAGAACCAGAAGCTTCCTGCTAAAGCCATAGGGCATCACAACTATTCATGTTTATCAAAGCTCACAGAATTTTACACTAGAAAAAGGTGAACTTCAGTATATATAAATTATGCCTCAATTTAAAAAAAATGCTAACATAAAAAACAAATCAGATCAGGTTATACAACTGCCTCAAAGCATGCAACAGTCTGCAGCCAGGTCCTGACCAAGGCTCACTAGTGCTCGCTTCAGCAGCACATATACTGACCAAGGCTCACTAAATGCTCTAGGGCACAGAACTCCAGCCCTGCCCCTGCTACCTGACCTCGGCTCAAAGGTGTCCTCCCCCCTGCTCCAGCCACCATAAGCCTCCTGGCTTTCCCGAACTTGCCAGACATGCTCCTGCTATAGGCCGTGTTTGGGGCTTTCTGCTTTAGGATACTCACGAGATCTGCTTGGTCTCTGGCCTTTTGGTCTTTACGCAAATGTCAAGTGTCAAAAGCCACTGGAAGGAAGAATTTTCCATAAGACAGGAAGATCCAGCTTAATGGTGAAAGCAATATGGTCTGGTGCTTCTGAAATACTGTAGCCACTAACCACAGGGGAGAAGCACCTTCTTTGGCCACCCTTTTCTAAAACTGTAGCCCACACCCAGATTAGTCCTAAAATCCCTTCCCTACTTCGATTTCCTCCATCATACCTGTCACCATCTTAAACACTGCATATTTTACTTATTCATTTCACTTATTTATCCCCGGCACCTAGAACTGTGTATTAAAAGTATTTAATTAAGGGGCGCCTGTGTGGCTCAATCGGTTGGGCTTCTGACTCTTGATCTCAGCTTGGGTTGTGATCTTGGGATCATGGAATCGAGCCCCCGTCGGGCTCCATGCTCGGTGCAGAGTCTGCTTTCTTCTCTCCCTCCCTCTCTCTTTGCCGCTCTCCATGCTGACAAGCTCTCCTTAAGTTTTATTTTTTAAAGATTTTATTTATTTATTTGACAGACAGAGATCACAAGCAGGCAGAGAGGCAGGCAGAGAGAGGGAAGGAAGGAGGCTCCCCGCTGAGCAGAGAGCCCAATGCGGGGCTCGATCCCAGGACCCTGGGATCATGACCTGAGCCGAAAGCAGAGGCTTTAACCCACTGAGCCACCCAGGCGCCCCAATATTTTTTTTAAAGTACTAAACTGAGCATTTGTTGAAAGAACAAATAAATGAACACCAAAAGCCCTGAAAGAAATGATGTGTCAGTTAAGCAATTGCCTTCAGCTCAGGTCATGATCCTAGAATCCCAGGATTGAGTCCCGCATCAGGCTCCCTGCTCAGCAGGGAGTCTGCCTCTCCCTCTGACCCTTCCCCTTCTCATGCTTTCTCTCTCTCACTCTCTCAAATAAATAAAATCCTTAAAAAAAAAAAAAAGAAAGAAAGAAAAGAGAAAGAAAAAGAAATGATGTGTCTGGTGTGTTTTGGTAAATAATCAAAGAAACCAGCACGCCCACCTCATTTAGCCTCTCTCTTCACACTCCACCTCCTGCCAGGCGTCTGGCCATACTGGCCTTCTTTCAACTCTGCCTCAAACGTGCTCTGCTCCGTCACGGGTTTGGGCTTCCGGATATGCTGCATCCTCTGTCCACCCTCTTCCCTCCACAGGCAGCTTCTGGTCACTTTCAGCTAAAGTATCTTTCCCTTACCAAGCTCCTCACCAAGCCAGACTCCATCAGGACGCCTCATTACATGCCTGCACCTCCTCACTGCACTTACTATACTACAATCAAGTAACTCCCTGTGTAATTGCCAGTGGCTCTTGGTGGCTGTCCCGCTAGAACGTAAGTGCTGCGAAAGTGGGGACTTGCGAGCCTTATTCACGAGTACCTCCCTAATAACCCAGGGCAGCATCACACTCCTAGGAGACGCCCCGCGAGAACCTGTGGAGTCCGAAGCGACTGAGGACCACGGGGTTCGCACTAGGTAAACCCTCTTCCTTAAAACAGAGTGGCTGGCTCGTCAGTGAATGTAACAGATGAAGCCAATGAACATGGGATACTCCAGTGGCAAAAATATGTACGCTCATCGTATAATAAATCTTCTAGAAGATACTGCTCAGAAAAAGTTAAAGGTAAAGTACTTAAAATACATTCCAGGAAACTACCATTTACCAGAATATGAAAGTGGTTTCATAATAAACATGTTTCTCTGTCCACCTTTCTTGTTGGAAGAGGTAGTCAATACCAGTTCACATTTCTCGATTATGCTTCGCGTTAACCCATTACTCAACGCATGGTTATTAAGGATGAACTACATTCCGGGAACTGCGCTGGAATGTTGTTCAATACCTCTACTGGAGTCCAAAACAGTAGGGAAGGAAGAGAATGTTTCTTCGAGATTCCTTTTGATTTGTTGTGTCTGTTTTTCTTAAATCAGAGAACAGGGCAAACATGGAACTCTTCCTCTGACAAAGCCCTGATGAGAGATCTGCTCAGATGCACCAGGTGAAGAAAGAGCTTAAGAACAGGCTAAGGGAGGGGCGCTTGGGTGGCTCAGTGGGTTAAGCCTCTGCTTTTGGCTCAGGTCATGATCTCAGGGTCCTGGGATGGAGCCCCGAGTCGGCTCTCTGCTCAGCAGGGAGCCTGCTTCCCTACCTCCTGCCTGCCTCTCTGCCTCCTTGTGATCCCTCTCTCTCTGTCAAATGAATAAATTAGATCTTAAAAAAAAAAAGGCTAAGGGAAATCACTAAGAGGTGTTTGTCCTCCATGGTTAGTGACTACAGTATCTCAGAAATCCCAAACCACAGTGCTTTCACTATTAAGCTGCATTTTCCTGTCTTATGCAATATTCTGCCTTTTGGTGGCTTTTCTTTGCCTTCCCTGCACTAGGAATCCGGCTACAGTTCCCCAACACTAAAGCACATTTCTTTCCCTGGGAAGTTCGCGACAACCACAAATGCCATCTTGGTATAAACAGCATCCCAAAGCTTCAAGGTCACTACAAGATAGGAAAGTGGGTAGGCTTGTTTTCGGCTCTTAGGATAGCCCTGAGATAACAAAGAAATTCCTGGAACAGGCAGTGTTGATAAATGGACCAGCAAGGAATAAAAAGAAGGCTGATGGACTAGTGAAGCAGGGCCACCTGATAAGCCCAAAACAGAAAGTGAGCAGACCTGCTCCGTGGGGTGGCAGAGAGCAAGCATGACGTGGAAAAAACACAGGGCCTGTGGCCGCTCTTCCTACTCCCGAACTCATCACCAAACACCAACTCCCTGAATGACACTGGTCCTCAGCATCCCTGTGTTCAAAGTGAAGAAATGCCCCCCAACTCTTCCTGTGCCGGGGAGAGGATGCAGTGGATCAAGAGATCTAACCTAAGAGAACCTAAGGCTCTGCCACAACAGTGTGAGGACAGCAGTGCTGCCCCCTGCAGGCGATGCGTTGCTACTGCAGAAGAACTGCCTGGCGCAAACAGTCCAGGTTACTAACGTACCCCATGGCTGCGGAGGTGGCGGTAGGATTTGTCTTCAGTTCCTGCACATTTACCACTTGAGGGACATTCTTCAGAGTTGATTCAGTCAAAGTACTTACAGCTATTTAAATAGAGAAGAGAGAGGCGTATTAATTGCAGCAAAGGATCACAAATTCCAGCCATACACAAATGAATAACCAGGACAAAAAAAATTCAAGCAGAATGTAATCTTCTTATATAAAGGAAATCTACTCTGGACAGTTCCGCAGCTCTGTGCTCAATGGGACAGCTGGCATACTCCATTCGCAAAGATTATGAGATGAGGTTTTGTGCAATTTAATCAAATGTACTCGTTTAGGGAGAAAGAATTCCCTGGCCAGCTTTTACAGAGCAGAGCTGAGCTCCCGGCAACACTGTCGGCTCATCCTGGAAACAGGCAGAAAGAGCTAGAGGAGGAGTGGTGTTCAGATTAAGGATTTCTGCCCGCCCGCCTGCCTGCTGCCATCCATCCATCCATCCATCCATCCATCCAGCCATCCATCCATCCATCCATCCATCCAGCCATCCATCCATCCATCCAGCCATCCATCCATCCAGCCATCCATCCATCCATCCATCCATCCATCCATCCAGCCAGCCATCCATCCATCCATCCATCCAGCCATCCATCCATCCAGCCATCCATCCATCCATCCAGCCATCCATCCATCCATCCAGCCAGCCATCCATCCATCCATCCATCCATCCATCCATCCATCCATCCAGCCATCCATCCATCCATCCAGCCATCCATCCATCCATCCAGCCATCCATCCATCCATCCATCCAGCCATCCATCCATCCATCCATCCATCCATCCAGCCATCCATCCATCCAGCCATCCATCCATCCATCCATCCAGCCATCCATCCATCCATCCATCCATCCATCCAGCCAGCCATCCATCCATCCATCCATCCATCCAGCCATCCATCCAGCCATCCATCCATCCAGCCATCTAACCGTTCTTTCACATGAGCGGCTTCTGTCAGATTCTGTTAGGTGCTAGGAATACAAAAAACGTCAAAAATATAGTTTCTTCTGGGGCACCTGGGTGGCTCAGTGGGTTAAGCCTCTGCCTTTGGCTCAGGTCATGATCCAGGGTCCTAGGATCGAGTCCTGCATTGGGCTCTCTGCTCAAGGCTTCGTGAGACAGGCACACGAGTAAGATGTGGAAAATGGAGCTTGGACAAGAATGGGGGTAAAGGCCAAGAGGCCTGAATTAAGTAATGGCAACCGGGACTGGCGTGACACCTTACCTATCTTCAGCATGTCAGCTTGCATGTGTTTTTGGTCTTTTCATTTAAAACTGCATTCCAAAAACACTTAATGACATTTTATAATTAATTAAGAACAGTCTGAGCAACGTTCTTGGATGAGTTTTTCCACCCAGTGGACCGCGGTGGCGAAGGTGGAGTGGGGGTGTGGGGCAGCTCGCTCGCTCCCTCCTTCAGAGAAGTGAACAGGCTTTTCTTGCCCTCGGCTGCACATACAGCATCTTTCATGTTCAAAGGTGCCTACACCTTAGAAATTTTTTGCCTCCAAAATGATAACGGAGATCACACCACCTCCTGCTGACTGGAATCATCCTACGCCCTGGCAGATTTTACGTCTATAAATAATCGACTCATCAGCGTGATTTGGGGCCGATTCAGCACAATGCCAAGATCCTGCTTCCTCCAGGTAACATTTAAAGAAAACATGGCAGACTTCTATTTTTTCAGAAGGCTCAAAGGTACCTTAAAAGGTTATCTTGTTTGTGCTCTTTCATATCGACTTTAGGTACCTTAATAAGCAATTTAATATTTGAACTTTTCTTAATGCTTTTATCGTAATGGTAATCCCGTCTTTGTCTAAATCAAACCACTATGTCTCTTTAGTCTTTTAAAAAGAACTGTCCAGGGGTGCCTGGTGGCTCAGAGGGTTTGGGCCTCTGCCTTTGGCTCGGGTCATGGTCTCGGGGTCCTGGGATCGAGCCCCCGCATCGGGCTCTCTGCTCAGCAGGGAGCCTGCTTCCTCCTCTCTGCCTGCCTCTCTGCCTACTTGTGATCTCTGTCAAATAAATAAATAAATAAATAAATAGAAAAGAACTGTCCAAAGTGATAACATGTTCCAAGCAGTGATAAAACTAAAAAATAATTTTATTCAACTACAACAAAAATATGTGATTTATAGCAGTTTCTCAACTTTGGCACTACTGACATTTTCGGCCCGGATAATCCTTTGTTGAGGGGGTGCCCTGTGCACTTGAAGATTTTTTTGCAGTATTCCTGACATCTACCCACTAGATGCCAGCGGCACTGCCAACCGGCTGCAAAACAGCCTCCCCGAGACCTACTGGCTTGTGCAAACTGATTACTGTGATAACCAAAGCCCTTGAGGCCAAGCCCCTAGAAACCCTAACGCAGGAGGTTCTGGAGAGCCGGGAAGCACAGACAAAATCAAGTGCTGATGATGACGAGCTCATGAGAGTTTCCCTCTGTGAAGGCTAAGCCGGCAATCTTAAGAAAACACTGCGCTGACACAGAAAGCGTAGGGCTGGAGGCCGGGTGCTGCTACTTTGCAGCTGGGTCACCTTCGCCTCTCTCCGTCCGAACCTGACATCACTCAGAAGCAAAATGTGCACACACATAACCATTCCTCCCAGCGTGGCTGGGATCCTTAGGACACTGGCAGACCATTCTAATGTTATCAGATGATCTAACAGCAAAGATTAATTTGGGGCTTAACGCAGACATTATTCAAACGTAGGGATCAACAACTTCAAAATCAAATCAAAAACCACTGATTCCCCACTCAGCTGGATGTGGTGGATCTAATAGCTCCCCTTGAAAGGAAAAAGCTTGGGGCGCCTGGGTGGCTCAGTGGGTTGAGCTTCTGCCCTCAGCTCAGGTCATGATCTCGGGGTCCTGGGATCGAGCCCCATGTCGGACTCTCCGCTTCGTGGGAGGCCTGTTTCCCCTTCCCCCACCCCTCCTGCCTCCCTACCTACTTGTGATCTCTCTCTCTCTGTCAAATAAATAAATGAATGAATGAATGAATGAATGGGAAAGCTTCAGATCTAGTCTCGGCCTTCTTGGGCCCTGCTCCCCAAAACAGTGGTGGGGACTGCCCCGTCAGTCCTCTCTTCTCAAGGGCAGCAAAGGGAGCAAGCTGCTGGCTGGGGCCTACTGTGCTGGCCTGCAACAGCCGCAGCTCACGACCGCGGCTACCTGGGGTCTGGCTGGCCATCTGACGTCTCAGTGCTGCAGCAGCGGCCGCCTGGGGGGCCGAGAGGCTGTGGGAAGGACCAGGGGCGCCATGCTTCACAGTTTTGGTTGCAAGCATTGTGCTGTCCGCTCCTTGAGGAATAATTTTGCTAGCAGACGTCGACGCTAAAGGAAAAAGAAACAGCAAGTGAGAGAGTGGGTCGGAGAAGAGGAATACACAAAAGTGAAGGTGGCAAGTCCCCCATCGTGAGGTTGCAAGGGACACGCTAGAGTTACCAATGCTTTAGCACACACGCACAGAACGGAACCGAGAAACTCACAGGCCGGCAGCTCCACCAAAGCCACATGCGCTGTGCCCACCCAGCTCTAGTTGCTGAATCTCTGACATGAGCATTTCCTTCAATACTGACCGAGACAGAACTTTGATGCCAACACAGGTCAACTCCCTGCTCTCCTTTCGTAAAATCTCCCCCTTTGCGTGCCTTCCCACGGACGTCTGTTCTCTGTCAGAAGTCCCTTCAGCGTAAAGTCCTGACACTGAATCGGAGGTGGGACAGCCCAATACCGGTCACTTCTGAGAGCCAGTACTGCCACTGAGCATAGCAGTCGGCAAGTCCCGGGGCAGCATATGGCTACAATAGTGAGCTGACTGAGCTAGGATTTGAAAGGCAGGAGTGTGGATGTTGCTTCAGAGTGAGGCAAACAGCCTCCTCCTCTAACTCCTGAAAACCCCACTTGTGTGTGTGTGTTGTTTGTTTTAATGTGTGCAGGTAATCCCTCTACCCAACGTGGGGCTCAAAGTCAAGACCCTGACATCAAGAGCCGGCCCGGCGCCCCACACCTGCTGTAGAACCAGCTGCTGGACTCACAGGAAAGCCTTGCCAGTGTGAGCCCTGCAGGGCCCCTTCTCCTTGCCTCTTTCAGATTTTCCGAATTCAGCTTCTAATTTCTGGACCATGAGCAGAGAGGGGGTGGACTTGGGTGTGCAACAGCAGAAAAGCCAGGTACGGCTCCTCCAGCAAACACACACCCCACAGTGAGTCACTGTGCACTTACTGGTCGTTCCCATCACGCCAGGCGAACCATGAATCAGGGGAGATTTAGCAAAAGGCGTTGCCTGCGGCAAGACTCCGGGCTGGATGGAAGGGGTGCGCACCACAGGCGCGTGCCGTGGGACCTGGGCCACCGTGTCATCGTCCTTACAGGACACCCGCACGTCCTCGCCCTCCAACGACTGGGACACAGATGATGTGGAACTGGCTTCGTCCAAGTCTTCGTAGTATCTCTGAGACAGGAAGGCTGACCGGGACAGGCTGGCTGCCAACCAAAACAAAACGCAAGTTAGATGATTTGAGCAAGCCTGCAAGCTGTGTCACTTTCACTGTCGACACGGAAATACCCGGTTTAGAAACCCTTTAGTTACGATTTCTTTTAAGTGGAAGAAGCTGTCGGGGAAGGTGAACATCCACGGTCTGGGGGCCCTGCTCAAAGGAAGCTTTGAGAAACCGAGCGGTGCCGGCCAGGAACGTGCTGACCGTCGCCAAACAAACAAAATGGGCAGTGAGAGACGGAATATGCGCTGGGCAGAGGCGGAGAGCTCAAGCCGCCGCCGCGAGCTCTCACAAGCAGAACCAGCGAACCGGGAAGGACCAGAAAAACTTGTGGAGAAGAGCCTCTCGCCAACAGCAAACTTCTAAGAACAGGGCACGCGAAATGGGGAAGACTGAATGTCCTCCGTCCTGGCGCTTCCAACATCCCCAACCCTCAAATGATTCTTTTGAATCAATTAGGCTTAAACAAAAAAATCCCTGAAACAAAAACTGACCCGCCCTCTTTTTTCCCCTCTTCTACAAATGATGAAGTAAGGCCTCATGCTATTTTCAAATACACAGGGCTGCCTGTATACTGGAAAAAACATAAACCAAACCAAAGACCTAGCTCTTTCTCAAGTGACTTAAAAGCACCGCTACTATTTACTGACTTGGTTGCCTTATGGGCACATCACTCCATAAGATTTTATTTGTCGCCGTCAACAAGTGCACCTGAAAACCCAGGCTACCTGCCAGGGCTGCAGCACCGCTCAGTTTTGTGGCCATTAGCCATATGTGACTATTTAAGTTAAAAATAATTAAAGGTAATTAAATGAAAATGTCAAGTCTTCAAGCTTCGCCAGCCACATCTCTCCTGCTGGGATCAAGGATGTGGCTACCTTCCTACCATTAGAAAAGGGGCTCCACTGAAACCTAAAGAATCTTATTCTGGGGGTGCCTGGGTGGTTCAGTCCTTAAGCACTGGCCTTCAGCTCAGGTTATGATCCCAGGGTCCTGGAATCAAGCCCTGCATCAGGCTCCCTGCTCCGAGGGAAGCCTGCTTCTCCCTCTCCCGCTCCCCCTGCTTGTGCTTCCTCCCTTGCTCTGTCTCCCTGTGTAAAATAAATAAATACAATCTTAAAAAAAATATGTATTATTCTGCTTAAACTCTAACTCAGATCAGAAAAGGCAAAAAGCCACGTTAACAGAAAAAAAAAGGACAGAAATCTTCATCTCAGTAGACAAAGCAAACCTCACGCCTTGTGGGAACTACAGAAACCCCTCCCTTTGAGCTCAAGACAAGTTTGCTCACTCACGACTTTAATGGTTTCTGCACTGGTGGTCCTAGCGAGTGAAATAAGGTAAGAAAAATAAAGGACCAAAAAAGAAGAAACAAAAGTATTAGTACCTATATAGAATATAAGTGTTCCCATAGAAAGTTCAAGAAATAGTTACAGACATTATTTGAATAAATCATGTTAGCTACATTGCTGGATACAAAGTCAACATACAAAAGATCCAATATATTTCTATTATCACATCTAACATAAAACATAAAATGAAATTTAATGAAGAAAATCCATCATCACAGGAACACTAAAATTTCTTTTCAAGATTTTTATTTATTTTAGAGATAGAGAGAGAGCAAGCACAAGCAGGGGGAGGGGCAGAGAGAGAAGCAGACACCCTGCTGAGCAGGGAGTCTCATGTGGGGCTTGATCCATCCCAGGACCCTGGGATCATGACCTAAGCTATAGGCAGACGCTTAACTGAACCACCCAGGTGCCCCAGAAACATTAAAAATATTAAACTCATGGGAATCAGTCTAACGAGAGATTATATGTTCTTCATGAAGAAAACACTGAGAGATGGGGCGCCTGGGTGGCTCAGTGGGTTAAGCCGCTGCCTTCGGCTCAGGTCATGATCTCAGGGTCCTGGGATCGAGCCCCGCATCGGGCTCTCTGCTCAGCAGGGAGCGTGCTTCCTCCTCTCTCTCTGCCTGCCTCTCTGCCTGCTTGTGATCTCTCTCTGTCAAATAAATAAATAAAATCTTAAAAAAAAAAAAAAGAAAAAAAAGAAAACACTGAGAGAAATTAAAGACACAAATAAAAATACACCATGTTTAGGAACTAAAAGATCAACACTGTAAAAATGCCAGTTCTCTCAAGTTAATCTAGAGATTTAATACAATCCCAATCAAAATCTCAACTTTTCCTTGAGGGTTGAGGGAGACAGAAGTTAGCAAGACAATTCCAATATTAATACGGAAATAGAAAGCACCAGGAAGAGCCAAAACATTCTAGATCATGGGTCAACAAACTAAAACCTTGGGCCAACTACCTGTTTTTACAACTAAAGTTCTACTGAAACGCCGACATGTTCATGCATTTGTATACTGTCTGTAGCTGCTCTCCCGTCACAAGGGCAGAGGTGAATTAGGCACAACAAAAACCATGAGGCCAGCAAGCCTAAAATATTTACTACCCAACCCTTAAAGAAAAAGGTTGCCACCTGCCGTCCTAGGTTCCAGAACCTCCTGTGACGATGAAGTCACTACTACCCTGTTATGGCGGCCACTAGTCACATGTACCCACTGAGCACGTGAAATGGAGCTACATTTGTCTGTGACTGTGTAACTGAATTTTTAGCTTGACTTAGTTTTTATTAATTTAAATAGTCCAGTGTATTAAGACAGCACAGCTTTGGAGTCTAGAAAAAGAACAGTACTGAGGTTTATTTAGTACAAGTTAATTATGGCAGTGTGGTAGCAGCGGCTTCTCATCAGTGTATGACACCAAGAGGCCTACGTATAAGGATAACTGATTTACAGCAAAGGTGGCCACTCAGCAGGGAGCAAAGGAGTCTTTTCAATAAACATTACCAGGACAATCAGTCTTGTAAATATAAAACACGTGAGCCATACTTTGTATCTTCAGCACAAATCAATTCCAGACAGTATAAACAAAACATGGTACACCCATAGGACGGACCACGACTCAGCAATTAGAAGGCGTGAACTACTTATGTTATGCATCATGCATGAACCTCAAAAACATACTATGTGAAAGAAACCAAACCAAAAAACTATGTATGATTCCATTTACACGCAATTTCAAAAAAAGGCAGATCCCGATAGAAAGAAAAAAGATCAGTGGTTGCTGGGGGCAGAGGAGGGAATGACTATAAACAAGCATGAAGAAACTTCCTGTGTGGTAGGAGTATTCTAAAACTGGAATGTGGTGACGGTTATACAATTCTGCAAGTTTAATAAAAACCATCAGACTCAACACTTACAAAAGATGAATTTTATAATATATATTTTTAAAGATTTTATGTATTTATTTGGCAGAAAGAGTGAGAGACCACAAGCAGGCAGAGCAGAAGAGGGAGAGGGAGAAGCAGGCTCCCCACTGAGCAGGGAGCCCAATGTGAGGCTCGATCCTAGGACCCGGGGATCATGACCTGAGCTGAAGGCAGTCGCTTAACCAACTGAGCCACCCATGCACCCCTGAATTTTATCATATGTAAGTTATACCTTGATACAGCTGTTTAAAACAAAATCAATTCCAGGTAGATGGCAGATCTAAATTTGAAAGGCAAACTATTAATATTTCCAGACAATAATAAAAGTACATGCATACTCTTGAGAAGGATTTCTTTTTTTTTTTTTTAAGTTTTTATTTATTTATTTGACAGAGAGAAACACAGCCAGAGAGGGAACACAGCGGGGGGAGAGGGAGAAGGGCTCCCCGCCAAGCAGGGAGCCTGATGCGAGGCTCAATCCCAGGACCCTGGGATCGTGATCTGAGCCGAAGGCAGATGCTTAAGGACTAAGCCACCCAGGCGCCCCTAGAGAAGGACTTCTTAAAGAGAACACAGAAGTACCAACTGCAAAAGAGAAGGCTGGTGAGTCCGTTTTAAATAAAGCACTTCTGTTTGCCAAAAGAAGGAAAAAAGCAATAAAGTGAATAACTACAACCCATATGACCAAAAAAGGGCTGGTATCCAGAATGAACACAAACTTCCACACATCAGTTAGACAGATTACCCAATAGATAAATGAGCAAAAGATGCAACCACAAACTTGTCAATGTTGTGTCAATGACACAAAAGTCAACTATTAACCAAATACTTAGTAACACATACAGGGGTTACACCAGAGTCCTTGGAAGGAAAAAGACTGACAATATTAAGCTTGTAGAAATATGCAAATGTAGAAAAATGTAGAAAACTGACATAGTCACACCCTGATGGTAAAGCAGAGTAAGCTGGTACAGCCACTTTGGACAACTGCAGAGAAGAAATCTATGGAAGCTGGGCGGTGGGCGGAGCACCGGCCGACAGTGCAACGAGAACACATGTGCCTGAAGATGTTCAGAACAAATTTTGTTCCACTACAGCCAGAAACTGGAGACAGTAAGCGGCCACCAAGGGGAGAAAGGGTAAGTGAATGCAGCACATTTATACAGCCGGAGACTGTGCAGTGGCACAGCAGGCAAAACCCTCCAAAACAGGCAAAACCAAACAACAGCGTCTGAGAAGACATCGCTCAGGTAATAAAACTGACAAGACGGGGCGCCTGGGTGGCTCAGTGGGTTAAAGCCTCTGCCTTCAGCTCAGGTCATGATCCCAGGGTCCTGGGATCGAGCCCCGCGTCGGGCTCTCTGTTCAGCAGGGAGCCTGCTTCCTCCTCTCTCTCTCTGCCTACTTGTGATCTGTCTGTCAAATAAATAAACAAAATCTTAAAATAAATAAATAAATAAATAAAATATTAAAAACTGACAAGAAAAGCACAATTAGGGAGATTGAAGAGAATGGCAACTCAATGCAATGTCCAATTCTGAACTGGATCCTTGATTTTTAAAAGATGCTATGAGGGTCATAAGAGGAACAGTTGGCAAATTGTCAGTATGGATTGCATACTAGATAACAGTGCTGTCAAGGTTAAATTTTCTAAATCTGATCATTGTATTATTGTGTAAGAGAACATCTTATTCTTAAAGGACACATGCTAGAATACTTAGGAGTAACAAGTCCTGTCTGCAACTTATTTTTAAATAGTTCATCAAAAATAATAATAGAAGCACTGGGTGTGGTGCAAAAATAATGAATACTGTTATGCTGAAAAAAATAAAAAAATTTAATAAAAAAAAATAATAATAATAGAAAGACTCAAAACTATACTCTCAAAACTATAAAAACTGATGAAAGAAATTCAAGAAGACACCAAGAAATGGAAAGACAGGGGTGCCTGGGTGGCTCAGTCAGTTAAGCATCTGACTCTTGATTTCGGTTCAGGTCACGATCCTGGGGTCCTGGGATCAAGCACCCTGTAGGGCTTTGTGCTCAGCGGGGAGCGTGCTTGGGATTCTCTCTCTCCCTCTCCCCCTGTCCCTCGCCTCCCTCACGCACACTCTCCATGAAATAAATCTTAAAAAAAAAAAAAAAAAAAGGAAAGACATTCCATGCTCTTGGATTGGAAGAACAAATATCAGAATGTCTATATTACCCAAAGCAAGCTACACATTTAATGTGGTCCCTATCAAAACACCAACAGCATTTTTCACAGAACTAGAACGTACAATCCTAAACTTGGTGTGGAACCACAAAAGGTCCCAAATAGCCAACGCAATCTTGAAAAAGAAAAACCAAACTGGAGGCATCATAATTTCCGATTTCAAGTTCTGTTACAAAGTTACGGTAATCAAAATGTCATGGTACTGGCACATTAAAACAGACACAGATCAAACAGAATATAAAACCTAGAAATAAACCCATGATCAACTGAGGAAAGAATATGCAATGGGGAAAAGATAGTCTCCTAAACAAATGGTGTTGGGAAAAGCGGACAGTCACATAAAAAGGAGTGAAACTGCACCACTTTCTCATGCACACACAAAAATAAACTGCAAATGGATTAAGGACCCACATGCGAGACCTGAAACCCTAAAAATCCCAGAAGAGAGTACAAGCAGCAATTTCTCTGATACTGGCCATAGCAACATCTTTCTAGATATGTCTTGAGGTAAGGGAGACAAAAGCAAAAATAAACTATTGGGACTACATCAAAATTCAAAGCTCCTGCACAGCATTATAACTAAAAGACAACCTACTGAATGGGAGAAGATATTTGCAAATGGCATATCCCATAAAGGATTAGAATCCAAAATACATAAAGAACTTATACAATTCAACACCAAAAAACCCAAGTAATCCAATTAAAAATGGGGCACAAGACATGAGCAGACATTTCTCCAAAGACATGTAGACCGGCCAACAGACACACGGACAGACGCTCAACATCACTCATCTGTCAGGAAAATGCAACCAAAGCTACCATGAGATACCACCTCACACCTGTCAGAAGGATTAAAATAAAAAACACAAGAAACAGGTGCTGGGGAGGATGTGGAGAAAAAGGAACCCTCCAGCACTGCTGGTTCGAATGCAAGCTGGTGCAGCCACTGTGGAAGACAGCATGGACGTTTCTCAAACAATTAAAAACAGAACTAGCTACCATCCAGGAACTGCACTACTGGGTATTTTCCCAAAGCAAAACACTAACTCAAAGGGATCCGTGCACCCCTGCATTTACTGCAGCGTTACTGACAACAGCCAAACTACGGAAGCAGCTGGAGTGTCCACCAATGGGGGAATGGATTAAGAAGATGTGCCGTGTGCGTGTGTGTGTGTGTGTGTGTGTGCGCGCGCGCGCGCGCGCACGCGCACATAGAAAAGAATGAAATCTGGTCATCCACAACAATATGGATGCATCTAGAGAATATAATGCTAAGCGAAAAAGTGAGTTAGAGAAAAAGAAATACATAATTTCACTCATATGAAGAATTTAAGAAACAAAAAAAACGAATAAAGGGGAGAAAAAGGAGAGCGGAGGGCAAACTAAGAAACAGACTCGTAACCACAGAGAAGGAACTGCAGGTCATCAGAGGGGAGGTGGGCGGAGGACGGGTGAAAAAGGTGATGGGGTCAGAGAGGACATCTATCACGAGGAGCACCGAGTACTGAACCGAACTGTGGATTCACTGCATTGTACACCTGAAACTAACGTAACACTGTACGTTAACTATACTGGAATTAAGATAAAAAACTCAGTAAATATATTAAAAATATTATTAACAATAACGTGCACGTATGTGGTGGAGAGGAGAAAAATAAAGCAATTGTGACCAACATTACTAGGAAATCTGGGTGAAGGGTAAGCGGGTGCTCACCATTATCCTTGCAGCTGGAGTTTTGAAATTTTTCAAAATAGTAAGTAAAAATTACAAATATCAAAAGGAAAAAAACAGACAAATAAAAGCAAAGGCACACTTTCACATATGTCCATACAATGATACCTCTTGGGAGCCGGAAGACTGGGATGCACAAGAGGGGTCTAGGAAGTTGGCCATGAAAAGGTTCTGTTTCCTAACCGAGGTAGAGGTTACACAGATGGGCAATTCTGCTTTGTGTTCTTTTCTGTACATGTGTTGTAGTTCATAACTTTATTTTTTTTTAAGATTTATTTATTTATTTGACAGAAGGAGATCACAAGTAGACAGAGAGGCAGGTGGTGGGGGCAGGAGGGAAGGAGGCTCCCTGCTGAGCAGAGAGCCCAATGCGGGCCTTGATCCCAGGGCCCTGAGATCATGACCTGAACTGAAAGCAGAGGCTTAACCCACTGAGTCACCCAGGTGCCCTATAGTTCATAACTTTAAAAGTTAAATATTTTGGGGGCGCCTGGGTGGCTCAGAGGCTGCCTTCGGCTGAGGTTATGATCTCAGGGTCCTGGGATCCAGCCCCAAGTGGAGCTCCTTGCCCAGCAGGAGTCTGCTTCTCCCTCTTCCTCTGCCCCTCTCCTCTGCTCATGCTCTCTCAACTGGGCCTCTCTCAAATAAATAAGTAAAATCTTTTTTTTTTTTTAAGATTGTATTTATTTGTGAGAGAGAGAGAGAGAGCGTGCAAGAGAGCGAGCACAAGCAGGGAGAACAGAAGGCAGAGGCAGAGCAGGCTCCCCACTGAGCAAGAAGCCCAATGTTGGACTCAATCCCAGGACCCTGGGATCATGACCTGAGCCAAAGGAAGATGCTTAACTGACTGAGCCACCCAGGCATCCCTAAATAAAATCTTTTTTAGAAAATTAAATATGGGGGGCGGGCACCTGGGTGGCTCAGAGGGTTAAAGCCTCTGCCTTCGGCTCAGGTCATGATCCCAGGGTCCTGGGATTGAGCCCCACATCGGGCTCTCTCCTTGGCAGGGAGCCTGCTTCTTCTCTCTCTCTCTGCCTGCCTCTCTGCCTACCTGTGATCTCTCTCTGCTGAAAACATAAATAAAATATTAAAAAAAAAATAAATTAATTAAAAAAAAAAAAAAGAAAGAAAATTAAATATGGGGGCGCCTGGGTGGTTCAGTGGGTTAAAGCCTCTGCCTTCGGCTCAGGTCATGATCCCAGGGTCCTGGGATGGAGCCCCGCATTGGGCTCTCTGCTCAGCAGGGAGCCTGTTTCCTCGCCTCTCTCTGCCTGCTTCTCGGCCTACTTGTGATCTCTGTCAAATAAATACATAAAATCTTTAAAAAAGAAAGTTAAATATGTTTATATGCTCTGAATTATCCTTTAGTGTATATTTCCTAGATTTAAAGTGCTTGACTATAATATGCAGTTTCTACTTAATATCTGTATTATCTTCCAAACTGAAAGTCTAATGTGGTCAAACACTACGTTTCTCTTATTAACCAATGTTTGGGATAAAGTAGGCAATCATATTTGTTGAATGAGCAAGTAAATTACATAAATCTCACTTCTAAGGAATTTATTACGAAGATACAATCAGAGATGTGGTTAAAGATTTGTGAACAAGGATGTTCTGAACAAAATCTTGGCAATGAGATTAATACTTAACAGGAAGTGGATAAGTAAATTACAGCCTTCCAGTACAAGAAAATAGTGTGCAGTCATCAGAAGGCGTATGTTCAATATTTAAAAATAAGGCAGAGGAAAAGGCTCATGAAAGTTATTTTTAAATTTTTAAAATGTCCCTTTTTTTTTTATTATGGCAAAATACACAAAACATTAAAATTTAGCACCTTAACCATTTTTTAAGTGTACACTTCTCCAGCTTTAAGTACATGAACACTGTGGTCCATCTCCAGAATTCTTTGCATCTTGTAAAACTAAAACTCTGTACCCAGTCTCCATAATTCTCCCATTCTCTCCCCTGCGGTCCCTGGCAACTGCCATTCTTTTTGTGTCTGTAAATTTCACGACTCTAAGGACCTCATCATACAAGCGCAGTCGTACAGTGTCTGTCTTTTTGTGACCAGCTCATCGGGGTTAGCATGTTGTTCTCCTGGCTCATCCACTGTATACCATGTCATCAGAATTTCCTTCCTCTTTAAGGTGCGCATAATACCCCACTGCGCTTATCTTTTCAGCCGCTGACGGACACCTGGCTTACTTCTACCTTTCAGCTACTGTGCACAGTGCTGCTATGAACATGAGTGTACAGATACCTGTCTGAGCCCCTGTTCTCAGTTCTTCTGGGTACCTGCCCATGAGTGATTTACTGGATCACATGGTTAACTCTCTCATTTTTTTTTTCTCATTTTTTTTTTAAAGATTGTATTTATTTATTTGACAGACAGAGATCACAAGTAGGCAGAGAGGCAGGTAGAGAGAGAGAGAGAGAGAGGAGGAAGCAGGCTCCCTGCTGAGCAGAGAGCCCGATGTGGGGCTCGATCCCAGGACCCTGGGATCATGACCTGAGCCAAAGGCAGAGGCTTTAACCCACTGAGCCACCCAGGCGTCCCTCGGCTGAGGTCTTAATCTCAAACTCAATGAGTTCAAGTCCCGCACTGGTCGTGGAGACTACTTACAAAAAAGAAAAAATTCCCTCATCTGTGACTACTATTTACTCTCAATATTACATGATTACACTCAATATTACTGATTGATTTATACTCAATATTATATGATTACAGAAAAATTAATAAGTCATGGTACAGTAAGATTAAATTTCCTTCTGTTAATTACCAAAAAGCATCTGTTGTTGGTATTAAAAAACAGTTTCAACTTACAACACAATTTCAAAGAAAAAAAGCAGATATGGGCACTAAAGCAAAGCATGATTATGTATGAAGTTGTATAGGACAAGTACTTTTTTTAAAAAAAGGATTTGATTTGTTTATTTGACAGAGAAGGAGAGAGAGAGAGAGCACAAACAGGGGAGCGGCAGGCAGAGGGAGAGGGAGAAGCAGGCTTCCCACTGAGCAGGGAGCCAGATGTGGAGCTTGATCCCAGGAACCTGGGATCAAGACCTGAGCCGAAGGCAGAAGCTTAACGGACTGAGCCACCCAGGCGTCCCTGACAAGTATTTAGAAAAAAAAAAAAGAAAGAAAGAAAGAAAAAGAAAAGATTTTTAAATTCATTTTAGAGAAAAGGCGAGCATGCTCAAGCAGGGAGAGGGGGAAAAGGGAGAAAAAGAATCTGAGGCAGACTCCGCACTGAGTGCAGAGCCCAAGGCAGGGCTCAATCCCACAACCACAAGATCATGACCTGAGCCAAAACCAAGGGTCAGATGTCCAACCAACTATGCCACCCAGGAACCCCACATGACAAGTATTTTTTAAAAACAAAATTGAGATGATAACATAGTAATTTAATGATAAAATTCTTTTTCATTAGTCACATGGCTTCTTTTCCAAAAGTGTGTTGTGCCATCATTCTCTCACAGTAGGTTTTTGCTTTATTTCCTAAGTAGTTTTTTCCTTTATTTCTTTCTTATTTCTTCCTTTATTTCCTAAGTAGTTTCCTAAGTATTTCCCCAACCCCAAAGTAATTCTACTCCAAACCCCATGCAAGTTAGACAAGTAAAGCATCTTCAGACAAAGCAGAGGTCTGGGTCCCTGGTACCAGCTCAGTGTTCTCCAAACCCTTGGGAACCACCACCACATAACCGAAGGACTATAGAACACAGTGTCAAAGCCACAGCTACTACCTTGAACAGCCCTGAACAGTACGTACAAGCTGCTCTCTACTCTAATATTCAGATGGGCAACAGATCTGGGGACATTTCTTCTATTCTTACTATGAGCCGAAGGAAAACACAGACACGCAGACACGGATACATACAGACTCCTCCTTCCGTCCTACTTTCATACCAGGTACTGTATGTTTGAGGCTAAAAATTCAGGACCTGTTCCCTTTACCTGGGGCAGTGGATCTCACTGGAGGGGTCTTCCTCTTGGCCAAAAAGTTTCTTAGCTGTGCTTGCTTCACGGGGGACAGTTTAGCTGCAAGAAATTCATGAACCCATAAATGCTTAAGACTTGGTTTTTAAGAAGTCAACAGAAGACAATGCAGAGAGTTAAAGAATGAGAAGAACGTGTTTACCTGGCACTCTGGACAAGGGCTTGGTGTGAGATTCTATGGTGGTTTTCAACAAAGCATTACGGAGACTTTCAAGGTCACTGTCAAAACTAAAAGAGGATTGTGTTACATACAAACCAACTATGACCTGAGAAATCTCCCCAAATATAAATGCCAGAAAGCCTTCCCAATACGGAAACAGGAAATCTGACCAATCAATCAACATAATCCAATCCAAAAGGAAAGAGATTACAACCTCAATACCCGCCCCCTCCCCCCATCAGGGCAAACACAGCACTAACGGTGCTGTAGCAAAGTGCAGTTAGAATGTACACATTTGGCCTAAAGGCAGAAACAGAGTAACACCCCAGTAACTTCAGGAGTAAACTGTCTAACTGCCAGGTCTGAAAGTTTTTACTCAAAATGAGAAGTCAGAGCTTCTAGACACTTAGTCAACCTAATTCTACCAGTTAATTTTCAAAAGAACAATGCTATTTACATAGAATCTGCCATCATCTACTGGCACCTGTCTCATCTGGCACGCTCAATTTCACTCTCTAACAATCCCGAGGCAGGTACTGTCACTCCCATTTTATAGGCAAAGCAACAAAGGCTCAGAGAGGGTGAGGGACCTGACCAGGATCACACAGGTGAGAGCAGAGTCACTTTCAAACCCACATCCGAAATACTCTACAGCTTCTGCACGTGACTCCCAAATAGTTAGCTGTTCCTTCAACCACATCCATGGAGTACCAGTGGCACAGACAGGCCCATTCCCCTGCACACCCTTGAGTGCTGCTCTGGGAGCTGACATCCGAGGGCAGGCTCCACTGGGAGGTTTGGTTATAGAGACGGAGCTGCTGGAGACTGTCCACCAGGTGATTCAACCTCTTCCTCTGCTGGTTGATGATTTCCCGGTTGTTGGCTAGCGTGTTAAACAGCGTCTCTCGCTCTGGCACAAGCAAGCGCCTGTTGACAACAAGGAAGAAAGAATTCAACATGAATGGTGCAAGTACCACGATAACAGTGAAAGAATAAATCAGAGAACCCCCGGTGGACGGGCAGCGTAGGGAAATTAACCAGAACATAAAAAGGGGACGAAAGCTTTACAAGGATAATACAGAATGAGGAAGGAGAAGCTTAGGGTAAGCAGGCCAGGCCTGTAGCAAAGGACAGCATCATCAGACAACCTCACAGAGGTTCCGGGGAAGAAAAGGGTGGGAAACAGAGTCAAAAATGGGGGGGCAGGGAATGCTTTCAGCTATATACGTAGGGTTTGGCTATTTTCCTGCATGTCAATTACACCAAGAAAAAAAAGCCCTGGGGTCCACTAGAGTCCTGTGGGCATCAGTCACTTCCTCAGGGTGCTGTTAAGAAACACTGGGCTAAGCTCTCGGTTTAGCAACTGGGAGGGTACCCCACCTGTAAGATCTAAAACAAGAAAGGAACAATAGTCCCTTTCTTTCTGGTGACAGTTCAACATAAATTTTTAAAATGGCATTTCAGTAGGATACAAGGTAGTATTTAGACGGACTTAAAAACAGAGATGCGCTAGAAAACTACAGATTTACAAACTTAAACTGCAGAAAAGGAACTTTAAAAAAACAAACACGTGAGGTAGAGAATACATGGTTATCCTAAAGGGGAAGAAAGTCCGGTTCTCTGTTAGCATCATACATTGTTTAAGAAGCTAACTTATTAATTAGCAGAGAGAAATCCATCTGTCATGAAAAACAGAAGGCCGCTACTGTCAGGTCAAGCCATTCCCTCCCATACACTTGAACATGAATTTAGACCAGTGCAGTGAGCTGTGACAGCTCTAATGGGGCCCAACTGCCCAGGGGACAAGTGCCCAGGTCACAGACTCCTCCCCCTGACCAGCGTCTGCAGCATCGATGCTCACCTCTAACTTCTCCTACCTATGCTCCAAACTGAGGCTCCCAAGGCAGGTACAATGCCTTCCTCCGTGTTGTACAATATGACATATTGAGTTCTGTTTGCTGAATTTTAAGCACATTCTAGCCCAGCCCCTGACATCACACCCAGCTTGTCCCACTTACAAGTTCTGTGATCCCACAGAACAGCAAGTAAACAGATCATTTCCCGGTTTGCTTCCTTACAGGGTTAATCACACTACTCAAGTGTAGGTGTTTCAGGAGCCGAGCATTCTGAGGGCTGATCTGTTTCTCAGCTTTCCTGTGGGCACCTTCACTGTTCTCACAGTGTTACCACTTGCAATTACCTTCAGGAAAACAGAGGCATACGACCAAATGTCTGGGGACAGAAGACCACGGTAGTACAAGGTTTTCCTGTGCCTTTCTTCCTCTCTTCCTTCTAAGTCATCCACACTAATGAGGAAAGTTTTCTCAACAAGAAGATTTGGAATATACAGAAAAGTATAAAAGAAAAATTCCTCTTAACCCCATCTCACAGATATAATTGAATATTGTGACAGATTTATTTCTAGCCTGTTTTCTACATTTAGGTCTCCAAACCGAGATCATCCAGTATAACTTTTGTCTTACCTCGTCCATATTTTGGGGGAAAAAAATTCAGCGGTTACACAGTATTCCACATTAAGGAAAAAATGTGACTGGACTTACTCTGCCACCCCTCTAACTTCTAATATTAAGTTAAATCCAATTTTTCACTGTCATAAACTGGGCTGCGATATAAATTCTTTTATGTAAACTGCTGCAAATGCGGCTATTACTTCTGTAGAACAAACTTCCAGAAATATAGTGGCTGGGTCAAAGGGAATGAACAATTGCAGGGTTTTAATCAGTGCCCTTAAGTTATCTGTTCAAGAGGCGATAGCAGTGTCTCCCGCAACCCGTGGTGGATGAGAGACCTCGCTCACTTTTGTTTTTTCTTTTGTTCCAGATGCCGATCCCATTCCAAGTCTAGCACATCGTTCACATCCTGGACAGCAAATTTCACATACTGATGAAGGCGCCGAATTTCCTATAAGAAAAAAAACGAGAAGGCAAATGACTGAGTTTTCCAGGAGCCTGGAGGAGGGATCAAAACAATCAAAATAATTCTGTAAGGTTCTTCCACTGAGCACCGTAACGAACAAAGAAAACACAAGAGCAGAACGTTTAATATAATCATTAGAATGTCATAATTAAAACAAAAGAACAGAACTCAGCTTTTCTAACTGTGACAGAGGAGTGGTCACAAAGCACAGGGGAGCAGGCCGGGTGTGCCGGCCTAGGGCTCCAGGGGAAATGCTGTCGCACATTCTCATTTGTCAGCGCCTATTAAAGCAACTGAACATGCTCCAGGAATTTCCCACGGCACTCTGCTGCTCCAACAGCACACCCATTGGGCTTTTGCTATCCTACCCATGAAACTGACTATAATACAGACAAAACGATCCTACAAAAGTGCTGAAACTAATTCTGCATCTATCTATTCATAGCATGTGACACAGAAGTCTTCTTACCAGGTGAGAAAAACTCACCTCTTCTCAAAGAACAGCGTCAGCACTAGACATGGAACTGACCGCTCAATGAAATTCACAGCTATTTTATTCGAGGCCTGCAGTAATTCTCAGTCCGGTGTTAACCTTCGTGGCTACACAACCTGACTCTCGAAAATTAAAAGTGCAATAAAGATGAAGCAATCCATTAAACATGCATACAGAGAGGACAACGTGCCACATGCTGTGAATAAATTTTTACACCTGTACAAAGTTCTTACCGTGTTTAACTGGATTTTTGAAACTACTCTGGGCTAAGGGTATATGCCCCGAGGGAAAAAGAGCAAATTGTTCTTTAGAAAGAGCCAACCCGATTCCAGGAAGCAGCAGTAACCTTAGCTCTGAGTATAAATTTCGACTCCCTACTCCATGGCTGCAGGAAGGCCCTGTCCTTTGAGCACAAGTGCCGCTGGGCCTTGTGCGTTTGAGAGCACTGCTGCTCCTGAGTGCACCCCCTACCCTGTCTACCTGAAAAGCCAACTTCTCTTATGAGGCCTGTCACAGACATTTCTCTGTGGCTTAGCTGCTCCCTCATCGGCACCGCCACAGCAACTGATCCCACATTCATAAGTTCCCTTTCCCACGGCTGCTTATCCACCAGGGTCAGCATGGCATGGCGGTGAGGAGCCCAGGCTCCGCGCCAGACTCAGGCTCCAGCATTTACTCATGGGGACACCTGTGCCGTTCCAGCAACTGCCTCCTTATCCGTCTTTTGTATGTGGTATGTGCTCGATAAATGCTAGCGGTTATTATCTTAGTTTGTGACAAAAAGAAAAGCATTTCCTTTTGAATGGGGCAAGTGTCCCCCCAAAGCTGCATGCTTTTCTTTTGCTCTGGACAAAGAGCGAGAGGTGAAAACGCACGAAGGGACAAAGTGTATCGAGATGCAACGAGGAGGCAGTCGTCTGATGAGTGGCAGGTGGGGAGCCTGCTCTCTTGCTACGAAAGTAAACACTCACAGCCCTCAAGGGCCGAGAGACACAGCGGGGGTTCCTCAGACTCTCTTTTCCTACCATCAGTCAGTTTGCCAGGTATGGGACAGAAATGGCAGGAAGTGTCAAGCTCCCCAAGGCAGGAAGGCATTCACCACACAGACCTCACATCCTAGGGGAGAAGCTCAGAGTAGCCACACAGGCACCCTTTCCTACCAGGACTCTGGCAAATGCAGAGAGAGGAGACCCCGTGAAAGCTTGTGATGAAACAATTTTCAGTAAACTGAAAGATGGAAACGAAAACCAGATTTTGCTACAACAGAGAATAAGAATTATTATAAATGAATGAGAAAAGTAACTTCGCTGAGGTCTGGTGTACAGGAAAGAGCCCACGAAGGCAGAGCTTTCCAACTGTTCACTCTTACTAAAACATCACCATCGCGGTCAAGCTTCTAAGACCACAGGGCCCAACTTCCGTAACTGCATAAAATGGGATCAGTGACTCTCATCTTGCCGTGCAGCTGAAGTCTAGAAATACTGTGGAAAACACACCCAGCACCATACTTAGCACTCAACGAGCAACTGCGACATGAAATCTTATTATTCATGATTTGATTTTTAAATATATCTTTTTCAATGGTATGCTTTCCACCAAGTTTACCGCTGAATCAAGGATTCTAATGCCAGTTTTAATTCTGTAAAACATGAAGTGGAAAAGTGCTCTTTTCTTTCTCACAGGCAAGGACATCTATGGAAAGTAGGCAAATTATTCACAGGAAATCAACAACGTCCGAAGGGCCGGCCCCTGATTCGAGACCTCAGAAGGGAGAATGACTTGTAGGAGTTGGTTTTAAACCTCTCACTTGGGCTGGATCCTCCTACCTGGAGCTGGGCTTCGCTCTTGGGGTCCAGGGGTCTCTTATAGAGCAAGTGCAGATACCCAGAGTCGCAATCCCTCTCGTTTTGTTCCCTGGCTTCTTCCACACCAGCAAAGCCCTCAAGTAAAGTTGTTTTCAGGGTACTGATGTCTCCATGGAGAGACTAGAAAAGATACAAGGGCCATACTGAGACAAAGAGTGGCATTTCCGAGAAACAAACCTCTCCGTCCAGATCAAGGACAACTACTTGGTGTTTCTCCAATAGCTTACATGATGCACCTGTAAGTCTACAAAAAGAAAGTCAGTGTTTGAAAAGAAAAATACATTCACTTTCTGAAGTTTTTTTTTTCCTTCCTCACTGAAAAACCACATATTCCATTGACCAGAAACTCAAAGAGTAAGAAAAGCTGCTGGTTTTACCTACAGTCCCACTACCAGAAGACAATCACTGCTGACAGCCTGGAGAACTGGTCTCTTTCCCGGGACAGTTTTCAGAGCAGAGCTCTGGAGGCAGACGGTCAGGGACTGGCACATGGTAACTGGGTAGCTTTGGGCCAATGCTTTCACCGGTCTACACTGCAGCTTCCTGACTTGCAAAAGAGAGCAAATAGCACCTACCAAACAGGATGGTCTGAGAAGTCTGCAAGATAACACGGTGCCTGGCATGTGGTAAGCAGTAGCAACAGTAACACAGTAAATACCATTAACAACAAATACATGGTATTTTTATACCATATACGCTCTTAAACCTAACCCTTTACCATAACCTAATAATTTATTATAAACTATGGTGAATTTTCAAATATACCTAAACTAGTAACTATAAGAGACTTTTATAGAGTGGCTGGTATGTGTCAGTGGGGTAGAAACTATTATTAGTCCATTTTCTGTTTGAGAAAACGAAAACCTAGAGTAGCTACATTAACTTGCCTCAAGTCAAATAATTCGTTAAGTGCTGAAGACAGGATCTGAACTTGGGCATTCCTAGGTAAACTACTCATCCTTCTTAAAAAAACAACACTGGGGCCCCTGAAGAATGGAGTGCTGGGAGAGCGACTTTGAAAGTACAGTTCAAATCAGGAAGAACGGGACACCTGGGTGGCTCAGTTGGTTAAGCAGCTGCCTTCGGCTCAGGTCATGATCCCAGCGTCCTGGGATCGAGTCCCGCATCGGGCTCCTTGCTCGTCGGGGAACCTGCTTCTCCCTCTGCCTCTGCCTGCCATTCTGTCTGCCTGTGCTCGCTCTCTCTCCCTCGCTCTCTCTGACAAATAAATAAATAAAATCTTTAAAAAAAAAAAACAAAAACAAATCAGGAAGAACATCACAAGCACAGACCTCCGTGGTCTCCTTGATCTCCAAGAGAAAGGTGTGCAGGTCGTCGGACTCTGTCCGCAGCATCTTCATCTCCTCCAAAGCACCCACTTGGAAACAGGCTTTGGAAGTCCGGGCTTTCAGTTCTCCCAACTCCTTCTGAAAGTGCGCGATCTGTAGGAGCCAGAAAAGAGGAAGGGCCACGGGCTGAACTCACAGCTCCCAGGCCCTCACAGCACGCGGCCCCAGGGTGCACCATGGCTGAATGCCAGAACAAAACAGTCATGCGCAGGTCTGTGCTCAGAGCAACTCCAGTCTCATGGTCAGGACTACTTCTGGAGCAAATCTGCAGGAACGACTTTACCTCCTCCCCGATTCCAGCCATCACGGGATCTGACTCTTTCCACTGGTGTCCCTGCTTCTCTGCAACGGGAGGCTGAAGTGATTTCGCCTGCAATGGAAGGCACAAGATTGACAGACGCATCCCCAGCCTGTGTTGAAGCAGCAGCATCAGCGCCTGGCCCCCTTGCAATACAGTCACTGCTCCCTTGCTCCTTCTTTCAAACCCATACTGACCGAGTACCTACTTGCTGTAAGGCATGTTCTAGACAGTGGAGAGAGGCGAACAGAACAGAAGACGTCTCTGCTCTGCCGGTCCTTACATTCTACCAAGACTAAGCAGTAAACCAGCCAGATCATTTTAGCTGCTGACAGTGACAGGACAAAAGTAAACAGGAACCTAAGAAGAGAAAGGGGGCACGAGTGGAGAGGAGGGGGCCTAGAAGACCCTCACTGAGCACAGTCACTGAACTGAGTCCTGAGATAAAGTGGAAAGCTGCGGAAAGCTACAGAAAGCTCTAGGGGAAGCACCTGCCACGCAGCGAGAAGAACAGGCGCAGAGAACTCGAGGCAGGAAAGAGCTCCAGCACGGTGGGGGCCGAGAGAGAGAGAGAGAGAGAGAGAGGAAACGTGGGCCGGGGAAGTCAGGGAGAGAACTGGAAGGGGCTGGGCAGGTCGTGTACGACTAAACCAAGGAGTCTGGGTATGTCTCTAAGGGTGCTGGAAAACTACTTTTGGAGCTCCGGGAGAGTTTGTTATTTGATTTAGGATTCTAAAAGATCTCTCTTGCTGCTAAATCAAGCACGGATGTCAGCGAGAGGGAGAAGAAATAGGGAAAGCAGACAGGAGGGTAACAAGGCAAGAGACGACAGTGGCCTGAAATATGACGTTCACGGGGGCAACGGATGTGGATTCATGCCACACACACGACACATCAGCGAACAGCTGACAACATCTTCTGCTAGTAAGGATTAGGGGGAGCTTCTGTTAAGTAGCGGGATCCAGGATGCCTTCTGGGTTTGGGGCTTGAGCGCACCACCTGGAACAGGTTCTTAAGGAGACAGAAATCAAGAGTTCTGCTGTAGAGATATTATAACTTGAGATGGTTTTTAGATTATTTGATACCTACAGCAATTACCATATAGAGGATTTGTAGACTGCATAAACAACCGTTAAAATAGCAAACATTGGGGGGGCACCTGGGTGGCTCAGTGGGTTAAAGCCTCTGCCTTCGGCTCAGGTCATGGTCCCAGTGTCCTGGGATCGAGCCCCACATCGGGCTCTGTGCTCTGCGGGGAGCCTGCTTCCCCCTCTCTCTCTATCTGTCTACCTCTCTGCCTACTTGTGATCTCTGTCTGTCAAATAAATAAAATCTTTGAAAAAAAAAAAAATAGCAAACATTGGGGGCATCTGGGTGGCTCAGTGGGTTAAGCCTCTGCCTTCAGCTCGGGTCATGATCTCGGGGTCCTGGGATCAAGCCCCATATCGGGCTCTCTACTCTAGTGGGGAGCCTGCTTCCCCCTCCCACTCTGCCTGCTTGTGATCTCTCTCTCTCTCTCTCTCTCTCTCAATTAAATAAATAAATAAAATCTTAAAAAAAAAAAAAACAGCAAACATTGATCTAATAAATACCATGTGTTGTGCACTATGCCAAAAGCTAGACCTATAAGCTGGGCATTTACTGTGTGCCTTGTGGGGGTCTGTGCTGAGGGCAGGAATGAGGCCAGTTGGCAAAGAGAAGGAAAAACCATGACTCTGGTCTCCAAGGCACACAAATCAAGTGAGAAAGTGACATAAAATTCTCTCAAAGTTAAATCATAATAATAAACTGAGATGACAAATTGTAAATCTAAATACGAAAAGAAAATAATAAAGCTTTTAGAAAAACACAGGAAAATATCTTTTTGACACCTTGGAACCAGAAATAATTTTTTTTTTTTAAAAGATTTTTATTTATTTGTCAGAGAGAGAGAGGAGAGCGAGCGAGCACAGGCAGACAGAATGGCAGGCAGAGGCAGAGGGAGAAGCAGGCTCCCCGCCAAGCAAGGAGCCCGATGTGGGACTCGATCCCAGGACGCTGGGATTATGACCTGAGCTGAAGGCAGCTGCTTAACCAACTGAGCCACCCAGGCGTCCCTAATTTTTTTTTTTTTTTAAGATTTTATTTATTTACTTGACAGACAGATCACAAGTAGGCAGAGAGGCAGGCAGAGAGAGAGGAGGAAGCAGGCTCCCTGCTGAGCAGAGAGCCCAATGCGGGGCTCGATCCCAGGACCCTGGGATCATGACCTGAGCTGAAGGCAGAGGCTTTAACCCACTGAGCCACCCAGGCGCCCCCAGAAATACTTTTTAAAACAGAACACAAAAAGCACTAATCATAAAAGAAAAGGTGGTATACTGAACTATATTAAAAATTTGTCACCAAAAGACACCACGAGCAGAATGAAAAAGCAAATCACAGAGAAAGTATTTGTATTATAAGGAACTCCGACAGAAATCTGTAAGACAGACAACCCCATAGAAAAACAGATTAAAGACTTGAGAACAGACACCTCATTAAAGAAGATATTCAAATGGCCAAAATCACATGGAAAAAAGGCTGAATTTAGTGGTCACCAGGGAAATACTAATTAAAACTGCAAAATATAACAATAAGAAATGAATAATCGCAAGACCGATGGGGATATGGAACAGCTCTCTTATACTCCCGGTGGGCATTTACTGAAAAGAAATACACACGTGTGATCTATGGCCCAGCAACCCCACTCCTCAGCAGACGTCCAACAGAAATGCGCACGTATGTTCACCCCAGCCCTTGACCTCAACTCGCAGGCTCACAACAACACTATTCACAATAGCTTCAACCTGGAAGCTCTTTCAGATGTCTGTCAGGTAGAATAAATACTTGTAGCATAGCCGCCCCATGAATTTCACATGGCCACAATGATACGGATCAATCTCACGAACATAATGTTGAGCCAAACTGCCCGATACAAGAAAACACAGTGTGATTCCATTTTAGAGAAGGTATGAACTCGCCAAACTAAGCTCCGCTGTCAGAAATCATAGCAGGGAGCCCCCTTCGGCAAGAGGAATAATTAAAAAGGGCACATGTAAGGGAGAATTCTGGGGTGCTGGTAATGTGCCATTTCTTTCTTTTTTTTTTTTTAAGTTTTATTTATTTGACAGAGAAAGATCACAAGTAGGCAGAGAGGCAGACAGAGACGGGGGCAGGGTAGTTGGGGGGGAGGGAAGCAGGCTCCCCGCTGAGCAGAGAGCCCAATGCGGGGCTCGATTCCAGGACCCTAAGATCATGACCTGAGCTGAAGGCAGAGGCTTAACCCACTGAGCCACCCAGGTGTCCCATTAATGTGCTATTTCTTGATCTGAGCTGAGTGTTGTTACCAAGGCATATTCAGGTGGTGCACAGAAATACTTTTTTTCCCATGTGTATTACATGCCAATAAAAAAGTTAAGTAAAATAAACTGAGATGTTATGGATAAACTGAGATGTTATGGAAAGCACAGAAGACGGCACTGGATAGATTTCTCAGTTACTTTGGGAATGAAAGGGAAAAAAACCAGGCGCTATAGTCTTTTCAGAGAGAGAGAGAGGATACACCAAAGTCAACAGCACAGCACGACAAGCTCAGGAACCAGCAGAGAAAACAGCGCTAAGACTCTGGGGCTGAGAGAAATGGCGTTTAGGAGCAAACGTTACAAACATTCCAAGCTCCGACTTCAGTAACTCCCATCACATAGCCCGAAGTACTATTTCAAAGGCATAAGTTCTAAACCACGAAAACCCGCTTTAAAAAGAACACGCATGATGGGACCGTAGATGAATACACACGCCAAGATAAGCCGGGTTTGCACATACCTGGGGAGAGCCTGACTTGGCCAGCGGAGGGGTTATCCTGGGTGACTTTTGCACTATGGAGGGCACAGGGCCTGGGCTGCCCTGAGTAGACCGCCCTGCTGGAATAAGAGGTCAGTGAAAACAGAGCATTTCTTGCCTCCCAGCATAGGTGTCCTTCCCTCGAATCTAAAAAAGTAAGCTTCTCAGTGTCCCTGGCCTCCCTTCCATGATTTATGTTACCAAGAGTGGCATCCAGTTTGTCGGAACTGATCCAAGATAATGAAAAAACACATAATACAATTTTAGATGTGAAACTCTATTTTATAAAGCAGATAAAACTGGAAAGTCTCTGATTGAGCAGCAGGTACGTGCATTTTTGTGCAGGCCCCGGAGGCTGGCCATTCGGCCCATCCTTACTCCCCAGAGACTCCTGTTGCACATCTGGAAACTGGAGACAAAGTGTAAATAATCCCATTACCTTGTAAGAACTCACATGGTATTCAGGGCCCTCCTGGAAGCTTCTAGAAAAAGGCTTGCTTTTTTTGCACATTAGAATCACCTAGGGAGCTTTTTAAAAAACAACTATACCAGAAACTCATACCCAAACCTCACTTCCAGAGAGCCTGATTGAACTATTAGGGATAGGATCCCCCAGGGAGTCTAGAGTGCCACTGGACTTATAAGCCAATAACCCAGGACCCTCCAAACCGTAAGAATTAAATAATGGCAATGGGGTGGGGGGTGGAGATCCTGGTAGTGAGCAGTGGAAATGGAGACCATGTATGCACATCACAGTTCAAGTTTCCTCTCCTACAATGAAGACAGATATGAAAAGACTAAGGCAAGACTTCCCAAACTACTGGCCTGACCTCTCCACGAATGTCAATGCTGAGAAAGATGAGAATGGCAAAGAAATATTTGACACTGAGACTAAAGACAAAAAACTGGAATAGAACATGTGGTCCTTGACTGGAGGAAAAAAAGCCATAAAGAACATTATTGGGACAACCGTCTAAGTGTCAATATGGGCTACAGATTAGATTATGGTTACATTTCCTGAGTATGATAACATATCACGTAACCCTGTATTTAAGAGATATGTGCTTACATGTTTAGGGGTGAAGTCTCTGTGATTAACTCTCAAATATTTTAATGAAAAAAAATCTTTGCTAAGAAGACACAAAGCAAACGGTACAGAATGTTACCAAGTCGGGGCGCCTGGGTGGCTCAGTGGGTTAAAGCCTCTGCTTTCGGCTCAGGTCATGATCTGAGGGTCCTGGGATCAAGCCCCACATCGGGCTCTCTGCTCAGCAGGGAACCTGCTTCCCTTCCTCTCTCTGCCTGCCTCTCTGACTACTTATGATCTCTGTCTGTCTAATAAATAAATAAAATCTTAAAAAAAAAAAAAAGAATATTACCAAGTGTTGTCTTGGTGGAGGGCACAGTCATTGTTACACAGTTTACACAACCTTTCTGCAGGTATGAAAGGGAAAAAAGACAGGCCAGGTACGTTTGCTCATGGAGTTATACTATGCACTTGGATCCAACCTGGTTATAAGAACTATTTCCACTTATAATCGCCATTTAATAGAGACTTGCTCACAGTAGGGCTGAGTGTGAAAATCACAGTCAGCCATCAGAAGCAAGAAGCCTGAGTACTGCAGGCCTTCCCTCGTCTATGGAACTTTCCGAACTGTTCTATAACTGCCCTTCACGTAGGGCAGGCTGCACGTAAGACAGATGGCACGTAACAAGAGACTTCCTTTTGAATCATCAGGCACGCTTAGTTCCATGAGAAACGTCGGGAGAGCAAGCGTGGCAGCACCCAGGTCGCAGCAATCTTCACGCCGAGGTACGACTGTCATAGCTCACCAGCACGAGACACAGGAAGCAAGAACAAATGGTCTCGTCTGACCACGGGGGCGAGGGTTCCTAACAACTGAAACACGAAGACATAAGAACTCAGGGCTGAGCTCTGGAGCAGTTTGCTTAAGATCATACCTGACGCCGAGGGAGAGACTGAGGACTTTGACATGGAGCTGGGTGGTGCTGAGAGCGGAGTGGGGTGGCTGAGGGGTCCAGAAGCAGCCGGCTTGGAGGCAGAGGGGAACGGCAGTGTCGCGGGCGCACCCTGGGAGCTGATGGCAGGAGTGGAGGGAGCCACGGCAGTGAACCTGAAACGGCAGTGAACCTGAAACGGCAGCCCGACTGCGCGAGGAGCGCCCGCGCTGAGGCCCCTTCACGCTGGTCGTGAGCAATGCCACCGAGGGGACTTACTGCTCCTGTGCTTCTGCCTTCGTGAGACAGAAACGTTTAGCTATTTCTTACAAAAGGTGGACGCTGCCAAGGAAACATTTTATCTTATCTTCTGCACACTGAGGAGTGAACTACTCCATGAAAATAACGAGACCTAACATGAAGGAGAAATGAAGTCTATCAGGACGTGAAATATTTTTATCAAGACAAGTGAAAAAAAAAAAAAAAAGGAGGCGGGGGCTCCAATAAACTTAGGAGAGGTTGGCATTGTCCTTCTGCCGAGGAAATCACTGAGAACTCACTTCGGGGCGCTCACCTCCTCTGGGGAGTAAGAAAGGCGGAGGGGAACAGATCACGGTCTTTGGGACGTTCATGGGCACAGAAAGTTAAGTCTCACCTACAGAGCAAAAGCCCAAAAACAATGTAAATGTCCAGCGTGAACAGACTGGCCTGGGACATTTTAGTGACACTACAAAGTGGATTCCAGGCAGCCATTCGAATGAGGTGGCGGTGTGACAATGGCAGCAGCGGGGATGACAGCCAGCACTGCCTCCGGGGCAACAGGAGCCAGCAGAGGGGAGCGCGGGCAAGCTGGGATCGCTTCCCGCAGGCTTGCATGCTAGCGGGGAGAACACGAGCAGCAGATAAAGCGGTAAAGAAATGGGATCTGAGGGAGCCGGCAGGAGCCCCACGGGGAGGAAAGCGAGGACCACGTTACGGAGTCTGGACTGTCCTGGAATAGCAGTGAGAGGCCCCTGAGAACCATCGGGCAGAAGAGTCACCTGACACAGGGACAACTTCACAGACCACTGTGGTGGCTGTCACGAAGCGCCTCGGAGAGTAAAGGGGAAAAGGACCACAAGAGATTCATTCCCCTCCTAGGACGTATATTCCTTATTGCTTCATTTTTTAAAAAATAAGGAATATCAGGGCGCCTGGGTGGCTAAGCTGGTTGAGCATCTGACTCTTGCTTTCAGCTCAGATCATGATCTCGGGGTCATGGGATCAAGCCCTGCAGGGGGCTCCATGCTGGGCATGGAGCCTGTGTGGGATTCCCCCTCCCTCTGCATGGGTGCTCTCCCTCTCAAAGTAAATAAATAAATTAATTAAATAATGAGTAAAAATAAGGAGGATCTCCTACATTTTAAATCTAAAAAAGCAAAAACAAGCATATAAATATAAACCTCTTATGATTTAAAAAAATTCTAAGAGACTCTTCTGGACTCCAACCACTGATTAAACACAAACATTTTACGTTGTTTAAATTCTTACCACTTGCCATTATTACTTTGGAAGGCAGGATAAAAGAGAAAATCTATTTGTAACTTCACTCACAGTGACTCAATTTCTAGCTAATAACACGTGATATTTCTACTCATGCCACCAAAGCGGTAGACTTTCTTCAAGTGTTACTTACTTCTCACTAAGGTTGACCTTGACCGATGAGGGTGGTAAGGCGGTCTTCAGTCCTATGTTTGGAACAGACGCACTCGACATCGGCGTGCTTTCCTGGGTAGGCTTAAAACCCAAGGATCCAAAGGAGAACGAGGTTGCGGATGGCGTCATGGGAGAGGCTCCAGGGGTGGGTGCTAGGGAGGCTTGAGAAGGAGGAGGGAAAGAGAAGATGAACGCGCCCGAGCCACTGGAATATGGAGGGGGCTCCCCTGGGACAGCAGCAGATGACTTCAAGGATGAAGAGCCGAAGGAGAACACAGAAGGAGCTCCAACAGCAGAAGGCAAAGAGAAGGTGGAGGGGGGAGCAGACAGTGACGAAGGTGGACCCGGTGGACCCGGTGGACCCGGGGCTGCAGGGGCTGGCGCGTCGAGCTTCTGTGGGGCTTGAGACGAGGTTGGGGTAGTGGGAGTACTCCCTGTGGTGAACAAAATGGAGAAAAAGGAAGGGAGAAGTTAGCGCGGTAACAACGGATGTCCACATGACAGAAAACAACTGAAAAGGGCTTGTGGCAGAAGGAATGCAGAAAGAACAGTCCTAGTTCACCAGAGGGGAAAGAGGGGCGCCTGGGTGGCTCAGTCGGTTAAGTGTCTGCCTTCAGCTCAGGTCATGATCTCAGGGTCCTGGGATCAAGCCCACATCAGGGTCGCTGCTCAGCGGGGAACCTGCCTCTCCCTCTCCTCTGCCTACTGCTCTGCCTACCTGTGCTCGCTCTCTCTCTCTCTCTCTCTAAATAAATAAAATCTTAAAAGAAAAAGTGGGGGGGGAGTGGGGTGGATGTGGACTTTCCACATGGTGAAATGGACAAAACTTTGAAGGAAAAAGAAGACACGAAAGACATTAGATTAATAGGACTTCACGGGCAGAATAAAAAAATGCATGTCTCAACGTTACAGTGAAAAACCATTCTGCAACATTTCACAGAAATCAGGGAAAAACTTTAATTCAGACCTCCACTTCATAATAGTCACTAAAACCAATTCCAGATAAATTAAAGATGTCTACATATGCAGAAGCACATGTTGTGTACAACTCCACACAAACGCGGCAAAAAGTGAAGAGTCACTGAAGAGTCTAATAACTTGAAATTTAGAAGTAACCAAAAGAAAAAAAAACCACAAAAGGAAAAGATTAAGATTTGACTGAGTAAAAATGGTTACATAACTTAAAGGTAAATGAACTAAAAAAACTCTGTGGCAAATGGTAATATGTTTTATATTTTTTTAAAAAGCTCATATAAATGGAGATAAAGAAATTTCAAGACTCTGATATAAGAACTTAATTCATACAATACATTGAATCTGCCTCATCAAAGAAATGCAAATTAAAATGACATATATTTTTATTGTCCTATAAATTATCAAAATTTAAATACATATAATCCCTATGTTTGGAGGGAAAAATGAACCTGAAACCTTTTACACCAGCAGGTACCTAATTTAGCATGACCTTTCAGAAAACACTTTAGCATTATGTCTCAAAAAATCCTAAGAAATGGACTCAGTAATCCCACTTCTAAGAATAAAGTCTAGAAGAATAACCTGAAACATGAAAAAGACATTTAACACAACCCAAATTCTAAAAGATGTTCAATGGAATAGTAAGCATTCTTTTAAATCAATCACGAAGATTACATAAGAACCTAGAAACAAAATTTAAATTAAAAGCATGAACACCAAAGATGTGTACAACAGGATTACAACTATGAAGAAAGATGTTTATGAAAAAAACACTAGAAGGGAAAGGCAGGTTTAAATATTTTTGTTTTCCAAAATTTCTATATACATCTTAATTTGCCAAGTTCAGTAAGTCAATAAATAACTAAGGAAGCAGTATTTTTTATCAATACATTTAAGTTACTGGGTCTGGATTCTTCCAAACTGTCTCAGCTGACAGTTTACCTTCACGATGTCAAAAGTAATGAAAGACTTAGGGTACAAGTATGAAAACACTTCTGAAAAAGAAGACCCCAGTAAACTGCCACTTTTATGGCAGTGTAAAAATGCCAGCAAATTTATTGTTTTGTTTTTTTAAAGCTTTTATTTGTTTGACAGACAGAGATCACAAGTAGGCAGAGAGGCAGGTAGAGAGAGAGAGAGGAGGAAGCAGGCTCCCCGCTGAGCAGAGAGCCCGATGCGGGGCTCGATCCCAGGACCCTGGGACCATGACCTGAGCCGAAGGCAGAGGCTTAAACCCACTGAGCCACCCAGGCGCCCCCAAATTTATTGTTAATACTTCCTTCACACAATATGGAACCAGTGACAGCTAACTTCTTTAAAGACACAAACATATAGATGTTCATCAGTTCCACACACATTCAAAAGACCAATGTGAAAAGTGTATGCCAGACCCGAAAGAAATTAGGGGCACGTTCCTAACTGAAAATAGAATTGAACATATGAAAACCCCCTGCTCATTCAGCCCAGCATCCGTGGAGCTGTAGCGTGGAAATGGGCAGAACCATTAACGTTTCCCTGGACCGCTTTAGCTACAGCTGGCTGCCTACTTTCTCCCCTCCAAGGCTCTCTTCCGCTCATCTGAACATGGCTGCCTCCTTTGGACCACGTGTGAGCGAAGACGGGGCTTTCTCTAGGAGTGGCGAAAAATAAAACTAGCCTCTCCTTGTGTTCGGGGGTTTGATGGCTAGTTGCAAAGTCCCTCACACTGAACTGTGCTCAGAAGCAAACATCATCCCGCAGGCTCCCAACCCCACAGGGTGTACTGCTTATGAACAGACAGACAGACCGTGCAAATGAGTATAGCTGATGGTACTCAGGAGCGCTTAAAGTAAAAAAACAACTCGGAGGCCGCGCTGTAGATGAGGAGACACACCAGCACAAGGCTATTATAGAGTCTGCCTGAACCCTGTTTACTTTTTGGGCTCACACTGCCAAACGCAGGAGCCCAAGTGTCTCAGCAGCTCTGTTTATGAACAATGCACTCTGCACTGGGAAGCAGCAAGAAAATATCTGTCAGCCTTACCCAAGCCAGCTGGTCAACATGCTTTTACTTAGACAGAGAACTGGTCCCACCACACATTTTTTTTTTTTAGCCAGAGACAGTTTAGTCATTGAATTCAAAAAGAGAAATGGTAAAATTTTAAAATATGGAACAATCCTCTTTTTAAAAAGTTTTCTATCCAGTTCTCGTAGGTGACACACTAGCGCTGAAAAATGCGGAAGTACAGATTAGCGTCTGCATGGGCACATTTACGTGTATAAAGACTCTGTACCAAAAATGTTGACTACGGCTGCTGATGATGGCTGATGGGCTCCAAAATGATTTTGTATTTTTTTTTTTTTTTTTAGATTTTTTTAATTTATTTGTCAGAGAGAGAGGGAGAGAGAGCAAGCACAGGCAGACAGAATGGCAGGCAGAGGCAGAGGGAGAAGCAGGCTCCCCACCAAGCAAGGAGCCTGATGTGGGACTCGATCCCAGGACGCTGGGATCATGACCTGAGCCAAAGGCAGCTGCTTAACCAACTGAGCCACCCAGGCGTCCCTGATTTTGTATTTTCTAATTTTCCTCCAAGAAACGTATACCACTTAAGCAATATTTTCAAAGAGGAGGAAAAGAAACCTGAAGAAAATTAAATATAAACAAAAACAAAATCTCCATGTTCCCACCAACCAGATAAAATCACTATTTGGATTTTAATATCCACCTTTCTAATATTTTCCCTATGTACATATTTTTTTCTCATGCAAAAACAATCAAAAAGTATACAGTGCAGGGGCGCCTGGGTGGCTCAGTGGGTTAAGCAGCTGCCTTCGGCTCAGGTCATGATCCCAGCGTCCTGGGATCGAGTCCCACATCGGGCTCCTTGTTCTGTGGGGAGCCTGCTTCTCCCTCTGCCTCTGCCTGCCTCTCTGTCTGCCTGTGCTCTCTCTCTTTCTGACAAGTAAATAAATAAAATCTTAAAAAAAAAAAAAAAAAAGCATACAGTGCATTTTCATGATACATTCCACAAGCGCTTTCTTTGTCAACGAATGTAATATTCGTAAGTTACACGGCGTTCAGCACATGTGTGTACAATCCCTTAGGACTACAAGTGTCTGTAGGATTCAGACCAGAGAACACAGGGTGCTATAACAGGACACTGTTGCTCGACGACCTGATGGGATCCATCTGGCTGGACTTCCTTCCCCCTAAAGTAAAGGTTGGAGAATAAAGCTTGTGGGGATGCAAGAATGTGCGTGTGCTCAAGGAAAAGTCAGTCCCAGCCTCATTAAGACACACTGGCCTGATGAAGAGGACCACTGTATGTCCCCACACAGTGTTCATCCTTGGCAACGGTCCGGAACAAGCCCCTGGTATTCCCTCTATGCCAGAGCAGGAAGAGACATGTACCTGATGACTTGGGTTGTCGCTCTCCTTCTAATGAGAGCCTTTCCGGCGTCTTCATGAGGGACCGAACCCCGGGATTTTGATTGATCATATAAAATGGACAAAGCACACCATCTGTTGAAAGTAACATAAGAACTGGAGCCGGTGGGAGAGTCTTCTCATCATCTGTTAAAAAGAGAAAGTGCAAGTGAAAAAAGAGCCAGGCCATGAAGTGAAGGCAGGAAGGGAAAGACCGCGCCAAGTGAGAAAGCATGTAGCAGACTCGCCCCCAATGGTAGTTCAAGTCCGTTTGTTCTGATTCTCACCCGAGTAGCCTCACAAGCACCGGCTCTTGAAAAAGAGCTCCTGCCGTTATGGACTGCCACAGTCTTGCCGGACCCCGCAGAAAAGCTCCAGCAAACTAAGGCAACCGTGACTGTCCCTAAGCTCCTGCAAGTCTAACAAGTGTCCCACTGTTCAAGATGTTCCCCTGACGGAGACAGGCTTGTCTAGTAGGGGCCTGGCCTAGCAGAAAAGCGACAGACTACTCACTTTGCAAAACACACAGAAGGACACAGAGAAGTGAGTCAAACTACCTTATATTCATTCACAACTGAATCCTAACATGTGTTTTGTCAATTAAGACTGAAGAGAATCAGTGTAAGTGAACTAAGGAGACCCAATAACCTGACCAGAGAAAGGACAGGAAGGAACTCAGTGGTGCTCACGAGGACACCGCTCTACACTGAAGCACGGAAGAGCAGAGACTCCATGTTCCGCGGCACATGTGTAGCTCTGCCATGCTCCAGCAGGGAGAAGACACACTCAGAAGACACACTTAGGCCCGCTTTGGAAGCCAAGCGCTTGAGGTCCCCATTCTCTGACCCCTGTCTTCACACTGAACACTGCTATGCAGGACTGGACGAGGGCGCTGCTGTTCCCATGCAAGGCCACCAGGGATGAGACCCTGTTCTAGATCTCACCCGTATGCGAAAGCACATACAGATATGTGCGCGTGCACACACACACGCAGACTGGCTTTTGTCTTATCGATAAATGTCAAGTTAATCTCATGTTGTCACGGCGTACTCTGTATCATTCTTCAAGTGGAAACGAGCTACAGAAGTTAAAAGCACCCCGCAGAGTAGATTCTACCATGAACATGAAGAACGGGACTTAAATATCAACCATACTCAGAAAGAAGACCACTTCTGTACGAGCTGCATCGGGCCATACTTACTGATGGTGATTTCCACTTGGTTAGTATAGTCGATGGCAACTCCCACAGGCAGCGAGTCATCACTCTTGTCTGTCACAGGCAGTTCAGCTCGACTAGAATCCTCCAGGAGCCAAGATTCCCAATTAATCTGGAAAAAAGTAGTAGAGGATGAAAACGTTATGTTGGTTAGAGCTCTGCATTGGTTCTCCCATTATACAAAGAGAAGAAAAGAAAAGACAAGTCACTGGGTTTAGATTAATGTGTTGACTCAACTCTGAAATCTGGGAACGTGGTCTAAAAGCCCCAAGCATCCTAGCACGTGAGGTGTTCATTTTCCAAATTAACCTACGTGCTCCTCATAGAACAAGTCCGTGCCTCGTGAATAAATCACCACTATCATGAACACTTTCCGAGGTACCATCCACCCCAACTAGGTGGGCTCCTAAAAATGGTGGATGAATCGAATACTTGCACCAACCAGTTATTAGCTGCTCCTAGAAATGTGGGCCTGGTACCAGGAACTCCGGTTGACCGCTACCACAGTCTTGAGCAGCGTGGCTTATAAAGCCGGCCAGGTGCCCTATGCTCACTTGTCCATGGAGAGAGTTACTCTTAGTTCTCGTCTTCCCAGATCTTGGCATCAGTTCCTTGCACAGGCCCCTCTTCCTGCCTCTGGGGTCCTTGAGAAACCACTAACTCTTTCCCATAAACTCCCCTTCTGCTTATGTCTATGCTTGAATGGGCTGTATTCCTGCAAATAAATGATTTTTGATTTTTAAAAATCACTCTATTTACCTAATTTTCAGTGCGGACCAAAATTGGCCAGCATGAATCAAAAGGGAATCATGCTCCATGAATAACAGAAAAGGAAAAAGCTGTTTAGGAAAGGGAACATAGGGATGCCTGGGTGGCTCAGTTGGTTAAGCAGCTGCCTTCGGCTCAGGTCATGATCCCAGCGTCCTGGGATGGAGTCCCATATCGGGTTCCTTGCTCGGCAGGGAGCCTGCTTCTCCCTCTGTCTCTGCCTGCCTCTCTGCCTACTTGTGATCTCTCCCTCTCTCTGTCTCTCTCTCTGACAAATAAATGAATAAACTCTTAAAAAAAAAAAAAAAAGGAAAGGGAACATAATCATACCCATGACTTGGCTATACTGTGAGTAATAGTTGCATTCATAAAACTGTAAACAAAATTGACTTCAACTTTGAAAAACCATCCACAGACAAAATAAAAAAGACTTTATAATCACTACAGAACAGAACGAAAACAGTACCAGTTTCGATTTTGCAAAAGACAAGCCGCAGACGGCAACAGCTGGCAGGTGGGGATAAGTATGCTAAAGGCAAGGGGGAGAAAGTATTCCTCTCACAAAGCAGGTCAAGAGATACTGTGTATGGTGACACCATAAGAAATGAAAATAAAAAACATTACTTATAGATACAAAGGAAACCAACAGAAGGAACTACAAAAGTGCTAGAACCCCTCTGAGAGGAAAGATGAGGATTTAAGGGCCATATGTGAGCTATATTCTCACCTGCCACAACAGGTAATAAGGTCTAAAATCAATAATCACTAACTAGGGACGAAGCAGGCTATTTTTTTTTAGAGGTGCAGAGAGGAAGAGGGAATCTTAAGCAGACTCCAGGCCCAGCTCAGAGCTTTACATGGGGCGTGATCTCACAACCCTAAGATCATGACGTGAGCCAAAATTAAGAGTCGGGCGCCTGGCCGGCTCAGTGGGTTAAAGCCTCTGCCATCGGCACAGGTCGTAATGCCAGGTTCCTGGGATCGAGCCCCACATCGGGCTCTCTGCTCAGTGGGGAGCCTGCTTCCCTTCCTCTCTGCCTGCCTCTCTGCCTACTTATGATCTCTGTCAGATAAATAAATAAAATCTTAAAAAAAAAAATTAAGACTCAGATGCTTAACCAACTGAGAGGTAAGGACGTAATCTTGAAAAGTAAAAATTTATGGGGCACCTGGGTGGCTCACTCGGTTAAGCATCTGCCTTTGGCTCAGGTCATGATCCCAGAATCCTGGGATAGAGCCCCGCATGGGGTTCCCTGCTCAGTGGGGAGCCTGTTTCTCCCTTTCCTTCTGCCCTTCCCCCCACTCACACCCTACTCATGCTTCCTCCCTCTCTCTCTCATGTTCTCTCTCTCAAATAAATAAAATCTTAAAAAAAAAAAAAAAGTAAAAATTTACAAGTTAAAAAAGGTCCCCTCTGAATAGGTTTGGATAAGGATGGGATAGGGCAGGGGTAATCTTTTCATTTATAAGCGCTTTCTATTATTGGATTTTTTTAGCCACATACATAAATCATCCTGATAAGAAACAAATATACAAGTATATTTTAAATGTGTCAGAACATAAAATAGTTGTGTTCTTAGAAAACCATTACTAAAGACAATCTAAAACTTCACATCAGACCGATGAACTCTAGCCTGTGACCCCAAAGTGGACCATCTTAGCCACTAAAAGAGCCACGTACTTACAGCGAACTGCCTAGCCACCCAGAGAATGAGAGATAAATCCCGAATGGTTGGAGAGGCATAAGTCTCTCTGTGGGGGGTGCACACAATGTCTTTAAACTCAAGGTAGAGTTTTTAGAAGTTTCCTGGGACACCTGGGTGGGGCAGTCAGTTACACACCTGACTCTCAGTTTCGGCTCAGGTCATGATCTTGGGATTGGGACGGAACCCTGCATTGGGCTCTGCACTCAGTGCTGAGTCTGCCTGAGTTTCTTCCTCTGTCCCTCCCCCCTGCACTAATGCACATGCTCTCTAAGATAAATAAATAAATCTTAAAGAAAAAAAAAAAAAAGGAAGAAAAACTTCCCTTTTACCACATCCTTCTGTGTTCAGTCTGCATAACCTACGGGTTTAGGAGGGCCTACCGCAATCTCCTCAGCCCGACTCCAGTCTGCAAGGAGGACAGAGTGCAAGAAAGGAGGCGGCGCTTACACACACAAGTGCTTTTAGCTCTCTGGTGGTTTTTCAAAGTGAACTACAAAGTATTGCTGCTGAGTCACAGTTTGGTACGATCTGCATGTTTCTCTCCATTAATCAAGGATGGGTTAGAGGTGACTGACCAGAGGGGCAGGTTCAAGCAACAGGAAGAAAATAAAGATGGTAAAACAGAACAAGGCAAAAAACCCCTCCTATACACCCAGATGTGCTCCTGGGAGAAGGTGATTATGTCGTATGTTTTTCCACAGATTGTGAGTGGATCTGGAAAGGACAGAAGAGTTTTTATGACAGGGCAGGAGCTGCTGGGTCTGAAGCCCACATCTGTCCAACGCGATATCCAAGCCGCCTGGCCCAGGCATTCTGTCACACTGGCCAAGTGTCAGCTTTGTTCTCACACAGAAACTCATCCAAATGGAGCAGGCTTCATCTAAACCTTCTCCATGAGTTAACTCCCTAAGAATCTTTCTCAGAAAAGTACCCCAGAAAAGCGACCAAAGAGTGAAATTTACCTGATCTGCCTGTCGAGCAAGGATACTGACTTCTGTTGAAGCCGCAGATGCAGCCAGCACTAAATCCCTTCAAGGAAGAAAAATAGAAGACCGTTAAATTGAAGGTCAGAGACATGACAAGAGCAAGTCAGAATTTCCAATAATCTACTACCCTGTTAACAGAATAATCTGGTGAATTTTCAGAAAAAAAGCTTTGCTTCTAGCTATCTATCTATCAAGGGAAAGCTTTCGCTTTCAGAGGAAAACTTTTTTTTTTTTATTAACATGTAATGTGTTATTTGCTCCAGGGGTACAGGTCTGTGAATCATCAGGCTTACACATTTCACAGCACTCCCCATAGCACATTCCCTCCCCAATGTCCATCACCCAACCACCCTCTCCACACCCCCCCACTCCCCAGCAACCCTCAGTTTGTTTCATGAGATTAAGTTTCTTATGGTTTGTCTCCCTCCCGATCCCATCTTGCTTCATTTTTTCCCTCCCTATCCCCTATGACCCTTTGCCCTGCCTCTGCCAGAGAAAAAACTTTAATATGTTCCTTAAATATCAATATTGTCCTAAGTCTTCACTGGGGTTATTGACAAAAGAGGGTTTTTAAGATTATTAAGTATTTGATCTAGGTAATTTAAGATTGGGAAAACAGAATTAGTCAGAGAGGAGTTATCCAGCGTCAGAGGAAAATATGTTCAAGGGCATCTCAATTCTCCGTCCTCCTTTCCTACAGAAAAGAATTTTAGGGGTGCCTGAGTGGCTCAGTCAATTGGGTGTGTGCCTCTGGCTCAGGTCATGATCCTGGGGTCCTGGGATCGAGTCCCACAGCCTGCTTCTCCCGCTCCCTCTGCTCCCCTACTCCTGCTCTCTTGCTCCTTCTGTCTCAAATAAATAAACAAAATCTTAAAGAAGAAAAGAAACAAATTGTGAAGTTGGAACATAGCACTGTGGGTGAGACCCGACAGAGAGGGGAGGCGGCCCTGCTGGCTCCCAGCTCACCACTCTTCGATGTGGCTGAGGTAGTAATGGTGCTGCCGCTCCGTGCAGCTGCCATAGCAGGGCTCCATGAAGTTCACAAAGATCTCTGGGTGCTTTTCTTCTTTTTTCTACAATGAACAGAAGGAGAACACAAAAAAATCCCACGCAATTTTTCTTTAATGCTACACAGATAAGGATCTCGAAAAAGAAAACCACTTATGTTTTATGAGAAAATTCCCTCAAAAACCTACGTCTGAACACACAACACACTAGAAAGGCAGAGGTGAGTAGCTGGGCAACTTGAATGCTGGCCACTGACCGAACTGGACTCCAACTGCTTTGTCCCTTTCTGGCCGTGGGACTGGCACGGACAGATTGCTCAGCCTGTCTGATACAGTTTTCTCACATCTGTGGTGGGCCTGCTGAACTACTCCACAGGCTGTCTTAAGTGTGGAACAAAATGATACACGTAAAGCCTCTAGCCCAAGACACGGAACCTAAGAAAGAGTCCAGAAATGCCAGAGCTAATATTATCCCTGGGAATAGGAAATTTTTATGATCTCTTGAAATAAGGACCGCAATAAACAGTATTTTGAAAGTTCAACGTTATCAGGAACCCAAGACTTAAAAAAAACAAGGCCCTTTTCTACATGTCACTGGCAAAGATTAAAAATGGTACCACTGCATCTGGACACATGTGGGGCAACTGCTGGTGGGAGATGTATAAACAGCCACAACTTTTGGAAAAGACGCTTTGGCAAAGCTCAGCATCTACCACTCAACCAAACTCATTCCTAGGTATTTATCCTAAAAAATAAGCATAGCTGCATAAAATGCACATAAAAGAACACATCGTGGTATTCCTTAGAACAGGAGAACACTGAAAACAATGTGAGCATCCAACAGTGAAGGAACCAAGCCAAGGATCTGTCCAAAAAGCCAGATACAGATTGTATTCACCGACTCAGAAAGATGCTTACAATTTCCCACTAAGTAAAACAAGGTTGCAAGATAGAGTAACTCATGCAACTCCCACTTTTGTTACATTTACACATTTGTTTATGTATTTGTAAATGTTTTTTTTGGACCTTGAGAGCCAGTAGTGATTTGAAAATACAAGCTCTACCTCATTTGTTTTTTTTTTAAATGCCCCTGCAATTTAGTAACATTTCGTAGATCTTGTTACTAATGTTCTTCCCAGTTTCCAAAATGACTCATTCATTTCAAAATGACTTAGGTCATTCTGCTGCTCCAACAGCTCCTTGAGCACCCAATGCACACCTCACCTCTGTCATCCGTCCCTTGTCATCATCTGCCTGTACCCTTCACCGTTCCCTCCATCGCCCTTCTCATTCCTTGATCTATACTTATTTGCTGACTAGCACACTCATCAAAATGTCAGACCCACAAAAGCAAGGACTCTGCCGCAGTCACCACTGTATAAAGCAGTGCCTGGCACGCTGCAGGCATCTGATAAACATCAGATAAACATAAATGAGAGAATTTTAAAAATCAAGGTGTTGGAGCACCTGGCTGGCTCAGTCAATTGAGTGTCTGCCTTCGGCTCAGGTCATAATCCCAGGGTCCTGGGACTAAGCCCCACATTGGGCTCCCTGTTCAGCAGGGAGTCTGTTTCTCCCTTGCCTTTTGCCCCTCCCCCTCACTCGTGTTCTCTTTCACTCACTCTACTCTCACTCCCAGATAAAAAAATTTTTTAAAAATCTTAAAAAAAAAAAAAAAAAAACAAGGTGTTTTCTTGCTTTCCTAAAATCTATCAGGTTAACATCTACCAGGACTCCCAGCTTCCAGCATAACCAAAAGTTAACTTTTAGGATTATTTTCACCTTATGACTAAACAGGAGAACATGCTGTAAGCAGACACCATAATTTTGGCCCCCAGGCCAATGGTACAGCATTTAAGTTTTACACTTGAAGTTGTACTAACCCTACCAGCAAAAAAGGGAAACTGAACCCAAAGCCTTGAACTTTATTAGAGGACCTCTATGATTCTCATAGGACAAAAATGTCCCTTTCATACACATACCGGGAGGAGAGCCATCACCACATCTGGAGAAGTTTCCAAGGTCCCATCCGCAGCAGCATATACGATTGTGAAGACGTAAGTGCCAATCCACAACACATCCAGAACTGAAACACACAAACTCTGATAAAGTATCTTATGTTTGGAATAACTCCTTTATGCTAAAAAATAAACAGCCCATGGATAAAAAAAAAAAAAAAACCAGAGTGCTGTAGTTTTAACAAAGGTCCAGATTTCACTGACTAAACACAATTCACAAATAGAAAGAATTCAAGAAGCCCAAGTTCCTCCCAAAGTGGTATTTTTTTCTGGCGGATTTCAATGAGGGCAAATTTTGAACAAATCCTAATAAAAAAATCAGGATCCATTTACTGTTATTTACCACAAGACAGAGGTGTCTAACAGAGGATGACTGTTATGCTGAATTAATTAGCTAACTGTAATAATGGAAGTGTTCACGCAGCAGGTGCTAACAGTTTCCTGAATGGGCACGTAGCCGCAACACACGATGTGAAATTTCTGCAATACTATCACCGCGTTAGAGGTCGACTCAGTAAGAAAAGCAGATGGGTTACCTCTGACAGGATGATCTGACTCATAAAACGGTGGGCAAGGGATGACTTTTTTTTCCTGCAAAGTCTGAAAGAGATTGGGGGGGTGGGGAGTGTCAAATAAATAAACCTGAACCAATGAAACTCTGCCAAACCCAGCATGTTCCCTCCAGAAACCACTGTGTTTCATCCTCCCAGCCAGGAGAGACTGAACACAGGGAAGAGTGAATGACTACATCCAAGATCCCGCCCTCCTGAAATCTCCCACAAATGCGTGCAGGCGTAGAGAGAGAGGATGCTCAAGCCAGTACTGTGTATCTTAGCAAAGCCACCCACACTGACACAGCCAGCCACCAGCACTGGAACAGAGAAGTAAGTTATGGTACATTCACACAGTGGACTACTATGCAATCACTCAACAGAATGAAGCGGTTCCATATATAATATACTGGAAAAAAGACCCTGATCAAGTATGATGTTTAAGACAAAAAAGGACAAGAGAAAACCAATAAAATTAAGCCAATTATCTCCTGACAGGCTAATGCCCTAGAAGAATATGTACCAAATTTCATATAACCACTTTTTGCAATAACGAGAAATAAAACCTTAATGTCAAACCCACACCACTACATTCCCTGCTCTACACCCACAGAGAACGGTCTCTAGAGGAAGAATGCACAGCAGCACAGGCCTTGGTACTGCCTGTGGACACTCCTTTCCATCCAGGCTTGAATGAACACACATGGATTCTTTGCCAATTTATACTGAAGAATATCTGTGACTATTATCTCAAGAAGACCACCGGGAGAGGATGACAGAGTGACAGGAGCATCCACTGTCTTGGGGGCCTGTAGTTGGAGAAACTGACCTTTCAGATGCACTCAGCTAGCAGACAAACAGTACGGCAGATGTTGTAACACATCCATACACAGACTATTTGCATAAGCATCCAGAAAAGTCTGGAGGCTGTCACTAAATAAAACACAGAGCGTGTCCCTGGAAGGACTATGGGACAGAAAAGAAGAGTTCCACCCTTTCCTGCATTTACTTGTTTACTGATGAATTTGTTGCAGTGAGCATAAATTATATCTAAACAGAAAAGAACACCAGTGAACCCCCAAACCATCCCAAAAAACAGTGGGTAACTTAAGAAAAGGCCTGAAGTCCAAGGCAAGACTTACGGGAAGGTACTGGACCACAGTTCCATTCTGCTTCCCCACTGCCAGCTGCTTTCCTTTGGGGCTCCAGCACACTGAGCAAAGAAGAAAATGCTGCCAGTTAAGAACTGAAGAGAATGGAGCAAACCAGTGAGGTCTGTACTGAAACAGCCATAAAATCACCACTTCATGATCCTCTGTCAGTCCATGGAAGGCTGTAGGATCATCCTTACTTGGCAAAATTAAAAAAAAAAAAAAAAAAAAAAAAAAGATCATTTTGACAATACAAACCAATTACAACTCATCACTAGGCCATTAAATCAACTTCTAAAAATGTTTTTTCAATGAAGTGTCGTCCAGAAAGCTGGAAAGTACAGAAAACTCTATAATCTTTAAAGAAGGAGAATAAAGATTTTCAAGTATCAAGAAATCATTCTCTTACACATACTTGATATTTGTAGTGCTTTCCTCATGCTTTTCAGTGTACTCTCCACCGCCCTTGTGGATCCAGAAACAATCACTCTCAAAAACACATCTCTAAACCAGCTGTACCAAAAGATCTCTTTCCCCAAAAAACCCACACACATTCAAGTTAAATCATGTCTGCTGCAGGGCTTCAAACATTCACTATGGAAATAAACAATGCTCTCCCCTTCTACCAGACAACTACATATAAAACGAAAAACCCCATTTGCGTTTATTTCTAGGAATTAATTTTTAAGTAGATTACCATTACTGTATGTTATGGAGTGAAAGCCTTTATTACCCACCAGATGTTACTGCCACTGTGGAAGGGAGAGTCGCACACACTTTCACTGTTTCTGTGATTTGCAGGACAGCAATGCTGCCATCGGCCAGACAAACTGCCATCATGGAGGGAACAGTAGGGTTCCACTTCATATCGATCACCATGCCTCCTGCATCTTTCAAAAGCTTGTGATATGCAAATGGGCGTTTTTGCTGTTTGGCCTTTTAAAAAAATGTCCAGAAGCAAAAATAAATTGATAAATTAATAAACACATAGACATTTAATAGAGGAAAATCATCGAACGTGCAAGTTTTCTCAAATTACAGTTCACTTTTCTCCATGACCAAAAATAAATGAGCTCTACACAACAGTCTATTTGCTATAGATGATTTCAACACAACTCTGAAAAATGGCAATCAATTATTTGAGCACACTGGAGGGACTCCCAGCAGGGGAATATACAAATGCAAATTAATCAGTAAAGAGCAAATATAACATTAAAATCTTGGCTCTGCTTCTTAATAGTGTTGGGTCCTTGGATGTTTAAATTCTTTGGGCCTGTTTCTCCATCTATAAAATGAAGATAATAGCACGTTTGTAAGGCCATGATACGTATGAGTGAGGACAAGGCATATAAAGTGCAGGGCCTGGCAGACAGTCAGTATAAAGACTCAAATTAGTGACAGTTTTCATTATGAAACTGCTTAGAATGGAAGAACACTACCAGAAGTGGTCAGAGACCCAGGATGTAGGATTTCTGACATTACTGTTAATTCTACAACCTTGGGCTAGCCACCTAAGGATCCCTGGGCTCTGGCTGTCTCATTTGTAAATGAGACAAAACACCCTGGGGCAGATGTTATGAAGGAATTTCTTAAAGTCCCTTCTATCTCAAAGATCTATGATCCTACAGTTAAGGATTTTCTTTTAAACCCATACTTTAATCTAGAAAATGATTCCAACAGTCAACCCAGGAAATTCTAGGTTATGATTCAATACCAGAAGATCTTTTTAGGTCTCATGTTGACATTAGAGTTTGCTAGTACCTTACCTCATTTGAAAATGTGCGAACATCAAAAAAAGCGATAATGGAACCATATTCACTGGACATCATGCACACGGAGAGTGTGAGGTTATCACAGCTCAGGGCCAGGTGGTGTATCGGGAATTTCATAGGAACCAGCAAGCTTTGAACTTTATCAACTAAGAAAACATAAAAAAAGACAAAGCAGAAGCATAAGCCACAAACCCTTTACCCAGGTCTGTGTGAAACAATTTTCACATCTACGTAAACATACGAGCACACTTTGATACCTGCTCATGCAGCTAAATCTTAGCTTTCTTACAGATGGACAGTGATGCATTAAATTTCCCAGACTCTTCCCCGTATGACCTATGCAAACTGGGGCTGCTGCCCTAGTTAATAATAACGTCCTGTACCCATATTTTTACAACAACGTTTCCTCTGTGTGTGGATGGTACTACTGCGCAATCTAGAACGCCAGGCAACAAAACCCTTCTCCTAGGCATCCCGAACCCAGGTCAACCGAGCACAAATAAAAGCATGGTAGAACAGTCAATTCTTCTTCCCTCTGAGTTCAGAGGAACAACACATCAAAGGACCAAAGAGAACAACCAGAAAGGCTTCCAGCCTCCTACCTGGAACTTATTCTTCTGGGGGATCAACGGGAAGAGTAACATCAGTTTTAATTTATATACTAAAATGATTTCTGCGAAAGGACACCACATTAGCACTTCACTACACCGCTCTCTCTACCGTGCAACAAAATTAAGTAACGTACTTATCTTATTGGGATCGTCACCAGGTTTATTTTGAATCAGAAGATTTTTCGTAGGAAAAATCTGCAACCCACTGGCTCCACCAGCAAAGACCAGGCCGTATTTGTTGGACACGGCAAGCAGACTCGAGCGTTCCTTGGGCAACTCCTCAGGCGAGTCAAAGATTCTCACCTTCTTCAGTGCTCTAAACTGAAAATCCTGTTGAGGCAAGAAACCAAGATCAATTCAGGGAAAAGAGGAAATTAAATCATGTCTGTCATTATATTCCAAAAGACCTAATTCCGGTATAACAAAATGAATATTACCCTGAGACCAAGGGATGTGTGGCTCAGTGGTTTTTAAGCTTCCTGTGCCTACTGTGGTACCTGGCATAGGGCTTATTAATGTCGACTGAATGAAATAAAGTTTTAAAACTTCTTTTGTGAAGTCTTCCTTAACTAATCCAGCTCACACTGATCTTTCCTTTTCTGAACTCCTACTTTATTGTCCTAACCACCACATGTGCTGCATATTCTAATTCATAATCTTGTCCTATTTCATGGTATTTCACCCTATTTTCCGGGTCACGTGACGCAGAGTGGTGCTTAATAACTGTGGTTAACGGGGTGCCTAGGTGGCTCAGTTGTTAAGTGTCTGCCTTTAACTTGGGTGGTGGTCCCAGGGTCCTAGGATCAAGCCCCATATCGGGCTCCCTGCTTGGCGAGGCTGCTTCTCTCTCCCTCTGCCTGCTGCTCCCCTTGCTGGGATCTGTCCAATAAATAAATACAATCTTTAAAAAAACAAACAAACTGTTGTTAAATATTGAAAACATCACCCAAATACACTGTTAGACTGGACTTCCAGTGCAGTACTCAACAAATATATGTATATATCCATGGAAATAATGATCCCAGGATGATAACCAAATCCCAAGAACTGGCTTAGGTCCATTAAATACTAAACAAAATTCCATCACAGAAAAGGGCAGGTATAGTCAATCTCTTAATATTCCAGACCTGTAAACATACCTAGATGGTATGAGGACATCTAGACACAAGTCCAAAGCCCTAGGCTCTAAGTCCAGGCATGGCTTGACACGTCTACCTCTGTAGCCTCACAACACTCTGCTTTCCTCCCACGAGTGCACCACTACCTCTGCAACACCCAGGGCCACCTCAGTCCCAGACCTGTTTCTTTCAACATTCATGCTCCTTAGCACTTCAGGGCCGGGGAGCCTTCCCCAACCTCCTGTCAATGCCTGACTCACCCAGTCTTCCACAAATATATCTGTATGCTTTCAAAGACAATTTTCAGTGTGTACCACCTCTTAGTAAGAATTCCCTAAGTTTGGAGTGCCTGGGTGGCTCAGTAGGTTAAGCCTCTGCCTTCAGCTCGGGGCTGAAGGATCTCAGGGTCCTGGGATCGAGCCCCACATCAGACTCTCTGCTCAGTAGGGACCCTGCTTCCCCCTCTCTCTGCCTGCCTCTCTGCCTACTTGTGATCTCTCTCTGTCAAATAAATAAATAAAATCTTAAAAAAAAAAAAAAAGAATTCCCCAAGTTTACCAATCACTGTATTAAATTGTACCATAAATGGCTGATTCTATTCTTCAATTCCAAATCTATCTTAAGTCAAGGTTTTGGTAAAAAAGAAGGTGAATTCCCTTTTGCTTACATTCCAAAAGGGTAAAAGCCAAAGACAGCCTTTCTCAACTTTCATTTTTGTACACTTGTGGTGTTCCACAAAAGATCCCTAACACACCCCACGTACTAATTTCCTTAGATTTGGTGTTTTACACGTAAGTGCTAAAAGATGAACTGAAATACTCCTTTTTTTTTTTTTTTTAAATACTCTTCTTAATTCCAAATGAGTAATGCGACCAGAAACTCACAGCTTTCCAGATGAGACCATACAGGAGTAGAATGAAATTTTCAGTATTTTTGTACTTCTCATCCTGATAATCCTAAATACCCTATTTGGATCGTGGACACAAGGGTGTGAAGAGACACTGGGATGAACAGGCACAGGAAAGCATTCTTCCTGTTATAATCAGTAACTCAAAGGGAGACTGTCATCGTCCAAGTCTGTGGTTCTGAAACCTTTCTCCTTCTGCCCCAGCGTAGCTGAGAAACGGACACGCTCTCATTGGTTGGCTCACCACTCCCACCCCGCTCGCGACCATTCTCAACAAAGAAGAATCACTACTCTAAATATGGGGTGGACTACTACTCCTTAAAGGCACCTCAGTGACGGGTTCAATCGCCTAAAAGCTTCCGGAAACTCACTCGTAACCGTCACCTGGATCACCTGCCCGTCTCTTCAGTTTCCCGACTGTACCCTGATTCCCAGTACCAAAGCAGTCCTTCTATTCCGTTCTACTACAGGTTTTGCAGAACGGGTGATGAACCCTGGCTCTGCGTCAGGCACGCCTGGACCGATTTACAGAGGTAGTGCAGTGAGTGTCCAAGAGAGGGTCTTTAAAAAACCACCTAGATTTCAGCCCCTTTATCGAACGTGACTTTGGGTAAGCTGCTTTCCCAGCCTCGCCGTGCTCCCCTTTATGAACAACTACTCATACGGCCGCTGTGATGAGTACCACAATGTCTGGCACACACCGAACGCTCAATAAACAGTCATTATTACCACGACTCCGACTGCCACATGAAAGTAACTAGGGTAACTCAAGCGGCGCGCACAAGACCAGGAAGGGACGGAGAAACTGCATTCGGCGGGGCTATCGCGCCGGCCGCACGGCAGAGTACAGCAGGTCGCGCCGGCGAGAACTCTGAACGCGGCAAACTGTTCAAGCAGGAGGCGGGAAGCGGGTAGCCGGCCCCCGCGCTGCGCCGTTCAGCGGGGTTCCAAGGCAACGCCGGGCCTAAGGAAGGGAGGGAGGCCCCGGCCAGTCTCTGACCTTCATCTCCCGCTCGGGGATCATGGCATCCATCTCGTCTCCCATCGCGTTACCCTCAGTTGGTCGAAGCAGCCGCCGCCGCCGCCCGCGCGCGGCCTTGCCCACACGGCCCAGGCTGCTCTGAGGCCAACTTCCTTTCCTCACCGAGGGCGGCGCGCAGCAGGCCCCACATTTCCGGCGCGCTTTGGTGACGTCGCGCGCCCCGGGCCGCCTTGCGGACCGAGGAGGCTGAGCGACCCACTGAAGTCGCGCGCTCTCCAGGCCACTGCTTCCCATTGGCCAGGGGGCTGGGGGAGGCGGGCGTAGCCCCGGGCCGATGCGCCTGCGCCCTGAAGCGCCGAGCTCCTGCCCACTTTGTGTGATTAGTGGTCAGGCACCCCGCTCCGTTGCTCTGCGCTCCTTGTGGCGCTGAAGCCTCGCAGTTACAGTGGAGCGCGCGTGGTTATTAACCGTCCCGGAAGGAGAGGAGTTAGGAACCTGACCAACATCTCCAGGGCGCAGCTCTTGAGAGAGGCTTTGGAGGGGGGGCGAGGAGGAACAGAGGTTCCGAAAGTGGGTGGATGGGGGCCTCGGGAGCCTCTTCGCTCTAAGCGCCGGGGTTCAAAGGGCAGGGCAGCGGGTACCAAACATCACCTTTGTCTACTGCTTTCAGGGTAATCATTTCCCGAGCAAGAGCCCGGGCACGCGCAAAACAACACGCGTTAAGCTCCAACGCATCCTAGTTGCCGAGGGGTTTATCGTTGCCATTTAACTGATGAGAAATCAAGAAAATTCCCCAGTGCCCCGCATTCGCAAAGTGTTGGTGAAGGCGGGGTTAGAATTCAGCTTGTCCGGATATGCTGATTGACGACAGTCCACCGTACAGGTGTTTGTGTTGGGATTATAAATGCTCTAGGACAGAAATTCATCTGGAGCCTGTGGGTTAACTGGAGGGCGGGGGGGCCTTCTGCCTCTTACTGTTTGGTTTTCAGCAAATTGCCTATCTGTTCCAAGGCTGCTTCTCATTTTTATTTTTTTAAGATTTTATTTATTTGAGAGAGAGAGCATGATGGGGGTGGGGTGGAGAAGCAAACTCCCCACCGTCGTGGGCTCCCTACTTGGACCCCGAGATCATAACCTGAGCCAAAGGCAGCCGCTTAACAACGAAGCCACCCAGGCGCCCCCATGCTTCTCATTTTGAAAATAAGGTAACATAATAGTATCAGCCTCATAGGGTGTTGTGAGGAGTAAATGAAGTTTAACAGAGCCTGGCACATAGGACACCTTCCTTTAGAGCTGTTACTATATTAGCTATCTTTTCTGAATTTGCTGAGCCCAGGAACTGTCCCCAAAACACACAAGTCAAGACCTTGATGTTTGTTTTATTTCTATCTATAGAGATGATATCTGGCGCCACACACATTCATTCTCTCTCTCTCTCTCACACACACACACACTTCATCCACCTGAATGTGCCCGCCAGACTCCTTCCTTTTGTCACAGGGACAAAGCCATACTTGGCAGTCCCTGAGTTGCTAGTTACATTGGTTAGATTTGGTCTTTCAGAAAGAAGACAGCTGAAGTTCAAAGAAGCTGAGCCCTCAGCCATAGAAGTAAGTCCCAGAGCCAATAGCCACAATCTGAAATACACAAATCTACAAATCCCCTTTCCAGGGACCACTTTTGAGCCCCTCTCACGTCAGAAATTGAGTTCTAGTAAATGGTGGAGGAACTGGTGGTGTTTCCCAGGACACCCCTTCCAATGAAAGAACTCTTTCCTGCCCTTTCCAGAAGCCGGGGACACACCCATTAAAGTGTCCTCCTCCCTTAAAGGAGGCTTCCTGCAGTCTTGCAAACTGTGGAACCCATTGAAATAAGCCTGGTTGCTTCTGCCCTCCTCTCCAGAGGAACAGGTACACTGACTATAACGGGTCGTTAAGGAAAGTATCACCTTACTCAAAGGTCTCAGTCTGTCCCAGAGAAGAGAGGCCAATGCGGAGGCATAGAGACAGGCAGTGGTTCATCTAATGATCTGGTGGGAGGGGAACACAGAGGAGGTGCTGGGGTGAGATTTTTCATTTACAGGGAGAACAGTTTTGTTGGGGTTTAAACTTCAACTAGGCTTGTGCATTTGAAGCAGCTCCTTAAACTGAAGGTCAGCCAGTTATGGCCAAATAATCCTGTTCCTGAACTGGTTGAGACCGACCAGTGGATTAACCCACCCTGGGCAATTCCCCAGCCCCTGCCTGCTCCACTCCCTCAAGCTGCTGCAAGGGCAGCTCCTCAGGTCCCTGATTATGGATCACTAAGGAGCCGCAGGGAGGCCACACCGACTCCCACCTCCAGCAGCACCCTGACATTTCCACTTAAAGTTTGGTGAGGGCTTCTGCAAGACCTTTGCTCGGTCTTGGGCCCAGGATTGCAGTACAGTCACCCCGCAGTCCCCGCTCTCCGTAACATTCATCTCACGGGTCATTGCCTGATTCTGACTTCCCCCACTAAATTCCACGAGTCTGTCCATTTCACTACCTGGTTCTTAGCTCTTGGCCCAGAGCAGGTGCTTAATAAATAGATAAAAGGGATGAGTGCATCTAAGTCCTGAGTGAGCAGGGTAAGGGACTCCAGAACACAGATGGGGTCAAGGCTGGTGTCCCTGCTCAGCCAAGATGAGGCGGAATAGGACACCTTCCGGGGTGAGTTCTGAGAAGTGGCTTGGCAGAGAAGCTCTAGGGAAGACAGAACTGCAGAGGGAGCCGGGCCCTTACCCCACCGTGGTGCTGACATGGAGACACTAGGAAGGCTGAGTCCTGGCCCAGAGCCTTCCCCAAGTATTTACCTAGGAGACTGCCCCTCCCCGGCCCAGCCCAGAGCAGAGATGAGGATGGGCACCGCATCCGAACAGGTGGGTTCCAGTCCAGACTTCTGTCTCCTGACTAACCCCTTGGCAAGGCACTTAATCCCTGTGAGCACCAATTTTCCCACCTGTGAAATGAGACGATCGGTCTAGATAACCTACGGAGTGAACCAGGGCTCTCAAACCTGTCAAGTCCGTCACAAGGGACCCCAATCCAATCCCCAAGCTTGAGCTTTTGGGTGATTGGAAATGGAGAGATGGGTTAGAGGGCAAGGCACATGTCAGGACAAAGTGGGGGGACTTAAAGCTTATAATAGGTGGTCAATAAATATCCGTTGGATGACTGATGAGTGAATGAATGAATGAATGAATGAGCGGAGTATGGCAGGAAGGCAAATGGGGGAGCACAGTCAGGTTTGAAGCAGATCCAGATCAGAAAGGAAACCTTCCATCTATCAGGTCTTGGCTTATTAGTGGTGCTGACTATTTGCCGTGAGCACTCTATTCCTCTTTCTCCTATTCTGTTGTCCTCAGCATCCTCCCCAAAAGGTGGCACCAGACTAAACAGAAACCCCTCCCAAGCCCCCTCGCCTTCTTTCCACCCCTAAAGACCTTTGCTGCTCCCACAAAGGACATGGGGGCTGCACTTTTCCTCCAAGCTGCCTGTAAAGGTGTGGCTGTGGGCAAGACCAGAGCATTCCTTCTAGAACCTTCTTGAAGGGCTCAGATCGCCAAGCCCCTCTTCTTCTCTCCTTCTGTCACCTCCCTGAGGATGAGAAGTGTGGCATGGGGGAGGGCGTCAGCAGGGGAGGTGGGACAGTGGGTGGTCACGCTCTAGATGAGTCAAGAGCACGGAACCACGGAGCTGTCCAAGGAAAGTACGGTTCCCACTCTAGGATCTTCTGAGAGAGGGCTGTGGCCCTCATCAGGGCCAGGCCAGCAAGCCTGGACTTAGCTCAGGGACCCCAGAAGGACAGACTGTGCCAGCTCCAAGCATGAGGATCATAGTCTTCCAGTCTCCCTGTCCTGGCCGCCCCCTCCAGGTTTTGGTCTGATGTCAGCCCTTCTGCACGGGGAAGGGGGAAGGAGGGAAGACGAGAGGGAGGGTCCCCAAGGCACAGAATTCCCTGGCCCAGAGTCCCTTTAAGGCAGATAATTTGTGCTTTACAAAGAGATCACTGATTTTGCTGATAGAAAACGAAACAAACGCACGACGACCAGACAAAACAAATAAGACAAATCACGATGAATCCAGAAGGGCAGCAAGAGCAGGAGGGAGGAACAGGAGCTGGTGCAGATGGTGGTCCTCAGGGCAGGCTGGCAATATCTCTCTCTGGAGGGGGGCCAACCGGCTTGGGGCTGCTCTCGTTGGCTTTTCCTTCAAACATCATGACTCTGGTTTGGAGACAGAGGCAGGGGGGAGGCAGGATTAGGATTCCTTCCCTCATCCAGGGAGAGATCATCCCAGCCCTCATGTCTGCAGGGTCCTCAACCGAATGCCCTTGCATCCATTCTCCAGTGGGATCTCCTCTATGTGAAGGGGCTGCTAGTCCCATTTCACAGAACAGAAAACTGAGGTACAAAGATCTCTGTATTCGAGGCCATGCATCTTCCCTTACCCATGCTGCCTAAAGGCAGAGCTAGGCTGGGTCATGGCTCTGCTCAAAACCCCTTCAGATCTTCAAAAACCACCCAAGGTTTTAAGAGTAACATCTGGGGTGCCTGGGTGGCTCAGTCGGTGAAGCATCCAACTCTTGATTTCGGCTCAGGTCATGATCTCAGGGTCATGAGATCGAGCCCCGGATCAGGCTCCACTCTGGGATGGAACCTATTTAAGATTCTCTCTCTCCCTCTCCCTCGTCCCCTTGCTCATTCTCTCTCTCTCAAAAAAACAAGGTAGCATCTTGGAAGTAGAGGATAGGGGTTCTGGATGGAGCCTCTGAAGGGAAACAGCCTGATTTGAATCCCAGCCCTACTATTTCCCAGCTGGTGACTCAAGGACAACCCCACTGGCACTCAGTTTCCATTTGGAAGTAAGGATGCCCAAAGGGCCAACAACCCTAGAGCTGTTTCGAGTACCCCCACTCTTCCTGTGGTCACCCTTTGGGTGGGCTCTTTCTGTCCACTGGCTATACATCCCATCCAAAGGGTGACAGTCCACAAGCAGCTTACCTCCAAGCTGATCTGCATACCCAAGGCCCTCCTTGACCTCTCCCCTTGGATGTCGAAAGGACACTTCCAACTTAATCCCTCAAAAACTCAGCTCCCAATTCCTGCCTCCCCTACCTGCTCTTCCCCCTAAAGTAAACAGCATCACTCACCCCAAATAGATCGGGATCATCTAACTCCTTGTTCTCCTCTACATATCTGGGCATTGAAGCAAACCTTCCAGCTCTGTCTCCCAAACCATTCCTGATTCCAGAAGCTTCTGCCTACCTTCACTGCAGCTTCTCCAGGCCAAGTGGCCTCATCTCTTGCCTGCACAGCCTCCCTCCTGCCACTCTCACCCCTGCTGCAGCCAGAGGCTTTTAAAAGTCAGCCCCTAGCTTAGAGTCGTCCAGTGGCATCCCTTCACATTAGTGCCAAATGCTGAGTGGGACCCAGACCCACAAGGCCCCAGGTCACCTGGTCTGCAAACTCATCCTTCACTCCATGCACTCACTGATGGACAGACACACTAGCTTCTGTGCTGGTCCTTTGAGCACACAAGCAGTCTGCCTCAGGGCCTTTGCACTTGCTTATTCCGCTGCCTGGAACGCTTTCCCCTTCGGATGGCTCATCTCTTAACATCTCTCTCCCTCGAGGCTCTGGTCAAGTGTTGCCTTCTCAATGAGATCCTCCCTGCCTACTCTCCCCTCCGTCTCTGTTCCTCTGTCCATTCGGGTTTTCTTGGTGCTACACCATGGCAATCTGGCATTTTAGTTTCTTGGGTTTTTTATTTTGTTCTTGCCTATCTCTTGCCATGAGACTATAAGCTCCATGAGGCCAACAACTCCTGTGTCCCTGACACCAGAATAATTCTTGGTACATCGTTGGTGCTCAATAAATATTTGCTGAATTAATAAATGACACATCTGAGGGGTCACTGGGTAGACCAGAGCCGACCACAGAGTAAATGCACTGAATCCTGGGTGTTTTCTGAGAGCATCAACACTCCCGTTGCTGCCACCTGTGGCACGCGGCATCCCAGGTGTACTGTGGTCTGACCTGGACGGTTTTCCACACCGCTTGCCCCACCCCTTCCTCACACTAGAAGCTCTGCAGGCTGAACCAGGGGCTCATGAGCAGGTCCTCAGCTTCCTTGGGCCTCGACTCCCCGCTTTGTAACAAATGAGGCAGGTATATTTGACATTCGTACGTTCAAAACCAGAGACCCTCCAGGGTATCTCTCTGCAGCGGGGGCAGGGGCTGGGAAGCGTGACCTTGGCCACCACAGACCAGGTGTTTGCCAAGACCCAGGTACTGGGCTGCGGCCTTCATATGCGTCACCTTCATATGCGTCATGACATTTCGCACAAGAGACTCACCATCATCTCTCGCTTACAAACCAAGAAACTAAGGCCCGGAACCAAAGGGGATTTGCCCAGACTCAATTAGGGGGCAAGCAACCGCATCAAAATTTGAACTCTGCCTCCCTTCAGAGCCAATTGTTAAATATATAATGCTCTCCACAGCCTCGTGGGTAGTGGAATCACTTTTCAAATGAGGAAACCCAGGCTCAGAAGGTTTCACAGAAGATTTTTTTTTTTTTTAAGATTTTATTCATTTATTTGAGAGAGCGCACAAGCAGGGGGAGGGGCAGAGGGAGAGAACAGATTCTAAACGGAACCGGGAGCCCAACACAGGATTTGATCTCAGGACCCGGGGACCATGACCTGAGCCGAAGACAGACACTCAACCGACTAAGCCCCTACGCCCTCAAGGTGCCCACACGGTAGATTCATCATCCCCGCCATCGTTCTGCTTCCTGAGCACTCATTCTACCGGAAAGTTCTGGGTACGTATTAATGTGCCCATGACAGATGAGGAAATCGGGTTCAGAGAAATCAAGCCCCTCGTGTCCAGCAGGTCCCACGAGGCGTTCCCTCCTGGCTGGGCTGAGGCCTTCCCACGCACAACGACTCTGCCTTCGGAGGCCCCGGGAGAGGCAGGGGGTACTCACAGTTTAAGGACAGCTGACCGCTTTCCCAGCATCATGTTCACAAAGTCTCGGTAGGAGATGGTGTCGCTGACACCCCCTGTCACCTCTGAGATCATCTTTTTCATCTCCAGATGGGTCTTGGGGACCCCAAGCTTCTCCATCATCCTCTTTAAAGACATCAGGTCTGTGAGAGGAAAAGCAGGTCTGTTAAGTGGAGACAGGCTGCGGGCCAGGCGAGGAAGAAGGTAGAGCTCCATGGCTCTCAGCCCCTGCCCGGGGACTGCAGTCCAGGGCCCTTCTCCTCCCCGGCGGGTGAACCCATCACACCGTCCCTGCTCTCTTCAGAGGTAGTACAGGGTAGTGGTTAGGGACAGGGACCTGGGCTGGAACCCAGTCCTGCTCTTTCTGGCTGTGGGACCTGGAGCAAACTACTTAACCTCTCTGAGACTCTGCTCCCATAAGCCATCAAATGGGTTGACGGGGTCATCTGAGAGGGCGCGATGCACAAGAAGTACCCAGCACAAAGCAGGTGTCCAGCAATGGGGCCGTTAGGGGTCTGTTAGGTCTGCTGAGCCCCAAGGTCAGGGGGAGCCATGTGCCCGCTGCTCCAGCTCCCTGGGGAGCCACTGCCCAGCAAGGTGGGGTCAGGGAGTAGGCTTGACCCAAGGCAGGGAAAGCCATCCTGTAGGGTGCTGGGCGGCAGCTTCTCTCCACCTGCCACTCCCACCCGGCAGTCCCAGGGTTCCCGCCTCGCCCACAGGGCACAGGAGCCAAAAATATCCTGCAGAGCAGGAAAACCAACAAAGGAAAAAAATTCAAGAAAAACAAGGGAGGCACCAAAAAGTCACTACTCTCTGTAGAATCGATGCCTCTGACCTCCCTGCTCCCCAGATCTTAGGCAATTTCCTCCAGATTGTTCTGTGAACAATGGCTCAGCAGAGGGTGGTGGGAGAGAGGCGGGACAGAGGGCCGATTTTTGGGGCCACGGGTGTGGCACTACAGCTCACCCGAGAGCAGGGTGGGCAGGATGGATGCCAGACCCCCAGGTGCCAGAATGTCCAGGGCATTTCAAAGAAAACTAGGCAGCCCTCTGCAGGGAAAAGTTACAGGTCCCCCCATGCTGCTGGCCAGGACTGAAATTGGCAAGACCTTTCTGGAAGGCAGTTTGGCAAGATGCCTCAAAAAAGTCTTTGACCCAGAAGATCCAATTCCCAAGATTTACTCTAAAGAAATAATCGGAGATCTGGACAAAGATTCACGTACAAAGACGCTCTCCACAGGACTATCAAAGTAGTTAAAATTGGAGCTTTCTAAATGCGCAATATTAAAACACCGGCTAAGTAAGTTACGGTCCGGCCCGCGATGGAATATTATGCAGCTGTTAATTATATTTCAAAAGAAAAATTAATCATATGTCAAAACGCTCACAATATATTGTTTTTTAAAACGAGGTTCTAACACGGTTATAAAACAGCATTTGTGATTAGAATAAAGGGTGGGAGTATATAAACCAAAATATTCACAGCGGTTATTTCTGGGAGGGAAGACTGTGGCTGACTTATTTTCGTCTTTGTGCCTTACTGCGTTTTCCAAAAGTTTTTATGATGAAGATGTATTAGTTTGATAACCCCAATTTTTTTTTTCCTGAAGGAAAATAAGGATAAAAATATTTAACAAGGAGAAGAAGGAGACAAGACGGAGGAGTAGAAACATCGCAGAGGCGACAACACTGAGCTCAGGGCCAAACAGAGAAGGGAGAGCCAGTTTGGGAACCAAAGGCTGGGATCTGGACCCTGGGCCGACCACTTGACTGCCATGTGCCCCAACCCAGTCGGTTCACACTGCTGAGCCTGGCTTCCTCATCTGTAAAATGGGGATAATTAAGCCGGCCTTGACCATGTCATAGCATTACTCGTGAAGGTCAAGGGATGGTCTTGGACCCAAGGGCCATGGGACAGGCATTTGTCACCCCCAAGCCAGGACCACACGATACAGTCAGGATCTGCTGGAGGAGGGAAGCTACGTACACAGGAGCACCATGTCCAATGCCGGCCAGCGTACAAAGGCAAGGACAAAGGAACCGCCAGTCCCCTGGGACCCGGACGTCAAGAGCCTGAGCATCTCCAATCCCGGGCAGGGGTGGCACCTGGTGTGGAAGGCTGAGACGTGTGCGGGAAGGTGTGTGGGAGGGAAGCAGTGAGGAGAAGAGTCTGGGGGCAGTGGGTCTAGGCTTAAGGCTGGCAGGCTGGCCTGGCCCATCGAGGGAGCTTTGGTGTGTGCCCCTCCCCCACACAGAAGGCCCAGTGGGTCTCTCCAGACCCTCAGATCCTCCCCCCAGCAGGGACACCCTCCTCCCCTTGCACAGTCGAGGCCTCACTTACCAATCTCACCCTCATTGTTCAGGTCAAACTCCATGTACTTCTCTGGAAATCACAGAGCAAAAACTGGGATTAATTAGCTCCAAAGCAGGGTCCCAGAGATGTCCTCGAAGGCAACAGGCCGTGTCCCCAGGGAGCCCACATCCTCCTCCTCCTCCTCACACCCTCACTTCGGGGTCTAGACACGAGTCCCATCATCTCCACCACTGTCTCTGGAGAAAGAGCTCCCCTGCCTGCACCCCTCTTCCACAGGCGCCATGGTATAAGGGTCTAAGGGGCCACTGTAACCTTCTGCTGAAGTGGGGCTTCCTCCCAGCTGCTTTCTCCCAGGTTCCCACCAGCATGAGCTGGCTGTGTCACAGTGACTCCAAAGTGACTGGAACAGATTGCCAGGCCCTGATCTATGGGTGCAGTGGCTTTAGGAAGGGTGGGGTGAGGTGAGGAACTGGTCGGTTCTAGTGATTCTGATCCAGGTGTGGGAATCACCAGTTTAAGGAATCCCTGTGGTTCTGACCTTTTTGGGGGCGGGGGTGTCTGTGGGCACCACTGAAAATCTGGTGCTCTCCCGAGAGAAATGCCATGAACCTGCCCTTGACCCAAAGTGGCACATACAATGCCCAGGGGTACACAGACCCTCCCCATCACCTACAGACCTTGAGTTAAGGCTCTCTGATCAAAGGCAAAGAGCCTTGTCCTCCCTCACCTTTGCATGGCTCTCCTAGGGGAGGCGGCAGGGGTCGGTGGAATGGAGCAGGGATGGGGAGAGGGGGTGGTTTATCCCACTACTTCTTTCTGTTCAATGGAAACAGCCCCATTGCATAATGGTTCAGAGCAGGGGACTTTGGAGAGAGACCAACACGTGATCAAGCCTTTAACTCTGCCATAGGCAGGTCGTGTGACCCCACACAAGGGATCCCCACCTCTCCGAGCCTGAGTTGTTTCATCTATAAATCAAAGTCGCACTCGTCTCCCTCCTGGCTGACTTGGGAGGAGTTGGGGAGCTCACGACACAGCATTCGAAGTGCTTCCCACAAGGTCAACACTCAACAAATGCTTTGCCATCAGGGTCCTGCCTGAGGACAACGAAGCCGGGAGTGGTTTGAGGAGTACTTGGCAGGCTCTTCGCCTTGGAGCAGGGAGGACGTCCACAGTGCCAAGCCTGGCGGGGAGGGGGAGGGGGGTGCGGCCTCGAGGCGATCTGGCGAGGTCCTCCAGCGGCCAGGGCTCCCTGCGCGCAGAGAGCATCTCCCAGGCAGGAAAGGTGGGTCTGCTGGGCTCCTTATGTGCACGGCTCCTCTCCTTTCGAGCTGCTGGCTGGGAACCAAGCACCAGGGCCCGGAACAGAGGGACCTTTATGCCGCCCCCTCCCCGCGCGGGCTCCCGGGCCCTGTTTTCTTTTCATCCCGTGCTGCTGGGATTCAATGGGCAGAAACTCTGCCCCCTGCCCCACTGTGGTGACACAAACGTCCATTCTGCACAGGGGCTCCCGAGCCGCTCCCCCGCGGAGGGGAGAGGCCAGGGCTGCTACAAAGGGCTGATTGTGTGCTGGGGCCCCGGGAGCGAGCGGGGCCTGGGCAGCAGCGGACAGGAGCCAGGCTGAGCCCGCCTGTCAGGCAGCCGTGGTGGGGTGGGGTGGCGGGGCTTCGGGCAAGGGTGAGGGGCCTGGGGTGGCATGGAGGCAGGTAGAGGGGCCAGTGCCTGTGCCCGTGGCTGGGAACCCCGTCTCACAGCCCACCAGGAGGAGGGCGTTCTGAAAGAAACAGGGGGGCACAGGCTGGCCTTGTGGGGTAAGGAATCCTATGTGCCAGGGGGCCAGCCCAGCTCTCCAGGGGAAGGGGAGGGCAGACAGCCCCGGCTCACCTTTAAAGGCCGCAAGCTTTTCTGGCAAGTTCTCTTCATCACTGTACTTCTGGTCACAGAGAAACTCCTTTGAAAGTGAAAGAACAGTGCCGAGTCCCAGGTCAGCAGGCACAACCCGCTGCCATGGAGGCCCACGGTCCTGGTGTCTGTTCCCACACCAGGTGGCTGGGCTTGGCCGGGGAAGCACAGGAGGCTCTAGTGTTTGTCCTGGCTTCCTATCAACCCCCAGAGGCAGATCTGCAGGAACCTGCCCCTCGGGCAGGAAGGGTCTGCCCTAAACACCTCCAGCCAGCCTCTGAATTCCCAGCGCAGGGACTGGCCCTCCTCCCCCAGGGCAACCCAGTTCCAAGATCCATGAGGCCATGAGCCCCGCACACAAGCTGCCTGGTTTCCAGCACTCACTTCCTAAGTGTGTGACCCAAGCTTATTAATTCTTCCCTATTCCTCTATGGTTTTGTCTGACAAATGGGTACAGTCGTCGCAGCCACTCCTCAGGTTTGTAAGAGAATCCAAGGCGAGTGTCCGCATGACTCTTGGCACACAGCAAGTGCTCAGGAAACAGCAGCTAGTGCATTGTTAGCCTCTGCTCTAGCCAGAAAATGATTGTATATTGCTTGGGAGGTAGGTTACTCTCTCGTCTGTGTCCTCAGCTGTAAAACAGGGCCACCTTCCGCTCAAGTGATGCCTTTCAGAAGCAGATGTGCAGGAGGGGGAGGGGCGCGGGACACAGACAACAGCCTCCAGAATGAAACACTGACCCGCATGATCTCTTGGGCTCTCCCAGTGGGCCCACAGGGTAGCTACTATTATTACTCCCATTTTACAGATGACGGAACGGAGGCCCACCCAGGCAGAGCTTCACCTTGGCTCCGACTCCCGGAGAGCTCACATCCCTAACCCCGACACTTAAAGATGGGCGGGAGGCAGCCGTTCATCGGGCTTCAGAACAAAATGCTGCTAATTAGTAAGCACTTGCTATGCTGGGCATAGCGTCCAGTGCCTTGCTGCCGCTCTTCAAGCCGCCCTAGAGCCTGTATTCAGATGGGAAAGCAGAGGGCATGTTCCCATCCTAGCGCCAGACTCCACAGATCCCCTCTCCTCCCTGGACCTCGCTTTCCTCATTACTGAGCAGACCGGACACAGGCGTCGCCCCCTCCGCCCATTTCTGAGGGACCACAGGGTACACGGTTCTGGTTGAGGCATCAAGGGAGCAGGTGAGACCAGGGAAGTAAGGTCTGTACTGTAAAATGACAAGAAGCCCGTGTTTAGAATGATGTTAAACGTCATCTGGACCTGCCACTCCATCTGTTTCTAAATTCCTGTGGGCATGTCCCACCAACCGACCCCTGAGTCTGTACTTCTGCATCTCCCAGGACATAAGACTGTCCAGCCTGCCGTGTAAACCCCCCTTTAATGTAGGAGAACGAATAGGAGAATAACTGAAGATAAAGTACTCTGGGTTTGGGTCTCAGTCCCCTCCTCACCAGCTGTGAAATGGGTACAAGGGTATCCATCTCCTCGGGTACCTGCTCCTTGACGGGGAGAACCCACTGTGAAAGCTCCGTGCCAGGCGTGTTCGTCCGAGCTCAGGAAGCAGCGGCACGGCTAAGAGCAAGGAGAATGTGATCCCTTCCAAGGCTCACGACCTCCACATTAACTCACCCCCTTCGACAGAGAAGGAGATATCCACCTGCCAGTTTGGCTCCCCTCCTTGGTTCTGGGGGCTCTGTCCTACCCCTTGAAGCCAATTTGCCTGGATCCCTAGAGGGGATTGGTACCTACTGTGGACAGGCTCTGGTCAGTGCAGGATTTCTGCTTTGGGAGGGCACTGTGCTGTCTCATTAGGGTAGGAACGGCCCTGCCAGAGAGGTTAGATGACCTGTCTGAAGTCCTAGAGCTAGAAGGGTGCAGGCTCGGTTTGAAACCCGAGCCTGTTGGACTCTAGGGTCCAGGCCTCCAGCAGCAACCACGGGGCCACCCCAGGGCCCACCATGTGGATCGGCCACACATCGGACCTCGTTACCAAATGCCATGCAGGGTCCAGCCCCCACTTAGCCAGAGCTGGGCTACCCTCCTCCTGGCTGGCTCTGTCCAGGACTTTTCTTCTTGGCTCCCTCTCGTCGCTCTTTTCCACCCCCCACCCCATTCTCTGACCCGAAGTAGGACAATTAACTCTTGTCTGTGGCCCCAAGCAAACCAGACGCCTCCTGGGGTCACAGGGCCCATGGTCTGCACAGCAGAGGGACAACTAGGTTCCGCAGTCAGTGGTTCCCAGACTTTGAGATAATGCAGAAGGAAACACTTCCCAAAAAAGTAAAAATAGAGGGAGGTGCTAAGATAGGGCTGCCAAGGTTTTATTTTGCCAAGTGGAGACTATACACAATCACCACTGACTGTTGCCACGAGTTCAAAGAAGGACATTCCGGGGGCGCCGGAGTGGCACAGTCTGTTGAGCGTCCAACTCTTGGTTTTAGCTCAAGGTCATGATCAAGGGGCCCTGAGATTGAGCCCCATGGTGGGCTTTGCACTCAGCACGGAGTTGGCTTGTCCCTTTCCCTCGGCTCCTCCCCTTTCTCTCTCTCTCATTAAAGATATTTCGTGAAAGTGGGAAGTTCATAATTTTTTAAAAGATTTCATTTTTAGTGAGAGAGCATGAGAGGGGAGGTCAGAGGGAGAAGCAGACTCCCCATGGAGCCGGGAGCTGAAGCAGGACTCGATCCTGGGACTCCGGGATCATGACCTGAGCTGAACACAGTCACCCAACCAACTGAGCCACCTCGGCGCCCAGGAAATTCATAATTTTTTAAAAAAGATTTTATTTATCTATTTGACGGAGATCACAAGTAGGCAGAGAGGCAGGCAGAAAGAGAGAGGAAGGGAAGCAGGCTCCCCGCTGAGCAGAGAGCCCGATGCGGGGCTCGATCCCAGGACCCCGAGATCATGACCTGAACCGAAGACAGAGGCTTTAACCCACTGAGACACCCAGGCGCCCCGGAATTCATAATTTTTAAGTGGACTCCATTTAGCCTATGTTCGGATCACCGCATCGCCCCCATGTTCCCTCAGCTTTACCATCTCGGGAACCGGAAAACCTTCACGTGGGAGGCACAAGGGTTTGGGCAAGGCCCAACATCTGGGAACCTCTGGTGAGAGGCCTAGAGGCCCTCCCAGCTCCCCCGTTCTGATCGACCAGAAATCCTGCACCAGCTGGAGCCTGTCCCCAACAGGTACCAACCCCCTGTGGAGACCCAGGCAGGTTGGGCTCAAGGGGTAGGACATGGGCCCCGTCTTGGAGAAAAACCACACAAGGACGATCACAGGACAACCAGGCAGTGGCTTCTGTCCACTGGGCCCGACCCCGGGCTGGCGTGGTGGCGGGAGGGGGGGGGCACGATTATTGTTTTCTCACCGCCGAAGCCAGTTTTCTCCTTGGCGCTTCCGACCACCTAATGTGCTCTTTTATTGGTGTTCACCCCCCCCCGTCCCCCCCACTGCTAGAATGAGTGCCTCAGCCACCCTGGCCCCCTGTCTGGGCCTCCCCCCATGCCAGGCTTGCTCCCACATCGGGACCTTCGCCTTTGGCTATGCCTTCTCCCTGCAGCGCTCACTTGCCCACCGCCCCACCCCCTGGCCCCGTGGCTCTCTCCCTCACCATCCTCACGCACTGGCTCAACTCTCCCCTTCTCAAGGAGGCAGACCCCATCCATCCTACCCACTGCAGTCCCCTGCCTCCACTCCCAACGCCCCTTATCTTGCTGTGCAGCCCCTTTTATCCCACGGGATGAATCATTTGCTAACACAGTTCACAACATTATGCTCATGAAGGGTGTTGTCTAGGGTCTGTCTCCCCGCCCGCCCCCCCACTACAGTGTAGGCTGCACATAGTAGGTGCTCAGGAAACATGTACGGGCTGAGTGAATGAACTGAGACCCAGGACCCAGGGAGGATAAAGAACTTGCTCAACTCAGCACAGCCGGCAAGTGCCCAAGCTGGGATTCAGGTCCACAGTGAAGGCTGCCTGGGCTCCTTCCCTGCACAGAGCTACGGAATCCAAGCGGCCCACGGCAGTGGCTGTTGGAAGGAGGCCAGCGGGGAGGCAAGCCTTGGGCCACAGGTGCCAGGAGGATGAGCTTACTATCTCATGCCCCAGAGATGCCTAGCACCCAGCAGTGCCCAGCACACAGTAGGTGCTCAGGAAACACCGGCCAAGGGACTGGAGAAGCCTGGCATTCAGCCCAGAATCATTTTCTCTACTCTCAGCCCAGACACAGTGGGGCTGCTTTGCAAACATGTACGCGTGCGACACAGACTGGAGGGGTCAGAGATGGGAATCCCATTTTTCCTTAGAGCCCCAAATGGCAATGGCTTGAGCCACAGAGCGACCAGGGCTGGGAGAGGCATCTGACCCGGTCAGGCGTGGGTGGGGGTTAGGGCAGCTGTGCGGACCAGGCCTTTGGCAGGGTGCCAGGGAGGGGGCAGGTGGGCAGCAGAAACAGGAGTTTCCATTGGTGGGGCTGCCAGCTCCCGCCCCGGCTCCAAGCTTTGGATTCTTGGTTCCTGCTCATGCACAGCCCACAGCTTCCCTACTTCCAGGCGTCCTTACCCTCCGCCCCCTTCCCCGGGATCTTTGCCCAGCCTCGGGGGCACAGCCATGCCCAGTGGGCAGGTACCCTGTGTGTCCACACTCCAGGACCCACAGCTGCCCTGTCTCTGGGTCCCCAGGCAGAGAAGAGCGAGCCACAAATACATACATGTAAGTGCTCGTACAGTGCCCATTCCCTAGTAAACACTACATGAATGTTGGCTGTTTATTACTGGGACCTCCAAACACCTAAATGAGTACAGTCTGCTTACAACCCCCCAGCTCGCCATTCAGAACATCATTACCCCCTCCCCCGACCTGGGCTGAATACGGTTTCTCTTTCCCCTTTCCGGGTATTCCCATTGGAGAGACGGGACAACGGAGGCCCTGAGACATTGCTCAACCTGCTCAACGTTACAAAGTTTTAACAATTCAAGCAACGTGTACCTCCTTTCACCGCCCCAGATCCTTCCCTGCCCCAAACAAGGAGAGGGTGGTCTGGCCACAGGTTTCTGGGCAAAGAAAGTCAACACTGTTACGTTTCCTCTTAGGCTGCTGCAGAAAGAGGGTATTTCAGAGGCCAGGGACCCACTCAATAGCCCTCTAGGGGGACGGGAGAGTATGTGGATGCATTCCTCCACCCCCATGCCCCTCTCCCACTCCAGCTCCCTGTCCCCAAAGACCATTTTTTCCAGCTTCAGAAACTGCTGTCAGGGCCTCCAGGGATGAGGGCTGCTGGGGAAACTGAGGCACCAGAAGGGAAAGTCTTGCCTCAAGCCACAGTGGTCAGGAGACCTCCATCAAGTCCCCAGGGGCAGGGTGTGAGGGGCAGAGGGCTTGGGGAGGGAGGTTGAATCAAGTGGTCTGGGTTCAAATCCCAGCTCCAGCACTTGCCAGCTCTGTGGCTCTGGGCAACTTGCTTTACCACTCTGGGCCTCAGTTTCCTCATCTATAAAATGCGATCATAACAATAGAACCTCCTCCTTGGGTTGGTGTAAGGATTAAATGAGCTAACTGCATAGCGAGAGCTTGGCTCCTAGCACATTTACTAAGCGTAAGCAGTTACAACCAAACCCAAGCCTCACCAAGAGATCAACATGAGCAGGGCAAGGGCAGAGACCTACCCACAACTCTCCGTCCCACACTGCGCCATGGAGTCCTCCTGGTAAGCCTTGACCCTCGGGCCATCCCTCTGCAAGGGCAAACTTTGATTTGTCCTTGGACACCCGGGAGACTTGGCAGGGATGGGCCATCCACACGGGACAGAGTGCTCCCATCTCCGCCCCAGGGGACGGTGCCCACAGGCACACCTGCTCGCTACTGCCTCTCTTGGTCCTCTCCAACCTCTGATGCACATCAGAACCCGCCCCCCCGCCCCGTCCCTGGGAGCCCCGTCTACGCCCTTATGCCCGGAAGGGAATATTTCCAAGACCGGCAGAGGTTGGCAGCCCCTGCCGTGTCCGGCCTTCCAGATCCCTTGCCACCTGCCTGCTCTCCCCTCCCCCACGCCCCCTCCTTAACTCTCTTTCTGGGCTGGTACCTCTAGCACCTGCTCCCGGATGCTCGCTCCGGCCCTCTGTCCTTGTCCTTATGGACCAGCTGCAGCAGAATTTTGGGGCGGGCAGATATCACCATCTTGGAGGCCATCCAAGGAGCTGGTGGCTGCAGCCCTGCGCAAAACCCCCAAGGACAGGCAGCACCATAGTGGGCCCGGGCTGAGATGGCTGGGACACCACCCACAGGCTCTTAAAGGGCCAGTGCCAGGTCCGTGCCGGGCCTGAGGCCTGGTGCGCAGCAGGAGCCTAGAAGGTGCCCCCACAAGGACAACAGGCTCACGTTGCCCATGGTGGCTCTGAGGCCTCATCTGGATACAGCATCCTTGCCAGCAGGTGGGGCAGCCAAAGAAAAACAGCCCACAGACTACACAAATGAAGCGGCCCTGACAGAAATTCCATCCCCGGCTTCCTGTGACACGGCCACGCCAAGGTCGAGCCCGGCTGTACCCGCGCGGACACTGAATCCTTGGGGGCTCACATGGCCGCTTATCACCATCTCCCTTATAATATATTAAGGAAGAGCAAGAGAGACGGGTGCCGGCGAGGCCAGCTGGACTCACTCACCCGGGCAGGGACAGGCAGGGTGGCACAGGGTACACAGGGAGAGAGACACACCTGCGTCGTGCCCTGCTCACGTCTCAGAGGTCCCCTATGCTGGGGCAGGACAGGGGACGTATAACACCAGGGCACAGATCCCCAGCCTGCCCTGTCCAGCTCTTCCCAGTACAGACGGTGTGTGGGCTCTGAAATAACCATTAGGCCCCTGAACGCTGCAGGGAATGCCAAGTGCCCTTGACTCGACCCAGGAGGGCTGGGAAGGCGGGACAGTAGCCAGAGATCCTTATCACCTAAGCAGGAGAGGCTTGTGTCCCAGCTCGGCCATGGCCACCTGGCAGACAGGGTCCTGGGCAGGCCACGGGAGCCGTCAGAGTCAGCATCCCAGCTCTGCCACTTCCTGGCTCAGTGACCTTGGGCAGGTGACTTCACCGAGCTGTTTCCTCATCTCTAAAACATGAGCCTGAGGAATCCCTGTCCCACGGGGATGTTTATAGATTCCTCCTGCACATCTGTCTAGTCAAGCGCTCCATCCAGAGGGTCACTGAGATGATGGCAAGTCCTGGCATGGAGCAAAGGCACGACCCACGTTATTGGTTCAAGATTCCGGCCCCTGGCTGGTTCGAGATGCAGCCCTCGTCGTCCTCCGGGCTCCTCCTGCTCAGTCCCAAGGGTGAGGGCACTCTGCGGGGCAGCCCCCAGTCCCACTGCCTCTCTGTGTCCCTGTGGGAAGCTGCAGAGAGAATCTGTCCCGTTGCCATATAAGGCCAGGCCTGGCTGGCCCGGGGTCACCTGCCATGCCACCAAGGCTCAGGGAATGTCAGCTATGTGGGGGGGAGTAGGAGGTGGGCTCAGGTCCTGCCTGCTTCAGTAGTGCTGAGAACGCCCACACACACTTGCGCATGCACACACGCGAGTGCGCACACATACACGCACATGCACATGCACGGCAAAGGCAGGGAGGCTGGCTTCAGGCAGTTCACTCAGCCCCTGCGTGTCTTGTTTTCTGTAAAATGGGAACAGACACTCACGAGAGGAGAGCGAGCATTTCATGAGATAACACCCGGAGTGCTCCTGGCACGCTGCCCGGCTCCTGCCAAGTGCTCAGAAAATGATTACAAAAATGAGAGCAAAACCAAAAAGAGTGCATTTTCATGCAGGCCCCCAGGACCTCCAGGTCCACCCAAGTCTCCTTCTACTTTGGCTCCTGACCCTTATAACAACAATAGCGAAGACTGAGCTGCCCTCCCTGGAAGCTGGCCTGGCCCTGGGGCGAGGGGAAGGCTCCAGAGGGAACCGGGGTGCTGGCCCGGAGAAGCCCCCAGAGCTGCCGGCCAGGCGGGGCTCGACCCTGGGCAGCAGCCCCCGAGGTGCTCAGGCCCGTACAGCCGGTGAGTCATGAAGCCCCATCCTCCAGGGGCTCCTGCCTCCACAAGGCCCATGGGAAAATGCTCCATCCGGCCCCCCAGAAGCTCTGTGCCAGTGGGGCCGGTGAAGCTGCACCCCAAAGAAAGCCAGTCTGGGCTGCCAACATGGTTCCCTCTAGAGTCCACGCACACCAGGGAATGTCTGCTGTGGTCACGGTCATGGGTGAAACAGACTCAGACCCTCAAACAGAGCGACTCCCTTTGTCTACAAAGAGCTCCTGTCTGGTCATCTCTTGATTGTCATGGGGACAGAGCAGGGATCTCTGCTCCCTCTGCAGGCAGGGAGGCCTAAGGTTCTGCTCTGTGGAAGGGTCCGGCCCACTCTGAGCAGCCAGCATGGGCTGTGGCTTACACTAGACCTTGCCCCTAGGATTCCGCTCCCTGCATCATTAAGCACCAAACCTAAGATAAGGACCATGAAAGCTGTGTGCTTTACAAGGATTATCTCCCTGAGAAATCACCGCAACCAAAATGCCATTATCTCAAGTGGCATGCCCAAGGTCACAGAGCCAGCAAGTGCTCTGCCCACCCCTGCACCACCACCCCTGACCTCCTGGGCCGGCGAGGCGGGGGTGGGGGCCGGCACACAGCTCAAACTTCTGGTTTGATCCAGCAGCCAGATAGTAGGCTGGGTTCCCATGGCAGGGATCAGAATAGCTTCTGGGCAGTCAAAGAACACTAGACGACAAGCTCTGTCACCGGCTTTTGTGTGGCCTTAGCCAGTTGCCTGCCCTCTCTGGGTCTTGGGGTCCCAAGGTGGTAACACATGGCCCCTTCTTGTTAACTTTCTCCAGTCCCAGCACTGTCCAGATCAGCCCCCTGAGAGCCACAGCCCCACCCCCTTCTGAGCCAAGCCAGTCCACCGCCCAAACCACCAGATAGCCTACGCCTACAAACCCCTCCGACTGCCCCCCACTAAGGGCAGGGCTGGCATGAAAGTCTCACACACTCCCAGCAACTGTGGGTCGTCTGACCGTAGTCCCCTCTCCCCCATCTCCAGCTGTCTCTGGCTCAGGGTCCTGCTGGCTGTGGGTGGATTCAGCCGGCTTGGAACCCGCCCTCTCGAGTGGCCCAGGGGGCTGTATGAGGTCAGGGTTCCAGGCTTCCGTCCAGAGGGCAAGAGCAGCCAAGACCAAGACCAAGGGCGGGCTGGCTGCAGAGTAAACTGGGAAGGAACCCAGCAGCCTGGACCCCTGAGAGCCCCAGCCACACGATCAGTCTCCCTCCCAGCTATGCTCAGGATGACCCCAAGAGGCAGGTGATGATGGCACAGAAGGGACTAGAGATTACTTGGAGGGACCCTGGGTCCCCAGAGCCCTGCTTGGGATTCCTACAGCCAGCAGAATGAAATCAGATAAGCTGCCTCATTCCAGATACTCCGGAAAAAAGTCAAGACTGCCAGCCCAGGCGAGAAGAAATACTAGAAAATACGACGGCTGTGCGCAGCCCCCGGACCCACTTCCACACAGCTTTGACCCAGACCCTGCTGACCGTCACCAGCTTCCCACTTGGGGACTCTGAGCTGGGCTTGGACCTTGGGTGCCCAGCAGCTGAGGGAGCCAGCAGGGGGGATGCCCAGCCTTGTTCCAGTGGGGACCCCCCTGCAGCCTGTTGGGAGGGAATCTGGGAGGTGTCTACTTTAGGAAAGAACTCTAGCACCGTCCACAGAAGTCAGCCCTCCTGCCAGGTGCTGGGCCACGCACACTATATATACTTTCCCTCTCTGAGCCCTCAAGGTGGCCTCAATTTTGTTCTGAGATCGGGATTCCTGATGGAGGCCGCGCCTGAGCCCAGATCTCACGGGACCCCAGACCCTGGGTTGTGCTGCTTTTGAGTTTTGGTCAATCCAGGCAGGCCCTGACACTTTTCCTTATCTTCTAGAATTTACCTGGCCATTAAGCAAATGTTTGTGCACCATCGCGCACCCAGCAACAGCGGGGTTTCTGTAAAGAAATCCATGAGGTCCAGCAAGAAAAGCATCAAGTGCCTCAGGGAACCTTTCCTAAAAGCTGGAGTGGGAAAAGAGTTGTGGGGTGGGGTGGGGGAGGGGCCTTGCATTTTCTGTCTGGGAGGGCGCACCCGCGCGGCAGTCTGGACCCCGGGTTCTAAAATCAGCCCCACCTGGACTTGCCGGGCCATCGCGGGGCAGCCACCGAGCCTCTCAGGGCCTCCATTCCCTCCCGCGGATGTACTACCGGGGGCGGGGAGGAGGGGCGGCTCAGAGACATCGGGGGTCCCTCCCTGGACTCAATACTCGCCGCTGGTCCCAGGCGGGCTTCCGGGGAGGCCGGGCCCGGAGGCATCAAAGCTCCCGGGCGAGCCCCACCTCCCCAGTCTAAGAGTAACAACTTGCAACCCGAGCCGCGGGAGCCGAGTTGGGTGGAGGCGGCGGAGGCGGTGGAGGGGGACCTACCTGGAGTCGGAGGCACGGGGCGGGGGCCGGGGAGGAGATCGGGGAAGCCCAGAGGAGGAAGGGAAGGGGGTTGATGTTGCGGCAGGCACAGCCTCGCAGACGGGGGCGGGACCTGAGGGGCGCTGGGATATTTGGGGGCGACTCGCAAGCCGACCCCGGGCGGCGCGCGCTTACCCGGTTGATCTCGGCCAGCCTCCTCTCCTGCCGGGCTTTGAGCAAGCCGAACGCCTTCCCTCCTGCAGGAGACAAAGAGGCGGCCCGGGAAGCTGGGGGGGCGGGGGGTCTCCCCAGGCCGCGCGCCGCGGACCCCGCCGTCCGTCCGGCGCGCGCAGGTGGCGGGCGGGGAGACTCCGCGCCGGGGTGGGGGGGGGGGGGCAGGGGCGCGAGACAGCGCGGGGACGGCGGCGCCTACCTTGGAACCTGTTGCTGAGCGCGAGCGACATGGTGAGCACCGGGCTCCCGCCGGCTCGGGGCTACGCGACGGCGAGGCACGACGAGGAGGGACGGGTGCCGGGTCCGAGCTCCGGCGGCGTGTGGCGGCGGGACGGAGGGGCGGAGGGATGGCGCGGGCGGCCGGACACACCCCTCCCGCCCTCCTCTCCCCGCCCCCCCGCCCCGGGCCCTCCAGCCCCGCCACCCGGCCGCCGGCATCAAAGCGCCTATTATGCGGGACGCCGCGCCCGCGCCCGCCCCTCTCGTGGAGGGCGCGGAAAATGCACGGCCCGGGACCTCCCCGGGCCCCTTCCCCGCTCCGGGCCGCGATGCCCCCAGAAAGAAAGCGGGGACGCACTTGGGATCCTAGAGGATCAGCTAGGGTCCCGGTGGCCGCGAGCGCGCGCTCCAGCACCCGCCGCTGTTACGTTACGGTGGCCCTGGGCGCGCGGCGCTGGTAGAAGGCAGGCCAGCCTCCCCAGTCTCTACTTTTAACTCTTGGAAGAAAAATATGAAAACTTTGAGTTTGTGTGTGTGAGTGTGTGTGTGTGTGTGTGTGTGTGTGTGTGTGTGTGTGTGGTTGGGTAAAGGCATAATGACAAAGCGCCGCAAAGACATCAGTGACACTTTAAATCCATCAGAATGATTTGTGTTCTGTTAATTAAATCTGTTCTTGAGCACTCACTATGCCCCAGCTACTTTGCTGGCTCAGTACAGCATAGATTTACGTCGTTTAATTCTCAAAACTCTGCAGAATAGGACTTGGTGTTCCCAGTTGACAGAAAAGAAAAGTCAGGGAGCTGAAGCTGGGGACAAGTCCACTCGGATGATGATAAGCCAAGCCCCCGACTCCTGGGGGTAGGGGGCGTGGGTGCGGGAACCAGAGACTAGTGACGGGACGGTAATGAAGTCTCACGGCCAAATCAGGACAGTTTTGAGAGTGAAGGGTGGCAGTCCTCCTAAGTATGCCGACAGCCACAGGTACAAGCAGGAGCTGTCCTGGGCAAACAGCTGTCCCGGGCAAACAGCTGTCCCAGTCACCAGTAATGCAAACCCCCCACCCCACCACCACCACCACAGAGTGTGTCCCTGGGAACTGGATCTGGGAAGTCTCCTTCCCCACAGACTTACCTTTGTCTTGCCCCCAGGGCTGGGATCCTGGGGCCAGCTGGTCGTCTCTTCTGTGGTTGTCCCTGGGAGACAAAGTGGCCAGGTTGTCCCAAGGAAGGTGGCTGGACAGGATGGAATGTCCCACGGTGGACCCATGTCAGGGCAGCAGCAGTTCAAGGCCCCACGTCCCCAGCACAGTGAGCACCTGTTTCCCCCCGGTTATTCTCTGGTGTCCACCCACCTCTAGGGTTTGGATCTGGCCAAGCTGTGTGGTCTGGGGCCCAGCACCAGCCTTGTCTGAGGCTCAGTGTCCTTTGCTGCAGAGTGGAGGAAACAGTGCCTCTCACCCAGCAACGGCTGTTAGAACTTTTATAACTTTCAGGGTGCTTGGAGCAGAGAGTAAAAGCCTGCAGGGGAGCAGGGCTTAGGAATTACAACCCTTGGTTGATGGGAGATGTTCCATCTGGAGGCCAGATTAGGGACCTGACCTAGAATAGGGCCCTCATGACACCCTTCCCAGTCCAGGCTCAGATGGCCTGTTGCCCTGGTCGGTTGCGGTGGCCGGCCGCCCCACCTTCCAGTGCTCAGCTGCCGGGCTGCATTGCTAACCAGATGTTCAACAGCTGCCACATTCCACCCAGCACAGCCCCACCTCTGGGGCCAGAGTGGCTCTGCACACACCAGGCATGACCGGACTGCATGAGTCATGAGATGTTAAGCCTGAGGTACGTCACCATGGAATGGAGAAGAGGCCTGGGCTGCACATCCCCACCCCATTGGGATGATGACACTGGGCTTTGCTGAGCCCCACAGCTTGAGTGGATAGGTGTTTAATGCCAAGAGCAGGCATCAGAATGGCTGTGTGCCTCTATCAGCACAGAAACTGGGTGTTGAGGAAGAGGGTCTGGAGGGCATCAGACTCGATCTATCCCGGGGTCTGCAAAGAACCTTGGTCTCCTTGGCCCTTCCTATACCAGACACCAGTCATCCAACCCCCTGCAGAGCACCAGCCTCCCGCCCCTGTCCTTCCTCTCCTATCTACCCAGTCACTCCCTGGGTCATTGGTGTCCACCACATTATACACACACACACAACCCTCACTCGCCGTGGCCTTGGCTTTCAGGTTGTCTGTGGAGGAGCCGGCCTCTTTCTTGGAATGCTCTCCCCCAACAGATCTGGAGAGGATACAGAGAAGCTCTCGGTATATGGCTTTATACTGCTCTTCTGACTAGGAATTGGGGGCCCTGGCCTAAGCTGGGTCTGTCTTTTGGGGGAGTAATCAGGACAGTTTCAAACTTGTCTCTGGGTTTGACCGATGAAATGGGGCTAGGGTCCGGGGGTGTGGGGATCCTCTTCCATCATGCTCAGGAAGAGCAAAGAAAGCTGCTCTGCGTGCGGGGTGGGGAGGTAGGAGACAGAAGCAAACATGGGGGTGGGGGGCAGAGGCAAGGGGAGGGGCAGAAGGGAAGGGACAGGAGTCCCCGGAGGCTTGGCAGTGTTCCCCACCCCAGGATTCTAGGAGAGCCTCCCACGTCCTCCCAACAAACTCCCCTTTTTAATTATGCCAACTTGAAAGGGCTTCAGACTATGTGGCCAAGAGCTTAGACTGCCCACGTTCCATAGTCCATCCTATCGACGCAACCTGGGTTTCTGGGTGATCTGTGCTGGCCAGGCCCCCACCCTGTGAACCCTGAGCTATTGCCCACCCTCCTGCCTGGAATGTTCCCTCTGACTCCCCGCCCTTTAAGGTCTGGCCCAAAGCCCTTCTTCTTCTCATTGGTGTCCATTTCTGAGCGGAGGGACACTTGATTTTGAGTTCACGGTGTCCTGCTTCCCTGTCTCCGGCCTGAACCAGAGGTCAGCCGAGGGCCCCTCATGCTCTCCTAGGCTTTGCCTGACAAACCCCCCGGAGCAGAGGTGGGGGAGCAGGTGCCTATGGCCGCCAGACCCCAGCCAAGCCCCCACGGGAAGACCCTGGCAAAACCAGTGCGCTCCACTTCTGCCACCTGCCTGCTACTGCACGTGGACCAAGAGAGATCACTGAACATTCCTCCACCCACCCGCTGGGTGCTAGGTGTGTGCACCCACATGCCAGGACAGTGAGTCCACACCACAGCCGAGGCCCCTGCTTCCAACCAGCAGGAGATGACAAAAAGCATGCCACCCAGCTAGTAAAGAGGTCCTTTATTTTCACATTAAACAGAACCGGTCCATGTTGCTTCTTGTCCACCCCGCCCCCTCTGCCTGCAGGAGGAAGAGCCCCGGAGGGGAGGTGGGCTCCTGGGGCCTGGGTCTGGGGTCCCTGGGGCCAAGGGCCTGTTGTCGGTGGGAAGAGGGCCCCGGGAATGGGGAGGAGCTCAGGGAGGAAATGCCAGGAATCCTGGGCAGAGGCTGGCAGGGGGCCTGACCACAGGGGGCTCCCCAGCATGACAGGCTAGAGCCACACTCAGGCTGCCACACCCAGCAGGGACCTCCCAGGCGGCAAGTGCGGCCACAGGGCCTCAGGGCCAGTGTCAATCAAAGGCTGACAGGGGTCTTGGGGTCCCAAAGAGGAGCTCCACCAGCACCCTAGTCCCCCTGACCCAGGCCTGCTAAGGCCCTTGAGGCTCAGCTCTCTGGCTAGGCCACAGGCTGAAAGGAGCACTGGGCCCAGGGCAGGCGACTCCCAGGATCCCGAGACCAAGCATTCCAGGAAACCAGTGAAAACCGTGCAGGGCTGGGCCATCCTCCTGGTGGACCAAGGAGGCCGCACCCCGGCCCTAGGAGTCCCTGGGCCTCAAGCTCCCCTGCTGAGAGCCCCCTGCCCTGGTCTGCTGCTGAGGATCTTCCATCTCTTGGTCTGCCTGGTCCCTCCGCTGAGCGGAGTGGCCAATGGGCAGGTGTCCTGGGATGACCTGCTGCAGGACCACGGGCAGCTCTGGGGTCGGTGGCTCTGGCTCCTGCCCAGCCCAGCCTGGATTCCTGCAGATGGCTCCCTCAGCCTCTCAGGCACCAACTCTGCTTGGGTCCTTGCCTTCAGAAGCAAGAGTGAGCATGGAGGTGCCAGAGGGTAATTAACATACCCTCCCCAGCATCCAGAGGGCATGCGGCAGAAAGGGTGCCCAGGAACCGGCTGTGGACTGAGTAGAATGTGTACATGCACAGAGGAACTGGCGAAAGTGTGTGCCTTGTGCACACAGGCGTGTCCCCACAAGGTGTGCATGTGTTCCTGACACTGGGGTGTGCATGTGTACGCATCATGGCCTGGGAGTGCCTGCCTGGGCGAACTGTATTTGTACACGGACTCTGGCGGGCATGGAGGGGACGTGGCTGTGGACTTGGAAGCCTACGTGAGTATTCCCTTGGGGTGGGCACACAGCCACAGGCTCTGGGGGGTGTGTCTGCAAGGGTGCACCTGTGGGGTGCATGTGCCTGCCCTGGCCAGGGCCACAGAGTTGGGGGAGGGGTGTCCTGGGCGGCCCTCACTGCCAACTGGCACAGCTCTGGGGCAGGCTATGCAGAATGGCCTCCAGGTTCTGCTTGTCGGCACGGATCTCAGCGAGGTCGTTCTCGAAGCTCTGGATCTGCAGCTCCTGCTGCTCCGACTCCTGCTGTAGCAGCCTCAGTTTCCCCTGCAGGGCTCCCGGCGGGCTCAGCTGCAGCCTCAGGTGCTCCAGTGCCCACTGGGTCTCGTTCAGGGCCTGGGCTGGGGCCTGATGGGTGTCCAGCGACCCTGCAGAGGGGCACAGACGGCCTCAGCAGAGACCAGCTCTCCTGCAGGCCCCAGCACCTGTTCAGCGCCCACCCCCGAGACCTCTGGAGACACAAACCTTCCAGGATTCTGACTGCCCATGATCCGCCAGGAAAGCAAGGGACAGAGAAGGCAGTGTGTCTGGTCTGGGCACCCCAGTAGGTACACATGAAGACTATGGAACTTTCCCCCTAGGCAGCGCTGGTCAACGGTTCCTTTTTGTCATGGTACTACTGTTATTAATAAAAAGAACTCCCCGCGTGGGTCCTGAGCCCATTTCCTAAAGCCGTGTGTGGCACAAGGTCCCCATGGCTCCATGCCGATTTGCCGAGAGCATGCATTTAAAGATGCCTCCTGTGCTGAGACGTGGACCGCCACGGGGGTAAAAAGCAGTGTCCCTGGCATTAGAATGAGGGCTGCGGAAGCGGATGGGGCAGGAGGGGCTGCCGGCTCCCGTAAGCAGGCATCAAGGGTCTCGTCCTGGCCCAGCATGGGTTAACTCTGTTTTTTGGAGTTCAGCACTTCCCAGAGCCTCATCAAGGGTAAAACGAGGAGGCAGGGCCCGGTGCCCACATTTGAACTTGGTGGTGGTAGTGGTGGCATGGAATCCATGGGCTGTCTCCCCCATCTGGGCCTTGTCACCTTGTCATTTATGGGTGACATTTAACAGGAAGATGAGGTTCAGCCATTGGGAATGGGGAAGTAAGTTCTAAATGGCTTCTAATCCCACAGGATCCCACTGGGGCCAGGGCTCCCCTGAGCCCCAAATTTCCTGGGCAACGAAGGTGGGGGTCAGAGGGCAGGCAGTTGGGGGCGGGGAGGTGGGCAGGAGGAGGCATCGGGGAGCTGAGCGCCGCTGGCCTGGGCAGATCCCGCTCCCAGCAAAGACCCCATCCACGGGGAGGCCCCAACTGCCTGGCCTTCGAGATTCAGGTTCAGCTTGTAGCCACATTCCACCTGCACTCCAGGGGCCCCCAGGCAGGGGCCCTCTGGGGGCTGCTCATGCCTGTGCCCCCAACTCAGGCACAGCAACAGACAGCAATGCGGCCAGTGCTCTGAGTCCTTGGCGCCGGGAACAGACCAGTGGCTACCAGTGGGCACCCCGAATCAGTCAGACCTGTGTGCAAACCTCATTTTCCCCACTGACTGGCCATGGGGCCCCGGGCACATCACTTAAACTCTGTGCCTCAGACTGCCTGTCCGCAAGATGACTAGAGAATCCGGGTCCTTGCCTCCCAAGCAGAGCATTCTAGATCACGAGCACGCAAATCTTAGGGCCCGGCATGCAAGCACGACGCGGAACATGGTGATTCTTCCCCTTATTAGTAATGAGGCCACATGTGTGCTGTTATGTAGGTGACCCTGAGGACGTGACACTAAGGGGCAGAAGCCAGTCACAGAAGGACACAGGGACATGACGTCCCTGGAGTGTCAAGTTCACAGGGACCAAAGAGGTCCCAGGTGGGGGTGCCAGGGGCTGGGGCATAGGGAGTTTGTGTCTAATGGGTACAGTGTTTCAGTTTGAGAAGACGGGGAAGTTCTGGAGACGGATGGTGGGGACGGCTGTGCCACGTGTGAATGTACTTAATGCCTCTTAACTGTGTGCCTGAAGATGGTTAAAATGGCCAATTTTGTGTTACATGCATGTTACCACGGTTTTGGAAAATGCACAGCTACTGTCCTCCGCTCCCCCGCCCTGCTCTGTGGCCTCTGGGCCTTGCTGGGTGCTCTCCCCTTCATCTGAGAGGCCTCCTTGCTGAGGCTCCTCCCTGAGAGCTGCTCACCGGCTCTCACCATGAGGTGGCAAGCACTTTCTACACGACGCTGGTGCTTACGTCCATTTTACAGATGAGGGAACTGAGGCTCAGAGAGGCACAGTGGTTTTCCCAAGGTCACACAGCCAGGGAAGGGAAAGCACCAGACTTGAGTCTCGGTCTGATTCTCGATGCCATCCTTGCTTCTGACATTCTCTCTCCTCCTCTGAAACCCTCAGGCACGCAGAGCTGTGGTCCCCACAGGTGTTCCATCTGCTGAGTTTTCTGTGTCCCCCGTCCACTGCCCCCACCCCCCCGCACCGCCAGACTAGCAGGCCCTGGAGGCGCACAGTGACACCAGCCCCACCTTGCAGGATGGCCTGGGGCTATTTCAAATGCTTGTGGCTGGGGAGGGGGGACCGTGGGTATCTGGGGGCGAGGAGGAAAGCTTCTCTAGGACTGGGCCTCACAGAAGCTCCTGGGGGTGCTCCAGGGACCCAGGGGTCTCCTTACCCAGCCTGGAGAGCAGCTCCGACAAGGCCTGGACGTCCCTCTCTAGGGAGGCACGCGATTCTCGGATCTGCCGTTCCAAGGAATTCAGCCTGGCACCCATCTAGGGCGGGAGGGAAAGCTTGACCGGCTCCCTGCTGGCTCGGGGGCCAGGAGGAAATGGGAGTTGGGGTGGGGGGTCTTGGCACACGTACCTGCTCTGCGTCCTCCAGCTCCCGTCTGCGGGCCTGTGAGGTGAGCACCTGCCGGGAGGCCTGTCGGAACATCGCCCGTGTCTGGCTGGAGAGCCGGCCTGCCCGGCGGTGTTCCTGCTTGCCCTCCCTGAGCAAGGCCTTGGCGAGCTGGGGGGTGGGCAGAGTAGAGGGGGAAGAGGGTGAGTGGACTGAGCCCTTTCAGAAGTAAAGAGCACTGACGGCCATGATGCCGAGCGGTCGTCAGTTTGAGCCCCGGATCATTCGTTCATTTCACAAACACGGACTGGACGCTGGCGACACGCACAGAGCCAGCGGGGGGCTAGAGGGACGCACAGACTGGACTTTGGCCCCAATTAAAAAATAAGAGCTTAGAGGTTTGGGGGAGTAAAGCCAAACAGACCTCGGTGAGAGTCCTGGTCATGGGACTTTAAGTCACTCACCCGGACTGGGCCTCGGGGTCCGCACCCAGGACGCTAGTGACAACAGTGACACCTATTTCTTGAGGAATCAACAGGGTCACTGGCCTGGGCCCCCCTGAGCCCTTGGTAAGTGCGGAGCATTCAGCATGGTCTACACGGATGGGGGCAGATCTGTGGGGACCCCGTTTCACCTACAGAAGGGGCATTTCTTCCAGGACAGTCTTCCCACGGGTCCAGAAGGCAAGGACGTTGTCACACTCATGGCCCTGACCTTAGCACTGTCCTTGGCCAACAGCTCGGCTTCCCTGCCCTTCTTCTTGGCACTGGAGGAGACAGACGCTGCGTTGCCCAGCATCCTCTCCGCCTGCTTGGTCTTCTTCTTCAAGTCTACAAGGAGCCTGTCGCTGACGACGCCTGCCTTCCTCCCCAGCGTGGCCTGGTCCCTGGGCTGCGGAAACTGCCGCTTCATTCCTGCAAACCGGGGGAGGCAGTGTCAAGAGGGCGGCCGCTGCCCTGAGAGCCTGCCAGGTAGCCACTGCGTCCGGTCCCCAGACAACGGGAGGGAGGTGCTGAGGGCAGGAGATCTCCAGGAAACCTCCTGAAGCTTCTCTGGGAATCAAGTGAGTAATGAGCAACACGCACTGTTCAGTGAATTTAAAGATTCATGTTATATCGTGGTGTTTGTTAAAATCGCGAGATTACACGGTTGGCTGATGCCTGGGCCGGGGTTGGGAATGGATGGGGAGCCACACCTCAGTACCCAGAAAATCCATTCAGCTCCTTCTCTGTACCCCTCCCTTATGTCTAAAAAGGCTCTGAAGCAGCTTATAGTGACAGTGACAGGTATGTTAACAACTGGACCACTGAAGTGAAAAAACAAGGACCATATGCAACGGCGGGGGGGGGGGGGGGATGAGGAGGGAAGGAGAGGCGTGCGAAGGGCCAGAAAATTAGGATAATGACATCTCAGGCACTAAATGCTCTGTTCATCTCTGAGCTTCCTAGCAGCCAAGACAAAAAGGGAAGTATTATGATTTGCATAGGTTTTATTACCTATTAAGAAGTGGCTTCCCTCTGTAAAGAAGAGAGACTTTTTCCTTTTCTTTCAGATAAAATTTGAAGGGAAATTGGGAGTTCTAACGATAGTCAGATTTTAAAATGAATCAAGCCTTCCAAGGCAGAATGTCACGTAATTTTCCATGAAGATAACCGAGAAATTAGATCTACTTTGTTTCTCGTACACGAAGTTGGTGTTTCTTAAAATGCACTCCATGGAGTGCTAACTCTACGGGGTGTTACTAAACATCAGGAGGAAACGTCAAACTTAAAGAAAGAGAACCAGGTTTCTTTGTTACAGGACTTCTCAGGACCTTTAATATCATAAGGTATGCACTGTATGGCCTCGAGAGGGCACTATGGTAGCAACATTTCCTAAACTTATCTAAACACAAACCGACTGGTTGTCTTGGGATAAAGGCCCCAGGGCCACCCCCTTGGGGAAAGCTGTTCCATATTCAATGAATTTTCCTTTCATCCTAAATACCCACTGAGCACAGATTGACTGGTGGTGAGAGGGGGTGTCTCTGAAAAGGGGTAGGAATGGGGAAATTAGCTCGGGGTTAGCAGTTTGGGATGAGTCCTCACGTGGACCGAGGTACTGCACCAAGGAGGCAGATTTCCACGCAGTACGTCCCCGAGCGAGAAGGCCATAGCTCGTGGGCTGGTGAGTACACGTTGCTGGAAGTAGGGAAGCAGAGGGCGGAGGAGCCCCTTGCCCGCCGAGGGGGCTGCAGCAGGTAGCTTTAGTAAGCCTTACGATTTTAACGTTCAGAAGTCCTAATATTCCATCACTAGTATCACAGAATTTACTGAACACGATTTAGAGGCAAGTACTCATGGCCACGGCCTCCCCATCGGAAGTCCCCTGGTCGGTGGGTGGCCAGGCCTCCCACCACAGAGAAACCTAGAGAACAGGAAGCACCGGCCAGCTCGCCCTCTGCCCCAGAGGGCAGGAGGCCGAGGCTGAGCCACATCTCTCAGCAGCAGCAATGGGGTTGGGGAGGAAGTCCTTGGAGCTGAGGGGAATGCAGAGCCTGACTCCCAGTCTCAAACTCCGAGGGGCCTCTGGGGCTGCCTGTGTTCCTGCCTTACCCAGTTCACTGGGCGGAGCCACAGATAAAGGGTGAGGGGGCTTCTCTCTGGAGCAAAGAGACATCACAGAAGCCCCTTCTGGAGGGGGACACGGAGCTGGAGAACCCTAACACCGGACAGCTTCTCTTCAGGGCACCTCTGACCCAGGGATAGTCGTCAATCCCTTTCCTTGGTCTACACATCTATAAAATGGGACCACTCAGTTTCATTTTCCTAGAGCTCGAGGAGACCTGAACTGGCATCAACCCACATCCCTTTCTCAAGAGAAGTCTGTCTCCGTCCCCACAGCCCCAGCTGAGCCCGGGACGTGATAAGTGTTTGTACCAGGTGACAGGACCCCTGTCAGAGGAGACTAGACCAGGGACGGACAGCTGAGGGCATCGGGTCCTCTTGGCCCTGATGGGCTCTGCATGTGGTCTGATGACTGATGGCCATGTAGGCGAGATGCCAGAGAGCGGCGTGTGAGGGCAAGACTAGTGGCCACGGGAGAGGTCCTGGCTGGGGTGGGGCAGGGAATGGGATGTTTGGCTTATGCCCCCACAACCGGACTTCTCTCCCCTTCTTGTCCCCAGGGCCACACTGGCCTGGCTGAGGCGGGAGTCCGGATGGTGGTCACGGGCATTTGTGCATCAAGAAGCCTCGGGCTTGGCAAGGCATGTGTACCTTCCAGGTCGGCCAGCAGGGTCCTGGCTCCTGTGACAGTCAGTGTGGCTGCCTGGACGGATGAGGAAGCCTGGGTCAGGGCGTCTCTGGCCTCCCGACGTAGCTGGAGAGAGAAGAGAGAGGCTGGGCAGGGGACGCCGCAGGCGGGAGACACTGGAGTGACGGGAAAGACTATTTCTGGCCTTTGCCCTTCCCCCCCGCACCCCCTGAATCCAGGACACCCTTGGGACAGCACCCCACCAGGTGCCCGCCTCAGAGGATAGGAGCCCACCTGTGTGAAGGGCTCGATCTTGCGCAGCACGGTCCGGGTGGTGGCCCGGAGGGTCCGGGCCGCCTCAGTGACCCGGCGCTCTCTGGATGCGACCGTCTCCTCCAGGGCCTGCACCTTCTGGCTCAGGGCCCCCACCTGGGACTTCTGAGGCTGCAGAGAGATGGCGGGCTCAGGCGGGGCCTGGCAGGAAGGTCTGAGGGGCAGAACCCCTAGTGGGTGAGAGGCGCCCGGGGAGCGGGAATGCTGGAGACAGGACCCTGGAAGCAGAGGGGCTGGGGGCGGGGGCCGCCCGGTGGGGGAACTGTCTCTATTCCAGCTCTACTAGGTACTAGACGTGAGGCCTCCCTGACCTGCATTTCCTTCCCCAGGCCCACAGTCTCAGCGGAAACCCTGGGGCCGGATGTACCTCCACATTCAGAATCCTCCTGGCCTGAGAGAAGCAGAACTGTGTGGGTTCTGAGCACAAATAAGCAGCCTCGGGCCGTCAGGTTTTGCCCCAAATATCTGTAGACGCTCAGTCTCTTCCTTAAAGGGCAGGTTCCAAGTTCCGGGATTTCAGGATTACTAGGCAGATGTGATGGAGCGGGTTTCCCCGGGGGGGCCGACAAGCACTAGGGCCACCTAGCCCACGACTCATGAATCCTCTCCCAGCCCCGTAGACGCAGCCCTCAGATAACCGAATGGGCGAGCCCTAGCTGGCAGAGGACCTAACCGAAGTACGGGTTGGGGAGTGGGGGACGTCCTTGGCCAAGGTCACAGATCTGGAGCGGCGGAGCTGGGATTTGATCCCACGTCTGTCTGGTGCCTTTACTAATGCCACGACGGAGAAGACGCCTGGTCTCACTATTGTCACCACAACCCACAACAAAGCCTGGCCCAGCGCTCACTCGGAGCCAGGCAGGCACTCGGCCAAGCCACGGAGGTGGATCGGCTCGTTTTAATTGACTGCCATCTAGTTAAAAATAAGCCACATCATCTGCCCAGGCCTGGGCTGCACCGACTTTCCAGCCGCCGCCTTCTCCCACCCCCACCCCAGGCTGAGCTCCGGGGCAGCCAGCGGGGCTGACCAGTGCTGAGGGGGCCGCTGGCGAAGCCAGGCCCAGGGCGGCGTCTGCACGGACTCGCTGCACGGCGGCCAGTGCCCTCTCTGCTTCGGGCAGCGTCTGTGCCACAGCTCTGCCCAGCGCCTTCTGGGCCGCCTGGACCTCTTGGTACCTGAGAGGAGACAGCAGAGGTGGCTCACAAGGCAGAGGGCACGGGGCCATCCTTCCCCATGGCTGACCCCCAGACCCCCGCCCGGAGCCCTCTTCAATGTCAGAACTCAGCAGCTGGCCTCGGAAACTGGCCGCTACGGGCAGCTCTCGGATGAATGGAAAAGGCAGGAGAGGTGCCCATTCTTGTTTCTTCATTCATTCAGTTCGAGCACTCTTTTCTGAAGGGGCTTGCCCCTGGCTTCCACCCTCGAGTCATCTGCTTTGCAAATGTTGGAAGCCTCTGGCTGAATCACTAAGTGGAAAGTGCCTGGTGCTGGGAAAGGGACAGAAGCCCAGGCCCTGGTCTTGAATCTGCTGTGCCCTCAGGTGACCTTGGGCAAGCACTCTCCAGATGAACGGAGAGCTCTGGGGCCCCTTGAGATCCAAGGGGGTGTAGTCAACCACCTAGAACAGCTCCCTGTCCCACCCAGCTGATCACCCCCTCCCCGCCCAGCTGTGCCATGGACACTGCCGGGGTAGGGACCTCCGGCCACCTCTCATCTCTCCCCACTTCTCAGACAGCCCCTGCCCCCACTCCTGCCCCGGGAGGGGGTCATGGGATTTCACCCCAGTCATGCCAGGGGACTGGGCATGGGCCATCTGACTGGAGGTGGGCCAATTGGATTCTCTCATCTAGGAAGTCAACTTGGGACTTTTGAGACCTTGCTGTGTCTCTCCTGACCCTCCACTGCAGAAGACATAGGAGGGTCACCCATGGCAGAGAAGCAGAGGCCAAGCAGGAAGCTGGTGTCTGAGAGGAGCTGCCGGGAGGAGGGTGGGGGTCGGGGATGGGGCTGGGGATGACGCAGGGGTGACCAAGAGAGATGCCGCTCTAGACCCTCCTGGTTCAGGCCCTCATCCCCTCTCTCTAGAGGCTGAGCTGCACCCCCAGGCCTAAGAGAGCTCCTGTAACTCACCACCCAGTGAGCCCAAGACCTCAGATATCTCCCCCGCCCCCATCCAAAGAACATCAGGACTTGGGAAGAAAGCCAGCTCTGGACCAGCAGCCTCCAGCAGCTGGAGGAGGCTGGTTCAAGCTTCTACCCACATCCGGGAGGCCTCACCTGTCCTCCAGGTCCTGCTGGGCCTCCGAGGCCACCCTGCCCTCCAGCAGACTCCAGAGAAGCGCATAGCTGGTGTTGGAGGCGACCAGGGCCCTCTGAGCCGTGGCTTCAATCCTGGCAGTGGCGTCCCTGTGGCTGTAAGGAAACGTCCACCTGACCTTCAGCAACAGCTCACAGAGAAGGGGACCTGGGCCCGAACCCACCCCTCCCACCATGTGGGCCTCCGACAGTCCCAAACAGAGTCTGGCTCCGAGGGCCAGGCTCCTCCCCTCCCTCTGCCTGACACAGCAAAGGCTGATGGGCAGGGACCCACGGCCCTGCTCCTATTACACAGAACCTACGCCCGTTGTCTTGCACAGTGATCTGTGGGGCCTTTCGTCGCACGTGAAGTCCCAGTTTGGACAATAATGATACGGTCGCCCTAATAAAGCCGTCACAGAAGAGGGTGAGCAGCACGGTCTGGCTCTGAATCCGGGCAGGGGGACACCTGTCAGGCTGACCCTGACCCCAGAACCCCCAGGAAAAGGGCGGGGCTCCCTTCAGGACCAGGCTCCCGGGGCTTGGGGGCTCACCTCCTGGCGAGGGCACGGGCCTCTGTGGCCAGGGGGCTCCAGGTGGTGGGCTGGCTGGACCCTTCCTGAGGAATCACCTTTAAAGCGAGGGAGAGAGGAGAAACTGAGGGCCATCCCTGAAGGGCAAGGGCCTCATTCGGTTAAATTACTGGGAGAACCGGACTGTGCCAGTTACTTTACAAATGCTACATAAAGGGGCCCCTGGGTGGCTCAGTGGGTTAAAGCCTCTGCCTTCGGCTCAGGTCATGATCCCAGGGTTCTGGGATGGAGCTCCGCATCGGCTCTCTGCTCAGCGGGAAGCCTGCCTCTGAGCACCTCCCGCCGCCTGCCTCTCTGCATACTTTGTGATCTCTGTCAAATAAATAAATAAAATCTTTAAAAAAAAAATGCTACATAAATCCTCAAAGTCAGCATCCGGTGAGCAGACCCCCAGAACGTGGCAAGGACGGTAATGCCACCCAGTCCTCATTCAATGGGCATTCACTGTCCACCTGGAACGTGTCCTCGTCTATGAGGACGTGATCCCACTGAGTCAGCACAAGGGGTACTGCGTGACACCCATTCTGCGGGTGAGGAAACTGAGCCTCTCCAAAAAGGCACACCAGAGGCCACCAGATCAATCGCCAGGGGAGCCCGGGGCGGGTGGTGGGGAGGGGCCCCCGGGGTACCAGAGATTTGAGGACGATGGCCGCCTGCACAATCTCTTCTTCCGAGGACTCCAGCGCTGTGTCAAGCTCTGCCAGCTGAATGCAGGTCTTCTCTGCCTGGGCCTGGGCACAGCGGGCACCCCTGCTCAGCTCCCGCAGCTGCTCCCGCGCAGCCTTCACTGCACCCTCGAGGCCGGTCACCTGCTCCAGGAAGGCCTCCCGGGCTCCTGCATGAAGCCCACAAAGCCCAGGGGTCACGGAGCAATTGAAATTTCCCGATCAAACGCTCACCCTCGGGGGGGCCCCCCCGTCTGTGCCCTGCACTCTGCCTGGCACAGCTGAGCTCTATCACCAGACCTGAGCACCACCAGTCAGTTCTAGGGCAAGAGCCTCACCATTTTACAGATGCAAAGGCTGAGGCCCAGCAGAGGCCAGTCACAGCCCAAGGTCTCCCACACGGGAAGTCAGCACAGTGGAGGGGCTGGAAGGAATCCAGACGGGTTAGAGCCACAACAAGCAATTCCCAAATCTGAGACCACAAAAACACACCTGCCTCGAGTCAGCTCTGCGATCTGCAGTGCGGCTCAGGATGGGCTTTTTAAAAAGAGATTTTATTTATTTACTTGAGAGAGAGAGAGAGAGAGGGAGAGAGAGAGAGAGCATGGTGGGAAGAGGGTCAGAGGGAGAAGCAGATGCCCCACTGAGCAGGAAGCCCGATGCAGGACTTGATCCTGGGACTCCGGGGTCATGACCTGACCCGAAGACAGATGCTTAACCAATTGAGCCCCCCGGGCACCCCAAGTATGGACCTTTTAACCCAGAGCATCTGGAAGCTCCCTGTTCTTTTTTTTTTTCTTTTAAAAAGATTTTATTTACTTATTTGACAGATGGAAATCACAGAGAAGCAGGCAGAGAGAGAGGAGAAAGCAGGCTCCCTGCTGAGCAGAGAGCCTGATGCGGGGCTCGATCTCAGGACCCTGGGATCATGACCTGAGCCAAAGGCAGAGGCTTTAACCCACTGAGCCACCCAGGTGCCCCTGGAAGCTCCCTATTCTGATAATGAGTGTTGCTAACAGGTGCTCAGCTTACCTATGCCTGGCTGCGAGATGAGCACAGGTGCTTATGAACATAAAATTACACAGAAAAATCAATTCACTGTCAAGCTTCCCCAGATCGCAGTGTCCCGAGGCCAGTTTCCACCTGACTCTCATAACAGCTTCCCCCTCTGCCCCCATCCACTGGTTTTCTATGCTGGGGAATGAGCAAAATGGCCAACGGTTAAGACAGCAACAGGCCACCTGTTCAGCACCCGGGACAGCACCTCGGTGGGCATTTGTCGCGCCGTGAACCAGTGAACGACTCCAGCCCTGTCCTCACTGTGCCTGTGCTCTGGGTGTGGCTGGGGCTAGATGCTCTAGTCAGAGACTAGTATTCATAAGGTTACAAAGTAGAACGGGGTGGGGGACAGTGAAGGAAAGATCCAGGAGAGACAAGACTGTCATGGGAGGAGCCCATGCAGTTGGGGAGGACAGACAGGCACTCCCAGAAAGTGACTTCTTCTAGGACCGAGCCAAGAGTTTCTGAAGCATCGTGAGAGCAGACCAAAGGGCCGGTGGGGTGTGTCTGGCCAGCCAGCCATCCCGCTGCCTCCCACTCTTCTCTCTCACTGTACCTTGCAGCAGGTGGTGACCCTGGTAGACGTCCCCCCGTGGGGCCTCTCCCTGCAGAATGTGCAGTGGTTCCCAGGGCTGGCCACAGTCAGACCTCTGCAGCCACCCCTCCATCAGGGTCAGCCTGGCCTTCAGCTTGGCAGCCTGGAGGAGTGAGGAAAAGAAGGGTGTGTGTGGCGGGCTGCCTGAAGTCGTGCTGGACGCCTCCCCCTGGCTTCTGCCTGGCCTTCCCTGGCTAGCAGTTGGCTTCTTGCATCTTATCAAGGGCATCAAAGCTGAGGATGCAGCAGATCTTGGAGAAGCAGCCTTGCCCACCCCCTCCTCCTAGTGGTCCCTTCCCTTCTCACGCCCACGGCACCTGCTGCCATTCAATGGACCACATCCTTGTTCCACTTAGAGTGGGATGAGAAGGGAAGCCCCAGGAGAATCTGTCTGTCCTGCTGTATTGCCACAGAGAAGGTGCACCTGGATACCTGCTGGCCGAGTGAGTGTGCCATGCAGTGTCTCCCAGCACTGTTCTTTTAGCCACACGAACAATAACTGTATTTACAGAGCACATGCCAGGAGCCGGCTGTTAGCACCTGCCAGCCACACACCTGCTCACGTTCACCCTGTAACGGCCCCAAGGGCCAGGGGATGCCGGATCCAAGCCCTCTCTTTGATTCCAAAAGTCCAGAATGCTCTGAAAAACCCTACGTCTTTCCATTCCCTATTTGATGGCAAAATCCAGGTTAAAAAAAATTCTTAACTCGTTGGGAAGCAAAACTGTTCTGAACAAGGCTGTTTTGCGCCCTTGTTTGTTTGTTTGGTGTGACTATTCGCCTGTTTTCCCGCAGACACATCCCTGGGTTTGACTGCAGGGACTGGCCCAGGCACTGCCCGGGGGGCCGCTTATGCTCAGCGCCCATCATTGCGTCTTTCTAGAGCACCTTCACTCTGATGGCTGGCCTCCCCGGTCTCAGGGAAAGGGCTGCAGGCCTGTTTCCACTGTGGAATAGGAGAGACACCCAAACTTACCAAACCTGTTACCTGTTAACGGGAACAACGAAAGGGGCTGGGGAGGGGAACCCCAGAGCTCACGCTCTTGACCTCCGTACCACACCAGCTCCCTGCTCAACACTCTACTTGCGCCCCAGAACGGGCATGGCCCTCCTCCTGACCCTCCCCACCAAGGGCCTTCTACTATCTCATCCCCGCAGATTTTAAGAAAGGGTGAGACATGGGCGTGGGTGCTCAGGAAGGACAGCCGGTGCAAGGCACTCTTCTGTCCGCTCAGAAGCCAGGGATGGGCAGAAGTGAGGGGGGAGTGGGGCTGACATCGGCCCGATGGCTGGGTGGGCGCAGGCGGAAGGTGACCTGTGGCCCCAGAAGGCCTGAGAACCAGGGCTGAGCAGGCATTTCTGGTGCCCAGCACAGAGGGGGCACTCATGGGGGGGTGTGAAGTGATGGGAGGTAGGGTGGGCTCACCTCCTCCTTCACTAGGGTGTAGCAGGATGGGCACTCCTCACAGCGTGTGCCACCAGCCGTAAGGAAGAAGTTGTCCTGGCAGCGGTCACACTTGTAGCCCACGAAGCCAGGCTTGCACACGCACGTGCCGCTCTTGTGGCACTGGGCCGAGGCGGCGCCCAATGGGGAGCACCTGCAGGCTGAGGGAACCGGGGTGGATAGCAACCCCCCCCCCCGCACTGGGACCTCCACGTCGCCTGCATCCTCACGCCTGGCCACTCCAGAAACCCCAGGTCCAGCTCAACCACACTCCTGGGTCCTTCCGGGAAGACTGAGTCAGAATGTCAGAGGTGGTGACTGACTTATGTCCGGGCTCCTGGGTCTGAGAAGCCGCCATGTTTAGGAACGACCGGGCAGTCCAGCTGTGCAGGGAGGGACGCGGAGGCCCAGCAAGGTAAGTTGATGGCCCCAGCAGACGGCAACTGAGCAGTGAATCCTGGGGCTAGAGTTTTGGTTCCCTATACTCTCTCACTCCCTGTACCTATGGCCGCTCTTAGAAGACAGGCCTTTCTACAGGGAAGTAGACAATCATTCCTTCCCTGGCCACATGGCTGGCGTCCCAGCGGCTCTTCTGTCCAGAATCCTCAAGCCCCTCCGGGGCGGCGGGCACACATGCAGCCTCCTCACCTCGGCAGCCCGTGATGGAGAAGCCGAAGAAACCCAGCCGGCATCTGTCGCAGGCCTGGCCCTCAACGCCCGGGCGACACGGGCACTGCCCAGTCTTGGAGTGGCACCGGTCCTCCTGGGAGCCCAGCGGATGACACGTGCAGCTAGGATAGGGAAGGAACCTGAGTGGGAGACAAGCTCTGGGCCGCTCCCCACCCAGCCTCGGCTGGCGGCAGCCGGAGAGGAGCCCTGGGATCACACCCTCTGCCGGCAAGTCCCCATCGCCAGGTGCCTACACGTCCAACAGCTTATTCCAAGCTGTGTCCTGGGAAGTACAGTCTCACAAAAATGCTACCCCTTCCCCCCAGAAAGGGCTATGGGGACCTATAAATCTTGCAGATTATATATACCCCTCTGTCGGAAAGTCACAATGCAATTAGCATATTAAAGGCTCTGAGAAGTCTTGCAGGGAAGAAGCCTGTTTGTTGCACTGGACATTTTCCTGGGGTCCTTCCCTGCTCCCTAAAGACATTAAGGTGCCGCTCTGGCCAAAATGGTCATGGAGGGATGGTGTCACTGAGCAGGGAATCAGAGACCAAACCGGCCTCCTGCCCACCCAGATGTCCCTCAGGGCTGTGCTTGGCCTGTGTCCTGGGCTGGCAGGGCCACGAGTCTGACCACTCAAGGGACCATTCCTTTGTCCCCCTATGGGGCAGGGCACAGTGTTCCTGGCAGGGGGCCTGGATGACACATTCTACACCCATCTCCCCTCTGGGGGCTCCCTGGGCTTCTCCTATCCTGGAGACACAGCCAAGGGAAGGGCACTCCCCACCTCACCCTACCCACCTACGGCAGCCCCTCCCGGCCTGGAGGTCGTAGAAGCCAGGGCTGCAGCGGCTGCAGTCCCTTCCCATCACATGAGGCAGGCAGGGGCACTGGCCGGTCACCGGGTCACAGGTTCTCTGCTCACTGACGGAGCCCTTGGGGTGGCAGCCACAGGCTAGGGACGGAAGCAGAAACTGTGTTGGGGAATCACCAGATCATCGGCTCAAACTCTGGGGGTCCAGGAGAAGATGGGGAGCCCACGGGGATGACTCACATTCAACCCAGGATCCTAAGCTTTTTCTGGAAAAAGACTCTAGGCCCATGCTCAACTCTCATCCCATTTCCTATGTCCTTGGAGAGACAGCCTAGAATCATCACGTGACAGATGGCTCTTCCGAGCCTGCCCTGAACCCCAGTCGGCTGGAGAGAAGGCCAGAGACCCAGCCAGGGAGTCACGGGGGGACCCATGTGCCCACTGTTCTGGGTCCCTTGACCCTTCTCTCCTGGGCTCCATAGAACATGGAGAAAGGGCTCTGGAGCAAGTAAGTTTGGGGGCAACGCCCATCTTCTCCCTCCAGCACTTCTGGAGGCCTTCCACAAGCCGAGGCACGCTGTGGCCCTCTGAGCGAGATGGGGACTGAGTGCTAAAGGGAGAGGGAGAGCCTGATGGAAGCCCAGGGGCAGCACTGACATGATAGCTGCTGTCTGCCACCGAGGACAGTCCTAGGCACTAACCGTGGGGCTTGAGATAATTGCGAAATTATCAAGGCAAAGAACAAACGAAAAAAATCACAGGATTGGCCTTGATTAGAACAAGGCTGAGAGAGTCCTTGACCTTGGAGGAGAGCAAACCCTTAGACCTTCCAGACAAGGGGACAGAGAAGGTGAGGAATCTGCCTGAGGCTGCACAGTCCCCCAGGGCTGCGGGCTGGGTGTGGTGGAGACGGGTCCCCTGCAGGGCGGGGGGTGGGTGCTCACGTGTGCATCTGTCTGCAGGCCGAGGGGCGAGGGCGTTCCCGTAGAAGCCGTCCTGACAGCGTTCGCAGTGGGCCCCAGTCGTGTGGTGCAGGCAACGTAGACAGTGGCCGGACAGGGGGTCGCAATTGCCCACAGCATTGGGGTCCACGTTCCCACTGCACTGGCACCGCTGGCAAGGCTGGGGAGCCCCAGAGAGCCCCAGAGGGTCCCCGAAGTAGCCATCATCACAGATCTCACAGCGTCGCCCTGGGGGGTGGGGGGGAGGCTGTGTGTGGAGGAGCCAGCCCAAGGCACAAGGCTGCGGGGTTCCCAGGCGGGGAGGGTGGGCATCCCTCAGGTTTCCCTGTGCAGCAGGGCATAGTCCCAGGGCCAGGGCCCAGCTCAGCCATCAGCTGGCTGTGTGTCTTAGACCAGCCCTGGCGTCTCTCTGAACTCGGGCTCCTCGTCTGCAAAGCGGAGACGATAAGGCCAGCCACGTCTGAGGGCTTGGTGAGGTTAAGTGTTCAACTCCCAGCCCAAGCTAAGTGCCCAGCGGAGGGGGTGTCACCACCCAGTCCCTATCGTCACCCTCTTCAGCCTCACGGCCACCACCCTCTTCCTCAGCAAGGCCCGAAGGGCGCTGGTGTGGTGAAGGCGGGGGCTGGCGGCCACCTGAGCACCCTCCCAGGGGGCTGCTCCCTCCATGCACAGCAGCGCCCTGCTCCCCCAAAATCCTTCCTTGGGCACATCTCAGCCTGGGCCAGACCCAATGTCTTGAACTGTCCACACCCACTGAGAGTGTCGCCCTCATGTCTGCAGAGTGGGGGGAGTCAGGCACAGCCTGATGGCAGGATGGCGTGCAGGGTCCCCAGGTGGGACCTGGCTGTCAGGTCTTGGGTCCCCCGCCCTGCCCCTCCCCACTCTGTAGCTGGCTGTAGGGAGCTGCTTCCAGAGTGCTCCCCAGCAAGGCCGGCCTTTGATGGGACAGACGTGATGGGTTGTCCCGAGGCAGCCACAGTCACCACACACGCAATCAGATGTCTGAGAACCTTGGCAACATTATCTCAAAACAAGCCAGACACAGAAGGACAAACACTGGAGGGTTCCACTCACGTGAGGTCCCTGGAAGGGTCAAATGCAAAGAGACAGGAAGTAGGACGGTGCCTACGGGAGGGGGGCGGGGGTGGGCTGGAGGAGGCGGTGGGGGCTGCTTAATGGGGAGAATCTCTGGGAAGATGAATTCGTTCTGGGGACAGAAGGTGGGGATGGCAGGACAGCCAGGAATGTGCTTCACGCCGCCGAACCGTACGCTCACGTGTGGCTGAACTGAGACTTTGTGTTATACCTTTTTGGCTGTAATTTAAAACATTATTAATGGGATACACAAAAAGAAAACACCAACCGCTGAGTTGTATACTTAGAGTGGGTGAATTGTCAGGTACATAGACGATATCTCAAAAGAGCTGTTAAAAAGAATCAGTTGTCGAGGGTGGCCCCGGGTCCTGGAGCAGGCGCTGGGGGACCTTCTGCCTCATAGGACATCTGGCAACGTGTTTTAAAAACTGAAAGTTTGGGGTTCCTGGGGGGCTCGGTTGGTGAAGCATCTGCCTTCGGCTCAGGTCATGATCCCGGGATTCCTGGGATCAAGTTCCGTGTCAGGTCCCTGCTCAACAGGGAGCCTGCTTCTCCCTCTGCCTCTGCCTGCTGCTCCCCCTGCTTGTGCTCACTCTCTCTCTTTCTCTCTGTCTCTCTCTCTCTCTGACAAATAAATAAATAAAAATAATAAAAGCTCAGAGTTTAATCGGAGGTTTTCTACCTTCATTGTGTGTCAGACTAGCCAGAGCACCTGTCATGCATGTGGATTCTTAGGGCCCATCTCGAGCTACCAGATCAGGCTCTATAGGGCCAGGGCTCAGACAGGGATTTTCAAAAACTCCTGGATATGCTTAATTGCTCCAGTTCTGCCAGGAGCCCATAGCAGCCTGGGGCCTTGGCCATGGCCCCAGAGGTCAGGCCTGCCACTCCTAAGCTAGGCCCTCCCCCATCTGTCACGCTCCAAACCCAGGACCCCACTCCTGGAGCCCAGGACAGAGGCAGGGCCCCAGGGTGCGAGCCACTCACCTCTCTGGCCCAGCGGGCAGTGGGTACACACCACTTCGCTGCTCTCTGGGATGGCTGTGCAGGCCGACCCTCCGGGGCACGGACAGGGCTGGCAGTCGTCGGCCTGGCCTGCGAAGGGGTTGCCATAGAAACCTGGCAAGCAGCGCTCACAGGAGGGGCCCTCGGTGTGATGGCCGCACTGGCAGATCCCTGAGGGGCAAGACAAGCACCTGGTGACGAGACCACCTGAGCCCAGAAGGCTCCAGAGACGGGGGTGTCTTGGTCACAGAGGTCACAGAGCACAACCCCAGCAGAACTGGGGTGGTAACCTTCTAAGTGGGGTGCAGCACAGCCTGGGGAGAAAAGGTCTACCACTTACTGACCATGTGGAGCTGGGAAACCCATCTAACACCTGCTGCCTCAGCGTTCACCCCTGCAAGATGGACACAACAGGGGCTCTGGCCTCGGGAGTTTTCGTCCGCGGACAGCCAGAGTGCCCCGCACAGTCGCTGGCTCAGAGTGACCTGGGCTGTGATCGGTGGTATCCTGCATTCCAGCACCTATCAGCGAACCAATAGATGGCCCACCCACGTCTGCACTCATGCTTTTCCTGCCCTTACTCTGTGTTCTCTGAACCTCGGGGGCCAAAAGCAAGAGTGACGCAGACCCAGGAGTCTGTTCCTGACAGGACTTTGCAAGGACACTCCCCATGTATGGGGTCTGCAGGTTCCAGGAGGTAGCCTGGTCTCATGGAACAGACCCCTGCCCACTGGCTGGTCATGCTGGGGGGGGGTGCAAACCCCCTTCTCCAGCACCTGCAGTCCGCTCAGAGCCTGCCCTGGGGAAGGGAGGCTCGGCGGCCAGGGACCCAGGGAGAGTGTGGCTGAGAGGGGCTCAGTGATGCAAGACCCCCACTTCCAGGAGGCCCGGCACCACCCCGGGGGCGGAAGGGGGTAGCGGGGCACAGAGGGAACTCAGGATGGACAATCCAGGGGGCACCATCATGGCCGCGCTGCTTTCTGGGGGCCCTGACTTGGCCCAGACCCAAGTGCTCACTCCTCTTTCTATCCAGTGTGAGCAGCAGTGACTGTTCTGCCCATCAGCCAGGTGAGGACTCGCCCACATAGGGCAGCAGGTCATGGCGCGGCCGAGGGCTCTGAGGGGTGACAGACCGGCCGTGCCAAGCTCCTCGGCAGGGGCTGCCTGGAGCAGTGCAGGGCAGGATGGGGGGCCTCGTCGGGGCTCGGTTAGCGATTCCTGTCACGGCAAACCACGGGAGGACGCCCCTTGTATGCGGCATGTGCCTGTCCCCGCTCGCTCATCTGCTGATTCCCAGGCTGCGGTCCTTTGTCGGCTCCGGCACAATCATTTCCCTTCTCAGAGACCCCCCTTCACCTGCTCCAGGACGGCATCGGGGCACAGACCCTCCCACTTCCGGGGTGAGAGGCCCCGCGTGTGGAGAGAGACCCCCATCCAGCACCTCCTGCGAGGCGACCTTGGTCGAGGGCTCCCTCGAGCTTCCTCCTACAGGTGCGGCTCTGGCAGTGAACCTGTGGCAGGAGCAGCTCTGCTACCTACCTGCCAGCGGCCTCCCTGCACGCTGGGTCCCTCGCCTATAAGACGGGACGCATATAGAAAGGTCTCGGGACATGGAGGACCCTGATGACACCATCTCGTGAGTCCCGCTCTTGGTGATGGCTCGAGTATGCACAGAGCTGACCTTGATCAGGTCGTCAGCTGCGCCGGGAGTTGCCCCAGGGCCCTATGGATGGGGTGCCGGGACTCACCTGTGTGGGGATCACAGGTGCCGTGCTGGTTGCAGGTGCAGGGGACACAGTCGGTATAGGGACCCCCCAGTGGGATCTCCCTCTTGTACCCTGGAGCACAGGACTCACAGAACTGGCCTGTGTACCCCTTGGGACACGAGCAGGTCTCCACCCATGAGGCTGGGGGGGAGAGCCCCCGCTGGGCTGATGTGAGCTGGACCTCGGTCAGGAACACCTGGCCTGCAGAAGGACGATAGAGAGGAAGAGGGTTATAGGCATATGTTTCCCGGCTGAGATCTTCCTGTTCACATACGTAATAGGCAGAGGGTTACTGACCCACATACGGAAAGGCGGTCTAGGAGTCAATTGCAATTAAAAAAAAAAGAAGAAGAAAGAAAAGGGCAAAGGAAAAATAAGGTGATTTTCAGAGCAAAAAATGGGTATGGCTGGGAATTTAATGAAAGATGTTCATTCTCACAGGTTATTAAAGATATGTAAATTTAAACGACGAGGATACCATTCATGACTCTCAGCTTGGTAAGCATCGGAAGATCAATGACAGGAGGGGATCCTGGTGGCTCAGCCAGCTAAGCATCTGACTTCAGCTCAGGTCATGATCTCGGGGTCCTGGGATCGAGCCCTGTGAGCCCCACATCAGGCTCCACACTCAGTGAGTCCGCTTCTCCCTCTCCTTCTGCTGTTCCCCCCTGCTCATGCTTGCTCTCTCTCAGAATAAATAAAATCTTTCACAAAAATAAAGATCAACGACAGGGAGAGATGGTGCAGAAAACAACTAGAATCTTGGGGCAAAATATAACAATAATGATCCATCATCACTGGAGAAGGACCAGAGCGGGCAGACAGGGGAGGAGGGTGGGCACGTGCCCTGAGAACATAGATGGGTGCCGCCTCTCTGCAGGAAAATCTGGCAGCGGATATCAAAACTGAAAATGTGCCCTCTTTGACCTAAGACAGAACATTTCTCTTTTGAGGAATCGATGCTACGAGACAGACTTGCACAAGGAGACAAAGACCTTTCCATGGAGCTCTTCCCTGTCCTCTGCCGTGCTGTGTGCATAGTGAAAACCAGAACCCACTTCAATGTCTAGGGATGAGGGGATGGTTGAACTTTGCAGAGCATCGATACCACAGAACTATATGCAGCGGCCGGACAGCCAGTCTTTTCTATGTGTAAGACAAGTCACGGCCGCCGGGACCCACTGTTAGCTGTAAAAAGTAAGAGCAGGGAGAGAGATGGCCCAGAACTTCCTTAGTGGGAAGAGGAGGTCTGGGGCTGGGTTTCGGTAGAGAGAGACGGTCGCTGTATTCACCTGCCTCTTCGGTTTGCCCTGGCACCCAGCACAGGCCTGGCCCAAGTCGGTGTTCTGTGAACATCTGATAACTAAAGGCTGAGTGGCAGAAATGAAATTCCTGTAAGGAGGCCCAGCACAGTGACCTGAGGAGCAGGAAGGTTTTGGGGAGCGAGGGCAAGGATGGTGAGGATGAGGCTCCAACGGGAACAAGGGAGCTGAGGCAGGAGGAGCTGGGTTACACCCAAGCCTGGGCTAGAAGGGGACCTGGAAGTCAAAGTTTCCCAAAAGGAGCCAGTCACCCCCCTAGAAGCAAATCTGTGGCTGTTGTGGTTGTCACAAGGATGGAGAGACCAGGACCAGGGCTCTCAGACAACTGACATGAGGAGAAACTGCCCCCGTGACCCTCAAAGGTCTGGCTGGGTTCCAAAAGGGGCAGGGAGCCCCGGTGTGAACATGTGAGCCCAGACCCTGACTCCATTTTATTTTATTTATTCATTTGACAGAAAGGGAGACACAGCTGAGAGAGGGAACACAAGCAGGCGGAGTGGGAGAGGGAGAAGCAGGCTTCCCGCCGAGCGAGGAGCCCGATGCGGGGCTCGATTCCAGGACCCTGAGATCATGACTTGAGCCAAAGGCAGACGCTTAACGATGGAGCCTCCCAGGCGCCCCCCAACTCCATTTTATTATTTTTTTAAAAGATTATTTATTTATTTGATAGAGATCACAAGTAGGCAGAGAGGCAGGCAGAGAGAGAAGGGGAAGCAGGCGCCCCGCCAAGCAGAGAGCCCGATGCAGGGCTCAATCCCAGGACTCTGGGACCATGATCTGAACTGAAGGCAGAGGCCTTAACCCAATGAGCCACCCAGGCGCCCCCCCAACTCCATTGTAAACAGAAGCACAAGTAAGTCCGCCTGGGGACGGCCGATCCTGACCTTGGTTTTTATTCTCCCGTCAACCACACACGCCCCCACGTCAGAATGTCCCTGCTCGCCACGCATGCAAACGGCTCCCGGGCTTCAGTTTCTCCCACACACACACTTATTTGTCCCCCGCAGTGGGGGAAACTCTGATTACCTCCTTCTGTCGCCTAGTGTGGTCGTCTGAGCTCTAACCCTTTGGAAATCAATGATTACTTTCATATGTCACTTACTTTCCTTTTATTTGCTCTGTAGATCACAACCAGGACACTATATGGGCTTCAAAAAGTTGTATTTAGATTATAATCTGTCCAAGTTTCCCTTCTGCTCAGTAAAGGGGTGTTTCATGCGAGACACCCCTTCTAAACGGGGGTACTGGAGATGTCCAGTCTAGGCACATACAGGTATGGGTGTGTGTGGGGGGAGAATACATTAAAGAGAGAGGGAGGAGCCAGGACGTCAGAGGACCATCAGGACGATCACCGTGTGAGCAGGGTGAGAAATCCCCCTGGAAGCTGGGTCCTGACCCAGCCCCCACTCGGAAAGGTTCAGAAGGCAGATGGGCTCCCAGGACAGCTTAGATGCGATACCACCAGCGACCAGCAGGAGGCGCCACCTCAGGGCTCGTCACCTGCACACCCCCCCCCCCCCCCGCCCAAGCACCCCCAGAAGCCCCTCGGAGTCCCGCCTTCCGGCAGTGGTGGCCTCGGCCATGACCTGATGACACCCAACGGTTCTTGGCTGCTTTGTGACCGCACACGTCTGTCTCCTGGAGCTGTCCACCCTCGGGCCCCTCACCTGTCCAGTCCCTGCCTCTGACCTCGGAGTCTACCCTCCGGGCCCTTCCCAGTTCCATGACCTTGGGTGAGCGTCCAACTCCTCTGACCTTCAGATGTCTTTGTGGTAAAACGGGGGTGGTAACTGTCTGCCGTGGGGAATCGGCAAGGCCAGGCACAAAGGAGCCCTAGGGCCCGGCTAGTTCTGGGGACGGGGTCGGGGGCTGTCCTTATCATTACTGACCAGAAGGGCCTGGGCCGCGGCCGCCAGCCTGGATGCGCAGAGCCGTCAGATTGGCGAGCAGCCGCTGGAAGTGGAAGGGGGGCAGCGGAGGGTCCGCGTCCTCGGAGGTCTCCTGCAACCTGGCAGGGGCGCCGGTCAAACCGGAAGCCGAGGCTGGGGGTAGGGGTAGAGAGGGTGGGAGCCCCAGACCACAGGAGGACCCAAGTGCGCCCAGACCTCAGGGGCCACCCTGACTGCCCATCCCCCACCTCTCCGGACACACCAGGACACTTACCTGAACCTGAGCCCCACCTCCCTGGGCTGGTGGGAGTCTGGGGGCCCAGGGAGGGGGAGGCCGGAGGGCTGCAGAGTCAGGGCCAGGCCCGCCCCTTCCAGCCTCAGCTGCACGCGGGGCAGGGAGCCCCCAGGAGGGACCCGGAAGGTCAGTGTGAGCGGCTGTCCGTAGCTGAACCGCTGGTCTCCCAGGAACTTCTCTGAAGACAAGAAAAAGGCTTGTCTTCACTTAATTAGCTTGATTTTAAAGATTGTAAGTGTCTACAGTGTATTGATTTTATTGACAATTAAATATTCAGACAAGATAAAGCGACAGCAGGGAGAAAGCCAAAGGCTCCCTGGACAGGAGACGCTGAGGCTGGCTGCCCCCAACCCTCCCCCCGCCCCCACAGGCCAGCTTCATGTCCCCGTGTCCCTGTAGTAACACAGGGACCCATGCCTGGCTTACTGCTCTGCTGTCACTGTCTTGGGCTTGGGTTTTATAAGTGAAGTCTGATGGGACAGTGGAGTCTCTGGGGGCAGAGCAGACACACGTGTCATGCACAGTGGTGGCATCCTGCTGTCCCCTTCCCCATTCCTGCTCACAATACCCCACCAGCACATTCTGCTGGCCCCACGCTGGGGGAGCTTAGTGAGGCTCAGAGCACGTACGGGGTAAGCCTGCTGCACATGTGGCCAAGAAGGAGCTCTGACCGCCCCGAGGCCACACTTCCCACGGGCGTCAGAACACGCTTCAAGCACAGAGAAGGTGGTGGAATCCTAAGAAACACGGAGGACCAGGGGCCCTATCATGGCCTTCGAACTCGGGCTATTTTTCTGTATCTTTCAACTGCTTCAGCTGAAAACCCCCACGTGGCAGGAAAGGGCCCCTCCCTGCCCGTCTCCCTCCGCACGCCCCGTCTCGCACTCAGCAACCAGCCGGAGGCAGAGGGGCTTGGGAGATCAGGGTACGCATCAAGACGTGAAATAAAACTGGTTGAGTCCGTCCCCCTGCCTTGCCCACTGCACTGTGCCCAGCGCCCAGTGCCCAGCTCAGGACCCAGCAAATACCTCTTAAGCAAAAAACTACTTTTTCTTAAGCCTGTCAACAAAGCAGCCACGGAGTAGAGTGTGTTTTGTGCTCTCCGGCCTCTGAGCTTGGAGCACCCGTCCCCGGACCGGGGTCCTGTGACTTTCACTTCCTCCCAGGTGCCGTGTCCACAGAGCAAGCCAGACATCGGGGGACCATCGCTCTGACCCTTCTTGGAGAGGGAGGTCAAGGGCAGGACTGGGGCGGGGGAGCCAGTGGACCCGGAATCTGGCCATAGGAGAGCTAAGAATGGACTCCCGGATCCTGGTTCCAGGTCTGGTAGAGCTTTCAGGAGTCGAAAGTTGCCCTACTCAGTGGGGGACGGTTCAGAATAATCTAGAACTTCTTGCTTTTGCAAGAATCCCAGGACTCTGTGCAGAGGGTACCATGGCCTGGTGGGGTGAGAGGCTGATGGGAGGTATACAGGGATTTCTGGGGCCTGGGAGGGCCTGGTGGCAAGGCCTTGATCAGAAAGCAGCAGTGTGTGTGGGGGGGGTTGACACGTACCTGGTAGCGTGAGTTCTTCCTCATCTTCTGGATTCAGGAGGAGCCCCCTCGGGCTCCATCGTGTGGGATGCTCAGGGCCCCCCACACTTCCCCTCCGCCAGCCCTCGGCTCCTGGATGGCAAACGCACACGCACGTGTGGGGCTCTGCAGGGTGGCCTCCATCCCCTCCCTCTTCACACCACCCTTCCCGGGGGGGCCCACAGATGGCTCCCAGAGGCCTGAGCCAGCCTGAAACAACGGACCTGGGGGTAGAGACTGTTCTAGAGACAGTGGGGGTTGGGAGGGCGGTGAAAGCCAGCTGGTGCTAGCAATGGCTCCGTGCTGCCCACAGCCAGCCAGCTCAGACCCTCGCCCCAGAGTCAGGATGGGGGTCTCCAGGAGGGAGGGAGACCCCCGAAAAGTGAGAAAGCCGAGGGTCCCAGCTCTGTTTTGGGCAAGGGGAGACCTCTGAGCCTGCCTGGCCCCTTTAGGGGGTCCTGAATACAATAGGAGGGCACAGTCTGGAGACCCCAGCATGGGGCACTGAGCCATTGGGATGGTCTCTAACAGTACTGGACTTGACCTCATCTTCAGGTCTTCAGAGAACTTGCTCACCCTGGACCTCACCCTGCCTGTCCTTTGAGAAGCGCGTGTCATTAGCCCCCACTGTGCTGAGGGAGACCACCTGCTTAGGAAGTGGTTAAGCCGGGATGAGAACCCAGACCTTCCCATCCCCTGTCCTGTCCACCCTCCCTTTGGCGATGGCAATACACCAAGTACACCAAGCAGAGTCTGGCACAGAGCAAATAACCTCAAGGGAGCCGCTGGGAAGGGTGGTGGAGGCCCGACCCCCAGGGCACCGGAGGGCTGAGGAGGGGTCAAAAAGAGGTCTGTAGCTCCCCAGTGCTAGACTAGGTTCTGCCTCTCACTGGCTGTGTGACCCTGGGCAAGTTACGTCACCTCTCTGAAGCCGGTTCCTTATCTACAAAACGGGGACAGTGGAGTACTTCTGGCCTGGCACAGTTCTTGAAGTTGGTCTGAAGACCCCAGGAGATGCCGGAGACTTTTTCAGGGGACCCGCGAGCTCAAGCTACCTTCTAGTAACACTAAGAGGAAATCTGCATCCTTCATGCTGTGTCTGACACATGGTGGAATTTTCCAGAAACTGCAAGTCATGTGCTATCGCAGCAGACTGAGCTCTACTAATCCAGCCGTAAGGAGATGTGCGAGAGTTGATGAGTGCACTCCCGTTTTCGTCTTTTTGAAAAAGCTCTCTGTTTCACAGGCTCGTATCATTCCGTTACACACTTACTCCAGTCATTTTTAAGTAAATTAATATAGGACTATTTTAAAATTACTGTTGTCCTTTCTAGTACAGAAAACACCCACGCTAACTACCACGTAAAGGACACCGCTGGGAGGTCCTCAGGTGTTTTCAAGAGCATGAAGGGATGGGGCAGCGAAAAATGTTTGAGACTGTGGCCTCAGGGTCACAGTGAGGTACATGAGATACTGAGACAGACGTGCCAAACCCAGCGCCTGGCTCAACCTGAGAGCAGAAAATGGCTTGGTTCTTAGGATCTATAAAATGAGTCCTGTCTGATGCTGACCTCCTAGACCCCTGCCAGGGGACCGCAAGGCGGGACCCCATCTCCATCCTGCTTTCTGCGCAGTGTCCAGCAGAGGGCGCACTGCCTCCGTGTCTGGGGCACCCAGGGCTGACAGGGCCTCCTGCCTGGCGGAATTCAGGATTGGGGCCTCTGTAGGGCACGGCAGGGGTCCCCATAGGCTCTGATTAAATGCTGAGCTTCATCGCCCTCTAACTCCAAAGACGCACAGGCACACACCCGCCGTTGGGGACCCAGGGCGCCACGGTACCCCCCGGGCCCTGTCCCAGACAGAAGGCTGGCAAGGCAGCCGAGAGCAACACTCAGGAGCTGACAAGCTGAGTGGCAACCACTGAATTCTGTGACCTGCCTTTTCTGGGCCTCAGCTGTCTCTCCGGTAAAATGGGAATAACAGTACCTACCTTCCTAGGTCCGTGGGTTCCATGATATAAAGAGCTCAGCACAGTGCCTGGCACACAGCTGGGGCTCAGTGAATGGAGTCTGGGGACTGAGTGTGAATCCCCAGCCCGGGGGGACGGGGAATACGTCAAGGGATTCTTGACACGACTGATTAGGAACTCACCCACAGGATCTAAAGGCTGCCACCTACCCAGCTCCCAACCCTGCTGGAGGCTAGGGAGGGAGCCGAGGGGTGCAGGTAGATACCGGGGAGCGCTGAAGGGTGCAGAGGACACAACATGTATGGCCTGTTTGTGTGAGCCCAGCGAAGCCTCCCCTGCAGCCTGAGCCTGCCCCCTCTTTCCCACTCCCACCCCAGCCCCTCCCCGCCCCTATCCCCCCACAGGATGGCCCGGAGCCCGACAGCCCACCCCACACGCCACCTGACAGCTTGCCCCACCTGGGCGGGGAGCAGGCAGACCCCAGGGAGGTGGCTGTGTGGGGAAGGGAGGCGCTTCCTACCCTGGCGGAGGTCGGAGAGGATGTGATGCTCCCGAAACTGGGCCGCGGCCGCACACACCTTGGAGTGGCCGAAGCAGAAGCAGCTGGTGCAGCCGGCAGGGTTGTGGGGCTGCAGGCTGAAGGTCCCAGGGCGGCACCTGTAAGGAGCGCATGCCCCCCGGTGTGGGGGCGTGGCGGTGAGTCAGGGAGGTTCAGGGGATCTCAACTAGGTCAAGGTGAGCCAGCATCACTGGGGAAACTTCAAAAAACATGTGTATAGTTTTCAGATTTACAAGAGTTACAAAGATCACGCGGAGAGCTCCCGTGGCCTCGTCGCCAGCTTTCCCTAATGTCAACGACTTTGCGAGGGTACACTTAACTGGGCCAGGAAAGTCTTGTTAGTTCACGTTATTTACTCAACTCCAGACTTGATTAAGTAAGAACTCTGCCCTTTTCCCACCAATTCTGTTTTTTCTGGCCCAGACCTGACCCGGGACCATGCCGCCTCCTCTGGTCCACGCGGCAATCTTGTCGTTCATGACCTTGCCGGTTTTGAAGGGCGGTGGTCAGATGTTTTGTAGAATGCCCCCAGTTCGGGTTTCTCTGATGCAGTCTCATGATTACACTGGGGGCGTGGGTTTGGGGAAGAAATAGAGGCGAAGCGTCCTTCTTGTCACATAGCACTGGGGTCAATTCCGCCCCTGAGCCATCACCAGGAGCGTTAACCTCCACAGCCCGGCCAAGACTGTTGGCCTCCCGGTACACTCCTGCACCACGGAAAGGGCCGCGTTCAGAAGGAAGTCACTAAGGGCAGCCAGCAGCGGCAGGAGTGACGCCCCATCCCCTGGAGGCCGGGGGGTATTAAAGGCTTGTGGATCCACTTTGGGGCCACCACCGTAATTACGAAATATTTTGCGGGGCAGATACCTGGGGCTATGCAAATATCCTGTTTCTCCTGAAAATTCTGCCCACTCAATCAGGTGGCTCTTGCTCACCACGACGGTTACTTTGAGATTCAAACTGATTTCCTATTTCCCCCACTTCCTTCTACATTTATTATTTGGAATCCTTCTGCCGTTCCCGTTTGTCCTTTCGTACTGGTGTTATCTATCCCCCCCGCCCCATCTGTTTGTATTAGTGTGGACTTGCAGGTATCTGTTTGATTCTTTGGGTCATAATCCAATACCGTCATTATTTATTTTGTTGTTCAGACTGTTTCCAGCTTTAGGGAGCTCCTCTAGGTCAGGCTTACGTCCTTTTGACACAGAACCCCATCCTGGTTTAGAGTTATTTTCTTTTTGTTTTCATCTGGTTTTGCTTTTACTGAAGCACTTCCTTGCTCTCCGTGATGACCAGACACCCTGGGCGCATCCGGCACGGTCCCTGCCCCATTCCCGGAATCAGCTGCTTCTCCGAGGAGCCCTGGAGACACAATCACAGATTCCGGGTCTCCACCTGGGGCCCCACAGAGCCCGCCGGGGCGGAGGAATCGGATGGGGCGGAGGAATCTGATTCGTCCGAAGCTGTCGATGACCCCTGAGGCCCAGCCAGCTCTGAGGAACACATCTCATCAAACCTCCCCATTTCACAAACGGGCAAAGTGAGGCCCAGAGGGAGGACCCCCTCAAGGCGCAAGGCGGGTTGGGGGCAGAATTGTGGGAGAAGGGGTCCGGTTCCCCGACTCCTCTGTTTCCTCCCCTGGGGGATCTCAGCGAAGGAAATCCCGCAGGGAGCCGAGCCCTGACTCCAGGGCCTGCAGGTCACACGTGGACGAGGTGAGGGGGTGGCCTGGGGCTGACCTAGGTGAGTCAAGGCCAGGGCCAGCCACAGCTTTGGGACCGGCTTCTTCTGAATCGGCAGAGGCCTGGCGCGCCCCGACAAGGGTCGAGTCCACAGTATAGTGCCGTTTCGGGGGCTTCCCACACAGGTCTATGGCCAGAGAATCAAAGAGCCCCAGACAGACCCTGCGCTGGCTGCCTCAGAGATCAGAGCCAAGGCCAGGAAGAGGAGACGGTGTGCGCCCACGGAGATAAACCCACATTTGTCCGCCAGCCCCCCATGGCTTGGAGCTAGGAGGCCCTCTGAACACACAGAAGAAGAAGTTGAAGGACCATGTGATTTGGAAAAGTAATCCTGCCTCGTGAACTTCAGACGCTCCGTTTGTACCTCGAGAGGATGACAAAGGTGGCAAAGAGGCTGGAATCGCAGCTCTGCGGGCGGGAGGCCCCGGGAGCAGGGCCAGGAGGGTTCTGAGGTTATAGTAGGGCTCGTGGGAAAGACTACTGTGCTCCACCGGTGACGTCCACCCAGGGGGGGGTGAGCGGGGAGGGCACGGCTGGAGTATCAGGGATTTGCCATCCCCGGAGTAGAGAATATCTCCTATATTTTCTGGTTCTTTTGTTTTCAGATATAAAAGGAAAATGGCTGTCACGGCTTATAACCATCAGTGGAGGGGGTCCAAGCACAAATGGTGCAGGGCTCCCAGGTGGCTCAGCCGGTCACGCGCCCAACTCTTGGTTTCCGCTCAGGTCCTGATGTCAGCGCCATGAGATGGAGCCCCAGGTCCGGCTCCGTGCTAAGCATGGAGTCTGCATCAGACTCTCTCTTCCTCTCCCTCTGCCCCTCCCACCCATGCGCTCCCTCTCTCTCTCTCTAATAAGTAAGTCTTTATAAAAGAGTATAAACAGTGTCAAAACCTTCAGATCACCTCCAGGATGGCAGACCCCATGGTGCCCCAGGAAGGGCGCCAGGTGGTGAAGTCACCCAGGTCTGTACGGACCCTGCCCCAGCTCCTCCACCACGAGCCCAGAAGTCACTCCCAGCAAGCTGAGGGTCGGGTTGGCTCGCCCACCTGTCACACAGGTGGCCTTCCACATTCTCCTTACAGGGGCAGCGTCCGCTGTGGGGGTCACAGGTGCCCAGGCTGCCGGCTTCACTGCAGGCACACGGTCTGCCAAGGAGAGAGGACAGCAGGAAAGTATCTGAGAGCAAGCCCAGAGTGAGGACAGCCCATCCTCCTGGGAGGGAAATGTCTCCATCCTTCCCCCTTCCCTAGAGGACCAGGAGGCAGGCTGACCCAAGGGCCCGCCGCCCAGCTTTTACTATTCTCACCTTGCCAAGGAAGCGGCCCGCCCACTCACCTGAAGAGTGAGCTGCCTGCCAACCTACCCACTCATCCATCTGCACATTCTTCCAACCACCCACTCATGTGTCCGTCCTCCCTGCCTTGAGTGACCCAACCACCCATCCAGGCATCTTTCCATCCATCCACCCACCCATCCATCCACCCATCCATCATCTGACAAGACATGGTTCCTGCTCTCACAGAGTCTATAGTCAACTGAATAGGGACGAGCAAACAGGTAGCTACTGTGATTTGATAAGTTCTAAGAGGAAATATGAGAGGCCGTACGTGCACCAAGGAGGTTGCAGTGAAGGATCAGAGAACAGGTAGAGAGAAGACTCCCTGGGGAAGTGGTACCTGGGCCGAGAACTGTAGAAAGTGGAAGGGTTTGCTAGACACAGGCCGGGAGAGGCAGGGCGCTGCAGGGAGAAGGGTATCTGGGGTAGGAGCATATACAAAGGCCCAGAGGCCAGAGAAACCCCGGGAGCACATGCGAGTTCCGGCCTCATGCCCAGAGCTGTGCCTAGACCCACTGAGTATTCCGTGAGGTATCCAGGAGCCCCCATCCGACCCCGATGCATTTCCACTGCATCTCAAATACACAAAGAGCCTGTTGTAAGCAAAGCCAAGTTCATTTAAAAGTGTTTCGGAGGGGCGCCTGGGTGGCTCAGTGGATTAAACCTCTGCCTTCGGCTCAGGTCATGATCTTAGGGTCCTGGGATCGAGTCCCGCATCGGGCTCTCTGCTTAGTGGGGAGCCTGCTTCCCTCTCTCTCTCTGCCTGCCTCTCTGCCTACTTGTGATCTCTCTCTGTGTGTCAAATAAAATCTTTAAAAAAAAAAAAATAAAGTGTTTCGGAGTTTCTAAGAGCCTCATGTTGTCGGTCACGCAAGTTTCTCAATCAGGTGATCGAGTTAGATGAGCGTGTTAAAGCCTTCTTCCGAGGTCTGGGCCGCAGGAGCCCCCTGCCTGTCTCTCTCCCCTTGGAGGCCCCACCCACACTGCACACTAGCCTCTCCCTGCGTCGTGCTCCCCGTGTCATGAATGGCCTCCCTCCGCCCAGGGACCTGGAGGCTCAGCCGTCACCCCTGCTTCCTCTTCTGTTCCCTGGTGACCACCTCCTGCCAACTCTGCCTTCCAAGGGGCTCTGGAATCTGTCCTGTTCTCTGCCCCTCCGTGCTCAAACGCTCGTGCAAGCTGCCACGTCTCTCAGCCGTTCCGGCTGCAGCCTCTACCCCGGCCTCCAACCTCATCCCACTGCTGCCTCACGCCCATCCAAAGCTCCTCCTGAGGCCTCGAGGCCCCACCGGACCCTTCTCTTCCGTGCACCCTTCTGCCCCGCACCCCCTGCTCATCCACACTGACCTTCGCCTTCCATTTGCTTCTGAGCATTTGCATGCGCTCTTCCTCCGCCTGGAATACCAGGCCCTCTGCCGTCTTTCGGCAGCGTTCCTACTAGAACTCGGTGCCTCTCATGCGAAGCCTGCCCGTGACCGCTGAGGCCAGCCGGGCTGCCACGGGACTCATGCCCTGTCTCACGTCCTCCGGGAACAAGGTGTCTCTAGATCCCTTGAGATGGGCTCCAGAATAATAAGATGGAATGACGGATAGAAGGATGGAAGGAAGGCGGGAAGGACAGCTACCACCCATTCCTCCGGCCTCCTGGCTTTCATTCCCAGTCCGCCACCTGTGCCCCACACAGCCGGCCGCCTCACCTGCAGCCTCCGTCGCTGAGCGTGTGGAACCCGGGCCGGCAGCGGTCACACTTCCAGCCCGTCACCGTGGGCTTGCAGACGCAGGTGCCCGAGGCATCACACTGGAGGTGCAAGGAGCCTGGGGGAGGAAGCGCACAGGGCAGCGGGGGCCCGATCGGGGCAGGGGTGGGGCGGGGGCACAGGGCAGCGGGGGCCCGATCGGGGCAGCGGTGGGGCGGGGGCCAGGCGGCGGGGGCCCGGATCGGGGCAGGGGTGGGGCGGGGGCTTCTACCTGCCGGGTGGCAGTCGCAGGGCTGGCACGGCGTCCGGGGGCTCCAGTGGTAGAAGTCCTCCTGGCAGTGCTCGCAGTGTGGCCCGGCTGTGTGGTCCCGGCAGCGGAGGCAGCGCCCGCCGTGGCCGGTGCTGCGGAAGAGCTCCCGGTCGAACACACACTCGTCCGAGTGGCCGCTGCAGTTACAGGCTGCGGGCAGGGGGTGGGGGGCGGCACGTGAGGGGCCGGGGGGGTCTGGGCCAATCGGCCTCCTGGTGATGCAGGAGCCGGCAGCTCCAGGGGGGCCCGGGTGAAGGGCAGGCCCAGCCTAACCAAGGACACGGAGAGCAGCCGACCCATCTTCCCCAACAGGACTCTCAAGAGCGAAGGGGGGGCACCACGACCCAGGGCCCTCCCAGGCAAGCCGGACGCACCGTCCGCACGCACAGACCACGGAGGGCCACCTTTGGAGCAGCAGAGTGGCTCACTCCAAGCTGTCTCGTGGCCCCTCCCAGCCCTACAGAGAGTTGCGAGTTGCATGGCTCTGGCTCCTAGGGACCATGAGGTCATTCAGATGCGTGGAAATACAGGCCACGCCTCCTTCACTCATTAATTCATTAAGAAAGGAGGGCGTGCTAGGGATGGCTCAGGCCATCTCGGGGTGAGCCGCACGTGGGTGGGCCGGCAGCAGCAGGACAGCAGGACAGCAGGGGCCAAACGCAGCACGCAAGTGCAAACCCCGCAGGTGGGCAGAGCTGCAGGGAGGCCCTGGGAGCTGAAGGAGGGACCTGATTGAAGGAGGGAGAGGACTGGGCGTCCTCAGGGCGGGGCGGTTCCAGGCAGGAATGAGGGCCAGAGAAGATCCGCCCAGTGCTGCAGGAAGCGGGTGGGGTGGGGTGGTGGCTGTCAGGTCACGTGAGGGGCAGACCGAAGGGACAGGGTAGGGAGGTGCGGGGGGCCGCTATGGGGTCAAGAGGTCAGCAGAGCCTGATCCAGGGAGGCCGGGCAGCCATGGTCAGTGGACTTCACCTTGGAGCAAGGCAGGCTCTGGGAGGGTCACCCAGGGTCTGGGTGTAACTGGGCTGGCACTTCGGCAAGGGCCTCGGGCTGCAGGCGGAGCTGGGCTGGGGGCTAGTGAGCAGGGCGGGGGTGCTTCAGGCCCGGAGGAGGGGTGACGGGGCTGGGACCAAGGCACAGACTGCACAGAAGGACAGGCAGCCCGAGAGGAGTGGATGAGGCTGAGCTTGGGGTTGTGGGGAGGGGGGCGAGGGGTCAGGCACGGAGCTCCAGCTTCCGGGCTGGTGGCGGAGAGGACAGAGATGTGACCACTGGGAGAGAACACGGCAGGAGACATGGTCTGGCTTTCTGTGTCCCGACCGTGGAGACATCCTCAGGCTCAGAATGGGTGAGCCAGCCAGCCCGCCTCTTTGGCCCCAGGGAGGACTTCCTGGGGTTGGCAGACCAGAGAGGGCAACAGAACCCCAAGAGGGCCATGGTGGCTGTGGGAAGCCCCTGCAGACAGCGCCATCCTGTTCACAGAACAGGCTGTCCCCTCCTGGCCCCTGCTCTGGCTGCCAGCAGCCCAGGCCCATTTCCAGGGCGGGCCCAGAGGCCAAGCTGTCAGGACAGCTGCAGGTGAACACACCCCTCCCACCACCAGCTGTGACCCGGCGCCCAGCAATGGGTCAGCTACACATGGGGAGCCCAAAGAAGTTCGGGTGACTCTCTGGGGGACAGGGCAGGGCTTGGAGCCTGGGGGAAGCTGGGGTGGGGGCTGGGACGGGCGGTGATGGACGGTCCCAAACCCACTGTGTGCAGTCCCACGTCCCCAGGGAAGGTACGCTGACACCATCGTCTCCAGCCTGTCTCTGAGGTTTGGTGGTCAAAGCCACATCACATGGGGATCTTGTCTTCAAAGGCTGCCTGGGGGGGCCGTGGGAGAGGCTGGGTGGGCAGGTCAGAGTCCCCCAGGACCTGGGGCCTTCTATTCTGGCTTTGATTAGCAGCTGCGGTTGGAGTCATTGAAACAAAGAACAGTGGGGGGGCCTTCCCAGATGTCTCCTTGACATCGCGGGACTTGGTCTGGGGGGCGCTTTGTAGGGGCAAGGCGGAGGAATACATGCCCCTTCCTGCTCTCCCCTTGCCCCTCCTCGGCCCTGCAGCAACGGGGTGGGGGGTGCGGCAGGAGCAGCCCCCACTGCCAGGTCTCAGGGACTCGGCCCCTGGGGCCCAGAGCCCTGGGACACTCACGCACACACTCGTTGGCGGCCTCAGCCGTGCCGCGGGCCCACGGGCGGTCCTGGAAGAAGGGCAGGCAGCGCTCGCAGTCGGTGCCTGTGGTGTTGTGCTGGCACCGGCAGGCCAGCTGGCCTGCCGCATCAGGACCACACTCACTGGCATGCCCGTTGCACTTGCACCTGGGGGAACACGGAGATCAGATCCAGAGACTGGGGAAGGCACCGTCAGAGGAGGGGCTCACTGCCAGGCAGCCCAATTGGACCACTCAGTGACGGGGCTACAGGGAAGCCCTATTATGCGCCTGGGTCAATGGGAACGGAAAGCGGGCTGCGTTGCGCTATTCTGAGCTCCGTCTGTGGACAAACGCACTGCATCTTCGTGAGCCCACTAATATACCCATTTCACAGATGGGAGAACTGAGGCACATGCAGGCTGCCCTGGGCCAGCTGTTAGGAATGGCAAAGTTTGCAAGGCTGCTGCTGAAGGAGTCCTAGCCCAGACAGACCCAGAAAGAGGTCATCCCAGTGTCCCAGGTGGAGGCAGGGGTGGAGGAAGGGGGCAGCTGGTCCGCACTCCTCCTTGATGTCTAAAGGGGCGAGAAAGTGGTTGCTCCTTACGGAGGACAGCCCCCGACTCAAGTCCCTGGTGAATCTGTGCCTCTGTACGGCCCCTGGGGACCATTTCCCACCGTATCCACCTTCCCGCGGTGACAGGAGACCGGCAGAACTGGGCAGACACAAGTGAGCCCATGGGGCCACCACGAGGTCCGAATTCCAGCCTTCCTCTCTGCCCCCCCCCCGCCCGGCAGAGCTCATACCTTCCTGCCTCAGCAGGAAGGACCACACCCACCCCCATTTCACAGATGAGGAAACGGAGGTTCAGGCTGAAGTGACAGGTGCTGAGTGGCAGAGCTAGACTCCGCACCCTGTTCTGCTCCGTGCAGACCCCACACTCCTGGACACTAGTCTCAGGCTCCCGTAGGCTGCGTTCTGTGTTCTGCCCTTGGCAGACTTTAAGAAATTGCTGACCGCTGCCAGCACCCCCACTGTCTCCTCTACTTAGGGGACACCGGGTTTAGTAAGGGCACAGACCATTGTTTTCTCCATGGGAGCCCCAGGTAGGCAGGGAACACCCCAGCATTTCTGGCAGGGGTGAGGCAGACAGTGGGTAGTCTTGGGAGATAGTGACCCCAGCCTTGGGACAAGGGACCACCCATGTCCCCAGCGAGGTCTGCGAACACCCAGCCTCCCCCATGAAGCCCTCTAACCCCAAGGGAAAGAATGAAATTCTTCCAGGCCACTGTGGGACTCTGGGTGCCGGCCCACCTGCCCCCCAGCCAGTGGCAGGCCCGCGGGTGGTCTGGCTCGGACAGCTGGAGCCCAGATGTCCTCTGGCCCGCAGCCCCCTGACAGCAGGCGCTGGAGTCCGCCACCACCTGCCAACCGCCACCACCTGCCAACAGTGGAGAGCGCCTCCTCCTGGGTGGTTTGACCCGAACCAAGCGTGGGAGGGGCGGGGGAGGAGGCATGGAGGGGCCCTCACAGACACCCCCACCTCCCCTCCCCCCCAGCCCCAGCCCAGCCTGGAGGGGGCAGACCCGGCGAGTGCAGGCAGTTGGGCCCTGCGTTCCCTTCCTGGACCTTTCCACCCCTCTGAACGCCACTCAAATGTCCCTGAATTCCAAAATCACGCCCACAAGCAAGAGGACTTCCCATCTTAGACAGCCTGCGGACCCACGAGCTTCTCCCAGCCTTCCCACCCCCTCCCATGGCCGTTTCCTATGCTTTCTGGCTTTTCGCTCCTCTTATCCTTCCCCGTGCAATGTCAGGGGGTTGGGGCCTTTCCAAACCCTGTCACTACCCTGGCCAAATCCTTCCAAGGCTCCCCACTGCCTGTGGGTCCTGAATGAACTTGGTCCACGGTCCTGACCATCTTCTAGCCTTGTCTTTGGAAGAGGCACACACACCGGCCCTTCTGCCCAGGATGCTGGCCTCCTCCCACCCGGGCTGGGCCGCCGTCTGCAGAGCAGTCTCCCTGACGGTCGGTACACCGCCCCCGACCCCCGGCCCCATCCTTGTTATTCTGGCGTGCGTGGACATGTTCGCTGGAGAGAGAGCCACCCCCTTGGGGTTGGGGCGGGAATGCCTGTCTTCCTCTTTGCTTTCTAAGATGGAAGCCCCCGAGCGTTCCTGCTGAAGATCCCGTGTGTGCCCGCCCTGGTTCCACAGCCCGCCGTGTGTGCCCGCCGTGTATGCCCGGGACCCGCAGCCACAGGGGAGCCAGCACTGGGGGTCCAGACAGCAGGAACTGGCAGTTCCCACAGGAGAGAGGAAACACGACCCCTGCTCCCTTGAGGCCCCTTCCAAGGAGTTGGCTGTGGGGCTTTGGGGTGGCCTGGGCCATTCGTCTGCACGGAGGTACCTCCAAGTCTTATTTAAAACGTCCGGGTCCCCATGAAGCCCGATCACACCCAAGATTAGAAGGAGACTGGGGCAGGAGCGGGGTGGACAGCCTTCGCAGTCTGTGACATCAGGAGGGCTGGCCGGAGAGGGGAAGCTCTGGAAGCTTCCAGACCTGCAGCGGTGTGTGGTCACCCCGAACCAGCTTGGCTTGGAAAGAAAAAGAAGGAAGGAGGGAAGGGAAAGGAACAGAAGAGAAGGGATAAAGGATGAGGAAGGAAGGAGGGAAAAATGGAAGGAAGGAGGGAAAGTTGAAAGGGAGGTAGGGAGGGAGGGAGCAGGGAGGGAGGGAGGGAGGAGAAAGGGGAAGGGCTAGGACCTCCAGGCCGAGAGATCAGCGGGTGCGAAGGTCTGAAGGTCTCGTGTCACACCAGGTGGTGGGAACACTGGTGGGAACACAGCCGATGCAGGAAATGCCAGAGCCGGGATGCGGCCAGGCCATGAAGACCTTGAGCGTCGGGCCCAGGGGACCAGGACCCTACCCCTCCTCTCTCCCCGGACGCATCTCAAGTGGCTTCTTCACCCCCCATGGCAGCCACTGGGTGACCCCCACGTGGCGGCTGCCTTCCTTCTGTCCCCCACCCAGGGTCTGGGGTCCCGGGCCGCACGGTCCTGCCTGCCACCTACCTGCCACCCACGGAGAAGTCGGACACAGCATAGTAGTAGGACTGCAGCACCTTGGGATCCTTGAAGATGTCGTCCCCAAACGTGTTGAGCCGGTCCAGGGAGATGAGGAGCTCGGTGCTGGTGACCCACTCCTGGTGGGGAGAGCGGTGGGAGGTGAGGGCAGAGGAGGGAAGGCATCAGCAGGCTCCTGAGTACTCGCTCTCACCCTGTTCTGCCTGGAGGTCTGGCCGGCTGCCCTGGGGGTCTCCTGGGACCCAGGTACAAGCCAAGCTTAGGCAGATACCAAGAACGGGGCAAAAATAAGGAGCCTATGATTTGGGAGCACACCCGTGTGGGGGCCAGGCCACCTACTGGCTGTGCAACTCTGGGGACTTCCTCCATGTCTCAAAGGCTCCCCTCCCCTATCTGTAAAATGGGACAAGGAATCGTGCCAACCCCACAAGGGTGTTTGGAGGAGGATGGTAGTGTCAGCAATTGGGCGTGGGGTAGGAACATGCTCAGGAAGGGGTCGAGGTGCTGGGGGGCAGGGCTGAAGCCACCCATCCTATCACTTGTTGTGCCCTTAACTACTCCCATCCTAGATGTTAGCAGAAGGAGAACATGTCCCAGTGCCCTTCTCCCCCACTCAGCTGGGCCTGATGTGGGGCGGGTCCTAGTTTCTAGGCTTCTCATTTGCTCAGGCTCCCACAGCCAGGCACCTGCCCCAGGGGACATCTGTCTCTACAAGAGTGGGGACTTGGGGCCCCATGTTCTCACGGCTTCCCCAGCCCCCAGGTTCTGCCTGGCACATAGCAGGTGCTCAGTAAATACATGCTGATCGCTGAATGACACCTTCCCCCTGGAAGAACGTGGCGGGGAGGTAGGGGAGAGCCCACGTGAAGGCTGACATTTTCATCCGCCTGCTGTTATAATCAGAGGTACACAGAGGCAGCTCTGGCTGAATTTTAATCAGCATTTTAATTCAGCCCAGGAGCTCCTGGTTTAGCAATCAGGCCCATCAGGGCAGAAACGAACTTCTGGCAAAGTCTGTCTTCGGGCCCCAGCGTGACAAGGCAAGTGGGTCTCAGCTGCGCCCTCGATGCTCAGCAGCTCACCGGCCCACTGCCTGGGACCCGGGGCCTCTGCCGAGGAGGTTTATGTTGGGGAGGGAGGGTCCGGCACCAGAAAACCTTCAGTGGGAGCCTCTGCACTGAGCAGAGTTTCTAAGTGCCTGTCACTCTGACAATCGCCTCGCAAATGTCAGTGTGCCTCCAGGGATCTGGTTAAAACAGCCTCTGAAGCTGAGGTCAGGGGTAGGGCCCAAGGTTCTGCATTTCTAGCCAATGCCCAGGCCCTGCTGATGCCATCAGGTCCATCAGGTCCCCGAGCAGAGAGCTAGCGTCTGGGGCAGGGGACCCCAGCGTGCACGGGGTCACAGGCTAGGAGAAAGAAGGGGAATTTGTTCCCTTAGCCCAAATCGTTATGGGGCTCTCCTTGATGCCTTAAAGGTCATTTTAGGGCAAACCGAGCCCCAAGGTACAATGGGCCTGTGCAGCCTGTAATGGCGCCAGCTGAGACCACAACTGGGCTCTCGGGTGGATCTTGGCCAGCCCCTGGGGTCCAGGATGTGGCATTAGAGGCAGGGCGGGGAGCTTCGGCTCCAGCCAGCACCCCGCAGGGGGATGCTTAGGTAGCTACTTGGTTCTGGTGGCCCGATTCTGCCTTGGCAAGCTGACCTCCCCAGGGTCCTTGGACCCTCATGGGGAACAGAGGGACCCAAGACCCCGCAGGCATGTGGACTCCTCCATTACCTGACCCCCTGAAACACTCCAAGTCCTCAGAGGAAGCACCCATCCCAGATGTGCCCAGAAGGGAGGATAGAAGGGCAAGGTGGGCTTGCCTTTCATCGTCCTTCTCTGACCTTGGGGTCCACCTGGGATCAGGGGGCCAGGTTGGGGGAGCATTTCTGAAGAGGTTGTTTCTCTGTTGGGGACAATGTCCAGCACATAGGAGACAAGTCATGGGAGGGTCTCAGCCTGAGCCTCTACCCAGGAGTGATGGCTCAGAGGAACCCCGCCTGGCCCTCTGCTTGTCTTCTGATGACCTTGGCTAATAACTGGTAATCTACAGAGCTTGGAGCCCAGTGGAGAAGAAACTGTCATTTTAAACAGAATCACAATGATGACATGGGAACATTTTTAATGAGACAAAGAGAGCCCGGGCACCTAGAAATGTGATCCTGTACCTTGAAGGATCAGCCTTGGCCCAGAGGTCTGACCTTTGCCCTCACTCCTGGGAGGTCACTTCTAAGCCCTAAGAATGCCCTGTTTGGTAAGAGTGTCTTTGTTTAAGTGTCCTGGGATCAAGCCCTACATCGGGCTCCCTGCTCAGCGGGAAGCTTGCTTCTCCCTCTCCTGTGCCCCCTGCTTGTGTTCCCTCTCTCGCTGTGTGTCTCTCTCTCTGCCAAATAAATAAATAAAAATCTTATTTAAAAAAAGAGTGCCTTTGTTCACCGGTCATCTGGGGCCGCTCTAGACAGTCTATGCTAACAACCAGGTGATACAGGTACCTTGGGCCACGTAGGATCAGTTTGCCCTCTGCCGGAGCTGAAGGTTAAGGTCAGCTGTGCAGGCCATCAGCTGTCTATGTGACCAGCTCCTAGGTACAGGGGAGCCCCCCAGGTGGGCATACCCTACATACTGTCACATCGTTGTTGGGAGAAATAAATGCCATCCCCACAACTCCACTGGGAGAGGACAAGGGGAAGCCCCACACCTGGCCCCTCTTGTCTCTGGGAGTTTCATGGCTGTCTTGTTCTGTGAGTCCTTCAAGATAATCACTGAACCTGAGGGTGGTCTTGGGGACCCCAAATCAGCTGATTCCATGTGCTCCTGTGCTGGGGAGCCAGGGCGGGGACACAATTTCTTTCTGGGCCTAAATGTTCCCTCTAGAGATAAGCAGGAATTCCATCCCTGGCGCCCGGTTATCTCTGACCAGCAATGCTGAGCCTGTCGAGGGAAGGGAGGGCAGACTTTCTCAGCACAGGACACTCAGGGAAATGCCCTAGAGGGCTGTCCAGCACTCAGAAACATCAAGCAGAGCACCGCGTCTGTAGGGGAAAGGTCACCGACACTCAGGAACGTGGATGTGCGTGGGGACCAATACTGGTAAGGCTATAAACCCGAGCAGACCCTGGTGGGCTGGACAGCGGGACAAGTGAATGGACACAGTTACAGGCCTGCTATTCTTGGCCACGAGGACAAGACGGGCAAGCCACGGGAGCTCTTCCCTTCAGAGCGTGATTCAGCATCTCTCACACGCCAAGCACAGTGACCACCACTTTATAAGTGTCTGTCCCCACCAGGCAATTTAAATTAAAATAAGACTTAAAAAATTCACTTCCTTGGTCATGCTAGTCTCATTTCTGGTGCTCTGTGGACACGTGGTTAGTGGTGACCATTCTGGACGGTGCAGCTAGAGGCCACATCTCTTACTGGAGAACGTTTTAGAAAGCACTGCCTTACAGCACAGAACCAGGAATCTATGATTCCCAAACTCAAGTTCTTTTCATGTTTCCCATGTTATCCTCATAAAAGCCCTTGGGGACACATGGGGCGGAAAACATTGTCGGTTCACAGAAAAAAGAAGCAAGGCCCTTGGGGGTTGGGTTAGAAAGTTCTAGAAAGAGCACCAGTGAGGAGTCAGGACACTCAGGTTCTGGTCTGGGCCCTTCCACCAACCAATGTGTGCCCCTGGCAAACCCCTTCTCCAGTCCAGGCCTCAGGGTCCCCACCCACATAAGGAAGGGTCAGCTGAGTTGGTGGCTGTCACCGGGCTCCAAGAAGCCACAGGGCTCTGCCACAGCAGGCAGGGGAAGGGACACTTCTGCTTGGCTGAGCAGGTTGTCCTCCATCTATCTCACTGGCGGCATCCACAACACATGTAGACACCACAAAGACTTCAGTTATTTAAGATCTGAAAACTGTGGGATCCCATAGGACCCCGTGTCCTTCCACTCACGAATTTTCTGTGCTCCCCCAGGCCCGAGGACCCCCCTACAGCCCTGTCCCGACCCGCCAAGCCTGGCTCCTCTCTGACCTGCAACACAGGGCTCTCCTCGAAGTTGTAAGCACTAGGCCGGCCCTCCAGCGTGGAGAAGGCCACGTTGCCACCGCTCAGCGGGGAGATGTCACTGAACTCGGAGGTGCAGAAGGCCACGCGCTCGTCCTCGCCGGGACGCAGGTACTGGCCCTCGGGCCTGCCGTAGGTCTTCTGGCAGGAGGCACTGTAGTACTGGTAGGGCTCCCACGGGCCACCAGCCTGGGTGCGCTTGTAGATGGCAAAGCTCTCAGGGCGACTAGTGTGGAACTTCAGCCTCACGTAGGTGATCTCGTAAGCCTTCCCTGCAGCAGGAAGACACGGACCCATTTTACAGAAGGGAAGGGAGAGTCAGAGTCCTGGTGCAGGGAATGGCAATGTTGTGTAAACTATCTTGGGTGGGTCACTAGAGGCTGTCTGGAGCGCTGTGCTCAGCGTGCCATGATCGGTTAGCGATGCCTGTTGGGGCAATGGAACCAGGCAGAGAGAAAATACTGGTACACTTCCTGCCATCCCTGACCTAGGCCAACTTGCCTCCCTGCACAGGAATCTGAATGATAACATCCCTGACAGGCAGCCAACCATTTTTGCTCAAGATATCTCTAGCAACCAGATGTTGCCACATCCTGAAGAAGCCCACTTTACCATTAGAAAGTTATTTCTTTTACTATACCCCAGCAAAGCCAACCATTCCACCTGTGTCTTTAGACTCATTCCTCCCCAGTGACTTCAGACCCTTTCTGGAGAAACCCAGTTCCAACTCCCCCAAACCCTAATGCAATCCTTCCAGGACTCTCTATTCTTCTGGGGTCCATTTAACTTCTCTCTTGGTCCAAATCTCTCAAGGGAAGTCTACCTCTGTTTGGCCCCACAGCCTCTCCTCCCAGCTTGGCGCTCAGGCCACTGCAATTCAGCTTCCCTGAGCTGCTGTGAAGCAACCTCACCAATAGCCCTCCTCGGCCACAGCCTGGGGCCCGGCCTTGCCTTACCTCCTGGACCACTGGTCATCCCCCTAGGCCTCCATGCAGCCCAGCCTCCTGGGTCATGCTCCTGGGCTGCTCCTCGGCCCCCGGGCTCGTCCCCTTCCCGAGTGCCACCTCCTCCATCAGCTTTAGCCCTGCTCCCCTCTCTCACACTGCCCACACCAACATGGGGGCGCTTCTGGCTTTGGACCCTGCCCTACCCTCCTCTCCGCCCAGCTCCCTCCATCACATCCTGGGAGAACCACAACTATCCAGAACCATGACAATGGTGCAGAGCTGTGCTAGAGGCCCAGATGGGCAGGAGGACTGTGGGTGGGGGAGAGAAGGGGCTGGGAGGAGAGGGTCCCTACATCCTCATCGGCCTTAAGGGGGCATCAGCGAGCAGCCTAAGAACAGAAGACCCAGCCCCGGGGTCCCCATCCACAATCTTCCTTACCCACTTCAGTCCTCTGATTGAACATCTTAGTCCTACAGAAGCACTAACACCGTAAAACTCAGAAGGAAACACAGAAGCAGGTCTTTGTGACCTGGGCCGGAAAAGCATTCCTACATGTGACCCCCAAAGCACACGTGACAGAGCAAAAACGGACACACTGGACCTCACTGAAGTAAAAAATTATGTGTTTCTAAACACACTATTGTCGGGGCGCCTGGGTGGCTCTGTTGGTTAAGCATCTGCCTTTGGCTCACATCATGATCCCAGCGTCCTGGGATCGAGTCCCACATCCAGCTCCTTGCTCGGCAGGAAGCCTGCTTCTCCCTCTGCCTCTGCCTGCCACTCTGTCTGCCTGTGCTCGCTCTCTCTCTCTCCCTCTCTCTCTCTAACAAATAAATAAATAAAAATAAAATCTTAAAAAAAAATAAAATAAAAAAATAAAAAACAGGCAAAGGATCTAAACAGACATCTCTCCGAAGAAGACACGCAAGTGGACCATAAGCCCACGAGGAGATGCCCAACACCATCGGCCAGCAGGAAACACAAACCTGAACCACAGGGGACACCACTCCTCTCCCCTAAGCCGCGTACAACCAAAAAGACATAAAAGTAAGTGCTGGTGAGGATGTGGAGAAGTTGCGGCCCTCCTGCCCTGCCGCTGGGGAACAGCCCGGTGGTTCCTCAAGAGGCCGACACGGGACACCGTGTGACGCAGCGGCTCCAGCCCCGAGCCTGTGCCCCAGTGAAGGCGAAACACGTGTCCCCGCAAATGCACGTGGATGCTCATGGCGGCATCATGCATGATATCCCAAGAGTGGAAACAACTCAAATGTTGGCCCACTGACCCACGAATTAATAAATTGTGGTACGTCATACAGCAGAACAATGTTCTGTGATAAAAAGGGCGTTCTTTGTTTTTTTTTTTTAAAGATTTTATTTATTTATTTGACGGAGAGAGACACAAGTAGGCAGAGAGGCAGGCAGAGAGAGGGGAGGAAGCGGGCTCCCCACCGAGCAGAGAGCCCGATGCGGGGCTCGATCCCAGGACCCTGAGATCATGACCTGAGCTGAAGGTAGAGGCTTAACCCACTGAGCCACCCAGGTGCCCCAGGAAGGGCGTTCTGATATACACCACCTCGTGGATATGCCCAGAAAACAGTATCGTAAATGAAAGAGACTAATCACAAAAGGCTACACATCGTATGATTCCACTTATTCTGGATGTTGAGACAGAGGGCAGGTGAGTGGTTGTCAGGGTCTTAGGGAGGAGTGGAGACTGAGGGGTGCTGCTAAGGGGTACAGGGTTTCTTTAGGGGGTGATGACATGTCCCAAAGGCAACAGCAGGGGTAGAGATACAACTCTACGAACAGACTAAAACCCACTTTGACTTTATTTTTTATTTTTTTTTTAAGATTTTATTTATTTATTTGCCAGAGAGAGAGAGAGAGAGAGAGAGCGAGCGAGCACAGGCAGGCTGAGTGGCAGCAGAGGCAGAGGGAGAAGCGGGCTCCCCGCCGAGCAAGGAGCCCGATGTGGGACTCGATCCCAGGACGCTGGGATCATGACCTGAGCCGAAGGCAGCTGCTTAACCAACTGAGCCACCCAGGTGTCCCTACCCACTTTGACTTTAAATGGGTGGATTGGGGGGCACCTAGGTGGCTCTGGGTTAAAGCCTCTGCCTTCGGCTCAGGTCATGATCTCGGGGTCCTGGGATCAAGCCCCACATTGGGTTCTCTGCTCAGCGGGGAGCCTGCTTCCCCCTCTTTCTCTGCCAGCCTCACTGCCTACTAGTGATCTCTGTCTGTCAAATAAACGAATAAAGTCTTTAAAAAATAAAAAAAAATAAAAATTGGACCCCTCACCATCATTAGGATGGCCATGATTCAAGGCAAAAACCAACTATTAACAAGTGTTGGCAAGGACGTGGAAAAATGAAAACCTTGTGCAAGGTTTGTGGGACAGTAAAATGGTGCATTCGCTATGAAAATGTTTGGCATTTCCTCGAAAAGTCAAAAAAGGAAGGACCCCACAATCCTGGAATTTGGGTATATACCCTGAAGAAATGAAAGCACGACTTCGCAGTTATCTGTACCCCCGTATTCACAGCGTAACTCTTCACAACAGCCGGAAGGCAGAAAGCAAACCCACATGTCCATCAACGGATGATGGACAAACTGTGGCGTATCTGTAACGTGGAATAGTATTCAGCCCCATAGTATTCAGAAAAAGAAGGAACTCTGGACACACATTACAACAGAGATGGACCCTGGGGAACTATGTGGAGTGAACTAAGCCAGTCACTGAAGGACAAATTACCTTGATCTCACTTACAGGGGCTTGTTAGGGTCACCGAGCTCACAGCGATGGGGAGGCGAGCTGGCGGGGCCAGGAGCTGAGGGAGGGGCCCGGGGAGTCAGTGTTTAATAGGAACAGAGCTTCAGTTTAAGAGGGAAAAGCCCTGTGGGTAGGTGGGTGATGGTCACATGACGATACAAACGGTTAAGACGGTCAAGTTTTACCTTACGTGTATTTCATGCGAGAAAAGAAAAACTGGGGACCCTATCTGTGTGCATCGGCCCTTTGGGAAGGCAGGTTGGTGGCACGATTGAAGAGCCAAGGAAGGATCCCTTACCTTCGGCAAAATCACCCCATTTCTGGGCATTCAAACAAGGGAAGGAGCCTACGTGCGTGAAAACCAGCATCTGGGCGTTTTTTAGAACAGGAGAAAAATGGGAACCCTCAGAGTCCAATCAACAGTATAAATTCACAGGATGATCGGGGCCACAGAAACAGCCAGCAGTGAGCCTGGAACACACGGGCAAAGCTTCAGCCAGTGGTGAGTAGAAAGACACAAGATCATATGGTCGGAATCGTCAGATCATAATTTAAAAATCCCCAAAGGATGGGCAGCAAAGGAGTCGGCGCGGCTGCCCTCCGGCAGAGGGCTGTGACTGACATTTCTTCCTTTTCAACTGTTCTCCGTTTTCCTAATTTTCTCTCGCAAAGCTTGTTCTAATTTAAAAACTGGAGAAAACATATTTTTAAAAAAAAATTTTTTTTTTTTGGGTAAAGCAACCGCCTTGCCATGCTCTGTTTCAGATGTTTTTCAACGTTCCGTTGCAGCTCAGCTTGGCACCAGAACGCCAAGCCCCCGACAAGAAAGCACGTGTCGGAAACTGAGTCAGTGTCTTGGCGGGGGGGCGGGCAGCCCGGTGGCTGCTTGTGTTCCGAGGTCCGGGCTTTGGAACCGGGGTGGGACTCACCCCAGATGTGCATTCTCGAGAGCACGCTGGGTGGAGGCAGCTGTGGGTCCCACGGCCCAGACTCCTCTGTAAACATCGAGCAGCCAGACACATCGCGGGCGGGGAGCTTGGAGCCACTTAAAAGGTAGCTGGCAGCTAGAAGCGTGATCGGAAAAAGGCAGTCACTGGGATTTCATGCAAAGAAGCAACATCACGCACTAGGAAACATCACGGCTTTTCCTCTTCCTTGCCAAACCAGGAGGTGAGAGAAGACACAGGAACATCACAGAGACTCGGCAGGGACTTTCTGTTGTAAGAGTTAATTAGAAGGGCCAAGAAAACAACTTAATCCCAGCTTTGTGATGAAAAGGTTTCTGCCAAGGGCAACCCAAAGGCTGGGGAAGGAAGCAGCCCCCAGATCTTCTAAGCAGTGGACAAGAATTAAATTTGCAGCCTCAACCCATACCCTCGCAAGCGCCAGGCAATGATGAGGCTTCAGGGTGATTAAGACAGGTGTGTTTCTGCCAGAAAAAATGGGCCAAAATGTCATCCCCCATTGTTAACTGGGGACGATACTGCTTGGGAGTGCACAGATCTCAGCCCAATATGCTGTTCCCTCTGCCTGAATGCTGTTCCCTGTGCTCCTCACCTGGCTGCCTTCTAGGCATCTCTCTGGCTTAGCCAACTGACCACATGCCCCAGCCTCAGCCCTTCTGCCCACCTTTCTGGGGTGACGACTACTCACCCCTAGTGCTATAGGTTTGGGTACCTCGTCAGAGCTCCCAGTTTCCTTGGGCTTCTTCCATCTAGTTCTGGAAGGACCCTGCCCCTCTCTCCCACTAGTCTGTGACCCTCTTGGGACAGGGCATGGGACTCCTTAGAGCCGAGCAGTGCCTGCATACAGTAGGTACTCAACAAGTGCTTGCCATCTGAGCAAGTAAAGACGAAGCATGATCTGTGCCTTCAAGGAGTTTATAATCCAGTGAGTGAGCTGAGACAGGCAGTCTCACAGTGCCACTGATACTGCAAGCCACGACCTCTGAATGTGTCTCTTCTAAAACAGCTGGCATTTAGTGAGCACCTACTATGTGCCAAGCACCATGCTAAGTGCTTTATTTATACCATATATCCCCCCAACAATTAAATCACTGTGCCTGTTTTAACAACAAGGAGCCTGAGGTTTGGGTAGGAGATAGGGACTCACCCAACATCATGCAGAAAACAGCTGGGTCTCTGCTTGACGGCAGGCTCATCTGCCCCCAAAGTCACTGCCCTGAACGACGCTACCCTCTGTCTAGGAATCTGTGGGGGTGCCCAGAGACAAGGGGCCGCCCAGGAAGGTGATGCTGGTACCCACGAAGACTGCGGAGGCCACGCAAACCCGCACCAGGAGCACCAAGCATGTCCTCTCCAGCCAGCTGGGACATAAAGCCCATCAGAGATGACACCAGGGCAGTCATAAAACCAAGCCAGTGCACATCCGGCACTGACCAAGCAGAATGAGTTCGGGACAGAGAGGCTTATTTTGGGAAAGTGGAAACAAAACAAAGCTCTCTAATCAGAGCCATCTGGGCAGCAATGGCCCGGGGTGGGGCGGGGGGGGGGGCAGTGTGGGGAGCTGAGCTGGGAATGTGTGGGTGAAGCTGCCCTGCCCACTGGGGCATGAGAACCAGGTGGGGAGAGCTGCTCCCAGCCTATGGGGTAATCACTTGGCCCTATCACGGTCATTCATTGTTCCTGTCTTCCTCTCCCACCCCAGCTCTTGGCAGTTTAGGGCACAGTGGGTCCTGCGAGGAGCTGGGGAACTCCCATGAGCGCAATGCCAGCACCACGAGAGCCCGGTGGACGGAGGGCCGGGCCCATCACAGTTCTCTCATCTTTGCACCAAGAATCTACACCCTAAATACGGATCAGGATCGTCAAGCGTGTTGTCTAGCCTGCGAAGAGCAAACGGTTTCATCTGATTGATTACTGCCTAGGGCTTTGTGTTAAGAAGGATGCTGAGGTCTGATCTGAGATGTGACTGAAATGTACAAACTACACATTTGCAAAGGGAGGTGGCTGGGCATTCGGGGCCACTACAATAAATCAGGGAACAGATGAGGGGCCGAGTGAAAATGATGGAGAGGAGGACATTCCAGAGAACAATCTAGTGATCTGATGATCTGGTGATCTGGTGAATGCTGAAGTCAAGGGAGGGAAGAATCACAGAAGGCACCCAAGTTTCTTGCTCTGGTGCGTGGAGAGATGGGAGGATGATGCCTTTCCTCTTTTCTTTTAAATACGCATAAAATTTGCCATCTTAACCTTTTTAAAATTTTTTTGGAGGGGCGCCTGGGTGGCTCAGTGGGTTAAGCCGCTGCCTTCGGCTCAGGTCATGATCTCAGGGTCCTGGGATCGAGTCCCACATCGGGCTCTCTGCTCAGCAGGGAGCCTGCTTCCCTCTCTCTCTCTCTCTGCCTGCCTCTCTGTCTACTTGTGATCTCTGTCTGTCAAATAAATAAATAAAATCTTAAAAAAAAAAATAAAAAAATAAAATAAAATTTTTTTTGAGAGAGAGAGTTCGTGAGAGAGAGTTGGCTCCATAACCAGGCTCCATGCAAAGCGTGGAGTCCAATGCTGGGCTCGATCTCATGACCCTGAGACCAATGCCTGAGTCAAAAAACAAGAGCTGGACGCTCAACCCATTGACCCAGCCAGGCGCCTCGAGTTTTTTTTTTTTTTTTTTTTTTTAATTTAAGGAATCTCTACACCCAACATGGGGATCGAACTCAACCCCGAGGTCAAGGGTCACACATTCTTCCGACGAAGCCAGCCAGGCGCCCCACCTAAACTGTTTTTAAGTACACTGTTCACCGGGAGTAAATACACCCTCACTGCACTACGGTCCTCACCCCCATCTCCAGAATTCATCTACCCAAACCGAGAGTCCTCACCCGGCGAGCAACTTCCCACTCCCCACCCTGGCACTCACCATTCTCCTTTCTGTCTCTAAGACGTAGGCTGTTCTAGGGGCCTCCTGCGAGCGAAATCACCCAGCACTTGTCCTTCTCCGCGTAACGCCCTCTGGGCTCACCCACCCCTGTTGCAGCAGGTGTCAGAACCCCCCTCCTCCCCCAGGCCGAGCAACATCCCGTCAAGTGTGAGCACCATGTTTCGAGTAGTTATTCGCCGGTCAGCAAACAGCTGGAGCGCTTCCGCTCTGGCTGCTGTGACTAGGGCTGCCTTTACTTTTGGACCCGAGGTTTGAGGCTCCTGTGACATCCCACAGCTGACATGCAGGAGGATGTCAAATGACCCGGTCGAGGGCTCAGGTGGGAGACTGGGAGAGAGGTGCTGGGGGAGTCCCAAATGTCGACCAGGATTCCAACAGGCCCAGCGGAGCACTCTTGCGGGCGGGGCTGGCATGGGGATGACGGGAAGACGGGTGAGGCGGCTGGAGCGGGGGGACTGGAGCAGGGCAGGACCAGGAGGAGGGCGGGGAGCCCCGTGAAGGCCATAGCTTAGGCATTTGGATGCATCTGGAACGCTGGGAAGTCGCACGTGCCTGCATTCCTGCACTCGCTGCCTTGTCCCCAGCGAGGGACCGTGGTGTGGGCGTGGCCGGGACACACTGGGGTTCACGTCCAGCTCCACACTTACCTGCTCTGTGGCCTTGGACAAAATACCTAACTCCCTGGGGGTTTAACTGGGCAAGGGACTAGAAGGCAGTGCCTCGTCTTCCTTTCCTTTCTTACTGCCTTGCAGAATGGGCATAATAACGGGGCTTATGAGGCAAATGCCTGCAAAGGCCTCGGAACGAGTCTACGCAGGTGGCACGTACGCGGCTAAATGCTGGTTGCCCTTCCGTTCATGACACGGCCAGCGTTTAGCGAGCACCCCTGCGCAGGGGGCCTGTGCTAAGTGCTGTGCTGCAGCTGTGCAAACAGGCTTTCCTTCTGCATCTCAGAGCTAGGGTTCGACACAAACAAACCTAAACTCCAGTGTAGCACGACCTGCTGTGATGGAGTAAGGCCAGGGGGCTGCCCGGAGGAGGGCGCCTCTAAGCTGAGTGGGGCAGACAGTGGCTTGTCCACAGCTGCATCCCAAGGGCCTGGCCCAGGGCCTAGCACACAGTAGGTGCTCAACTGAGCTTAGGGATTTCTCTCTCCTGTCAGTCCTGGGTCGGTCCTGAGCAGCCCAGACAAGAGTGAGGCAGCCGGGACCAGCTGGACGCAGGAGCTGCGGGGAATGGCAGCTTCTGTGGGTGGACGCACACCATGGCTGTTGCCTTGACCCTTGGTCTATGTAGAGCCCAGCGTTCCTGCCAGAACCTCCAGGGAGAAGGAAGGAGGACGCGGCCCCCAGCCCCGGCCCCAGCCAACGCAAACACGGCCACCCACGGGACAGGAAGCTGCAATGCAGCCGAAGCTCTAGAGACCCAGCAGTTTCGGGGCTCTGCAGCGGCCAGCAGGGTCCTTGTGACGTCCAGGCCTCACCCAGGCCAGGCCCCTCTGTCTCCTTGTCCCCTCTGCTCCCGCCATCCAGTCTCCTGGCGGCCCCGGGCTGTCCCCTTGGCCTGAAAGATCCTTTGCTCCTTTGACAGCCCGCTACCCTAGAGATCTCAGGAAGGCCACTAACCATGTGTGTTCCCGGGGCATATATCCTCATTCCCGTCATCCTGGGCTTAACCTGTCTCCTGGCAGACTGTGCCCCTAGGCCAGCAGGGCTGAGGCTCAGCTCAGGCTTTGTGCAGCCAGCTGAAAAAACGCACAGAGAAGGCCTGCACATGGCAGGCAGATCTGAGCCTGGGGAGGGGCCAGTCAAGAGCCCACCTGCCTTCCCCCTGCAGCTCTCCCCTCTCGGGGCTCACTGCGCACCTGCTTGGGGACTTGTGGGTTTTCCTGTCACTTCAGGAGCTTCTCAGAAATCCAAGGAAGTGTTCAAGTGAGAAGGGAGTTTCTCTCTACCCTCGCCAAAAGCCAAGGCGCAGACCAGCCTAACTCTGCAGCTGATTGTTCCCACGTGAAGCACCGTCGTACGGAACCCCGGGGCGTGCCACGTACTGGCTGCATGACCCCAGACAGCTGACCTTACTTGCAGAACCTCAGTTTCCCTGCATGTAGAAGAACTCAGGCCGGGCTGCAGTTCTGAGTGCTAAGTGGGAACCCACAGAATCGTGTCTCTCATCCCCGATGACCAAGCACCTCCCCCAGCCTGCCCGCTTCCCCGGCCTCCGTGGAGGGTGAGGAGCCGCCAGACCCCGCTGCTGCCTTTCATCCCAGACAGGAAGGCTCAGCTTGGCGACTCCGGGATTTGGAACAGATGTCTGTGAGATCACAGGGGGCTGGGAAAGCAGCGACCTCCATCTCGGGGGCTGACCAGCCGCCTCTCCCTCCCTGGCCCCTCACCCCGCTCCTTCCAGGGGCCCCAGGCCAGAGCCAGCCACCCCTTCTCCCCTCCCATGAGCCCCGAAGGAGTGGGGGACCTGCAGAGGAGCCAGCAGAAGTGGCCTGAGGACCAGGGGGAGAGGATAGGGGCCTCCGCTGGGAACACCCTGACGACAACCCCAGACCTCCTCTTCCCCCCCGATATTATGCAATCCACAGCTCAGCATGGAGCAAACCAAAGTTGAATGGAACCCAAGATGGACTCAGTCTGGGGCGGCTATGGGTCTCTGGGACCCCCCCAGTGCAGAAAGAGGGCCCAGGGTCAGGACATCTTTTGGAAGCCAGCTCGGCGAGCATTTCCCAATCCCTGGGTTAAGGCCACCCTCGGGGAAGCTCAGCCCTGAGCTGTTTTCAGCAGAGTATCCTTGGCCACACACAAGGACTGTCACAGCTCCTGTAAGCACGTGGCCAACCTGAGCTCATGAAGCCTGCACGATGACCAGGGGGAGGTGGCTGGTCTCAGCCCTATTTCACAGGGGAGGACACGGAGGCACAGAGAGGCAGTAGCACTCGCCCAGCAAGTGGCTGAGCCCTGCCTGCATCCTAAGTACATTTTGCGATATCTACTCCACTCTGTCCCCAGAGCAGGCCAGCGAGATTCCAAGCTGGGACCAGATGCACAGGACCGAGGAGGGGACACTGCCATCCATTCATTCGGGCTTCCTTTCTCCACTCGTGAACGTTCTGGAGCCCCTCCTATCCGCCTGGTGCTGCACATGGTGATGGAAAGAACACTGGGTCAGGGTGAGGTGTGTGTGTTTGTGCATATGCGTGTGTTTGAGTGTGACTATACCCGTGGGTGAGAGTTTGAGTGAATGAGCAAGTGAGTATGTGTGGGTGTGTGAGTGTGAGGGTGAGTGTGTAACTGAGCAGATGCAAGTGAATGTGTGTGTGAATGGAGGGGTGAGTGTGCGGGTATGAGTGTGAGCATGTGGGTGAGTAAATGTGTAAGTATAAGTAGATGTGTGAGGGTGAGTGTGTGGACATGAGTGTGGGTATGGGCATGTGAGTGGATGTGAGTGTGAGTAGGTGTGTGGGTATGAGTATGAGTACATGCGAGTGAACGTGTGCCCGTGAAGGAGTGGATGTGTGTGAGTGTCGAGGAGTGTGTGGATGAGCACATGAATGTTGAGTAGATGTGTGCAAGTGTATGAGTGTGAGTAGATGTGTGTGAAGGTGTGAGTAGATGACTGTGAGTATGGATAAGTGTGTGGATGAGCACATGAGTGCAAATCGATGAATGTGAATGTGTGTGCATGTGTGAGTGTGACTACATGTATGTGGATAAGCATGTGAGTGTGAGTAAGTGTGTGAGAGTGAGCACACGAGTATGCATAGATGTGTACAGGTGAGTTAGTGTGAACAGATGTGTGTGGCTGAGCATGAGTGTGAGCCGATGTGTATAGACAAGCATATGAGTTTGAGCAGATGTGTGTGGATGAGCACACGAGTGTGAGTTAATGTACATGAGTGTTTGAGTGTGAGTAGATTGTGTGGATGAGCAGATGTAGATAGCAGCAGTGTGAGTAGATGTGTGTGAGTGTGTGTGAGTGTGTGGCTGAGCGTATAAGTGTGAGTAGATGTGCGTGGATGCGAGCGTGAAGTTCCTTGTGGCTAAGGGTCCCAGGCAGAGCTCAGCAAGGTCACCTGGCCAGGCACAGGGCCCCGCTTGCGAATGCTCAGCTAAGGGGAGCTGCCCCCAGACCCCACCCGACGATGCTTCCCGCCCCTCTCACTTTGAGCCGGGACAGAGCCTCTTGCCCACCCCTGGCTCCACTGACACAGGCAACACATCAGCCAGGCCCCCACCCTCTGTCATGGAACAGCGTCTTCCCCCACAGCCCCCACCCTGTCCCAGATTCCTTCCCCAGTGGTCTTGGAGTTCTGCCAGCCCTGTCCAGCCAGCTCCCCAGACTCCCTCCCCACGCTGGTTTCCTGTCACCCGCCTGGGCAGAGACCCCGCCCCATCTAGCGGTCCAGACAAGCCAGTGACAGTGACAAAAGCCCGGGGAGCTGAGCCGCTTGGGGGTGACAGCCCACAACTGGCCTGCTCTGCTGAGGGGCCCAGTGTCCCCACCCCCACCTCACTTCAATGTCATCTCCCAATGTCCTCCCTGAAGCGCTGTCACCCAGGGCTGGAAGAGCCGATTCCATGGTTGGGTGGAGCTCGTGTAAAGGAATTTATGCTCGACCTTGGATATCCATGATTGCTTCTTTCCAGTCATTTAGCAGCTGTGTGCCTTTGGGCAAAACACTTAACCTCTCTGAGCCTCAATTTTCTCATCTGAAAACTGGGGATATGGTCCCATAACCCCTAACCCAAACTGCTTAGCTGTGGATGTGTTTTGGAATTCAGAATTTTTTAGGGTTCAGAGAGATGATGTAGTCCTTTTACCACGGCTTGTGTGAACACCCCCAGCTGGGTTTGCTCCCCCCCAGGCTGTACTTAAATGAGATTTCAGTAGCAAAAACGTATGAATATTCATTCTAACTAGGATAAACAAGGTCTATAAATAGCCTTGGGTCGGGTTTAGCAGCCAAAACGAATTACAAAAACACTTGAATTTTCAAAGTTTGGGGAGATTTCAAACCCACAGACAAGGCAGTGCAAACGGGTGGACCCCCCGCCCCCCACCAAAAGGGCTGCAGGCAATAGATAAGATGTGGAGCTCAGGGCCTGGCACGTCTTGGGGCCCAGGGAGGACCTGGACTGGGCTCGAAGGGGAAGGGGATACTCCCATTTCCAAACGGGAGTGAAGGGCTGGGTCCAGACTCCAGATGCTGAGCCCAGGGGTCTGAGGTGCAGAGGGAAGGGAGGGGCGGGAGGGGCAGGACGGCCTGGCCGCCAAGCGCAGTCACCCAACAGCAAGCTTCGCTTCTACTCAGGGGCTAAGCCTTCCCGGAGGTGAAGCCTTGTCTCCTAGCCCCAAGAACACACCCGGCATTGCACACAGCCCCAGGGATTCATGAGCCCCCAGAGCCCCCACGATTAAGAGCTCCTGCCCCAGAGGGCGGACTAGTCCACCCCCGGGTGGGTCCCCCCTTGTCCCCCACAAAGCTCTGGGTCGAGGAGGCAGCAACCCCTTTGCAGTGCACGACCCTCACATCCAGACCCACTGCTCTGTAAAGGGCTCCGGGGAGGCTTCCCGCCCCTGCCAGCCCCCACGGGGCCACCCACCCGTCCTCCCTTCCCGTTACCCGGGAACGCGGGCGGCGGGCACGGGCCGCGTCGGGTCTGCAGCCGAGCCGGGGCGTGCGGCACCCACGACGGGCCGCGGTCCGGGGCCGCGGCGGCGCTTACCCAGGCGGAGGGTGATGTTGACCGAGGTGGGGTACTGCACGCCGAAGGCCATGGACGGGCTCTGCCACCAGGTGCTGTCGTCCTGGCTGTGGAAGTCGGTGAGGTAGGCGGCGTCGTGGCGGAGCCGGGGGTCGGCGGCGTCGCAGCGCTGGCACTGCGCCCCCGCGCCCGGCGCGCCCACGTGCGGGCAGAAGTCCTCGGGCGGGCGGCCGCACGTGTGCGAGGCCTCGGCGCGCCGGCCGAACGCCGCGTTCTCGAACACCGGCAGGCAGCGCTGCGGCCGCCCCGCGTCGTCGTAGCACGCGCCCATGCCCGCGCCGGCGGCCCGCGGCGCCAGCAGCGCCAGACCCAGCAGGAGCCCCGCCGCCGCCATGGCCCCCCGGGCACCGACGCCCGCGCGCGCCCCGCTCTGCCCCGGCCGGCTGCGCCGCGGTGGGCGCCCACCCGGCTCCCTCCGCCCCTCCCCCGGGGGGGCGGGGCCGGGCCCGGGGCGGGGCGGGGCGGGGCGGGGCGGGGCCCCCACCTCGCGGCCGCGCGGTCCCTGGGCGCTCACCCCCACCTGCTGGACGTGCCCGGGAGTGCCCCAGCTGCCTCGGGGGCCCTGCGGCGAGAGCCCACCGCCAGGAGCCTCAGCGTCCTCATCTGTGAAATGGGACTGGCCACGACGCAGGGTCATTTGCACTCTGTGCGGTGTCGGTGGCTGCTCAGAAGGTGGGAACGGCTCGCCGGGGTCTTGCCAAGGCCTAAGAGAGAGGGTCTTCCTGCCTGGTCCTTCCCATGGCAACAAAGTCACCCAAGGCAGATTCGTGGGATGGCTCCTCGCCTTTCGGCCTCCCCATGACCTCTGAACTAGTCCTCTCGCTGATCACTTCTGCCTGAGGTATTTGTGACCAAGGGTACCTGGTCTCGTCACAGTGTCCCCTCAGAGAGGCCTTCCTGGCCCACCCCTTATTGCTCTCCCCTTTTATTTACTCTCCATTCCCTAAAATTAGTAAATCAAGAGGGAAAAGCCATATGCTTAGATCAACAGATGCCAGGGGAAACGCTGGAAATCCAGCAGCCCTTCCAGAAAACGCGAAGGAAAACGGAAATAAATGGTCGGACATGCGAAGCACTGTTTTTCAGTTCTGGCCTCTGCAGCTAGGGTCCCAGACGCGAACTAGGTCCTGCCAGCTGGAGGTTCTCGCTTGCGGTTCGGAGAGCAGAAGTGGGCGGGAGCCATCTTCTGCCCTTCTGGTGGCCAGCGGGGTCACAGAGAAGGACAGTTCCTGCGGCAGGTGCTTGTGATATCCCACTCTGCAGGGGCGGAGAGTCCATTGTGGGCGGTGGTGGCAGCAGGGGGGTCTCAACTCCTATTTCCGGCCCCCAGATTTGCACTTAGAGGGCGAGCTCCCAGGGGCTCCAGTGGTGGCAGCTTCCCAGGTGGGTCAGTTCTGCAGTGTCCTAGCTCTCAGCCCTTCCAGTCCTTCCAGCCGTCTGTGAGCACGTCATTCCCTGCATTCAATCCTTCCTGTTGGAAATAGCTAAGCACCTGCCAAGGGCTTGGCCCAGAGCCCAACGTGGAATGAATGTGCGGTAAATTGCTGTCGCTCTAGTGAAGAAAAGAGCCTGCCCCCTGGAAGCCCCCCATCTGGTCAGAGAGGGAGGTCATGCATGCCCCGGGAAACAGCCTGTGATGATGTTCCAAAGCTTGTTCTCGCCTGGTTCACAAGACAGGTGTGGCCTCATGTTTACAGTCATCTGTTCCTCGGCAAACCACGCCGCTGCCCACTGTGCCCCCAGCACTGTGCTGGAGCAGGGACCCAGAGAAGAGTTAGACACCTCCCTCCCAGTGCCTCTCTATGCCCAGATGTCCATGAACATCTTGGGGCTTGGGGGTGGTGTGGGTCGGTGATGGCTAGCTCTGCCTAGAGTTGGAGTGTGCTTTCCAGAAGAGGTGACACATAGACAGAGCCGTAAAGGATGAGTATAGGGAAGGGGAGGAGGCCCAGCAGGTGCAAAGGCTCAGGGGTGACTGGGGAGGGCAAGAGTGTCGTGTGTTTGCAGCTCAGGGTGGGGGGTTGGTCACGGGGGAGACTGGAGCATGATGTGGGGTAGGGGGCACCTCAGGGATGAGCTGGGGCTTCAGCTTGTAGAGGGTTCGTGGGGACAGGGACTTTGTGTGGCTCACCCTGGCATCCCCAGAGCCTGCGCTGAGTGTGGTTCAGGGAATGTTTGTGGGGTGAGCAGGAACAACACGCCTAGGAAAGCCTGATCCGACAGGGAGTGGTCAGGAGATGATGGCTCCTTCGAGAGGTGCCAGCTGGGTGTTCAGTGACCTTGCCTAGCTCCTGGACAAAGGGGCCATTGGGCCTCTGCTGACGACCTCAGTCCCACTCTCTCGTCCCAGGTTCCCACTTGCCTCCTGGTTTTCCAGTTTCTCCTGCCTCAGCTCCACATTCAGCTGTTCATGTTCGCCCAAGACCTACCACCAGGTGGCGATATTGGCCACATGACGGGACTGGTCTCTCTCGCCCCCTGGCGGCCAAGGACGCCTTGGGCGGGGTCCCCGTGCAGCCGGGGCCCAGGGACCAGAATAGTCACTTGGTCCAGGTGACAAATGGGTCCAACGTACAAATGGGAAAACTGAGGCTCAGAGAGGGGAGTGGTCTGCTGAAAACACATGCACAGCGGGACATGACCAGGTCCCTCCCACCCCAGAATGGAAGTCAGGGATGGACTGGGATCTATAGATGCTGGGAAGCCAAGTGTGGCCCCCCAAGTGCACCCACAAAGTCCCAGGATAACTGCCAAAATTTGCGTGACAAAGAGACAATGAACACCTCTGTGACCGCGGGAAAGGGATCTGGAATGAGCAGAACTGCAGACGTGACCATTTGGGACACTGGGCAACAAGGGGCCTGCTACTGTCAAACTAGAGAAGGCTCTGAGAGTTACTTCCCAGCAGGACTCACCACGACCCCAGTAAAGGCAGCTGTGCCCTGTCCCCAGGGGCTCCTCTGCACACACATGACAGCAACCCAGTCTTCTCAGCCCACAGGAGTTATGGACCACCTAGCCTCGGTTTCCCTGCAGCTTAGACCTTTAAGACCCAGTCCCACAATCTGCCCGTGATCCTAACCCATTGTCTTAGTGGTGGTAGGGAGCCTGGGAAGGCTCTTCAGCAGCAGAGTCAGAGTCAGTTCCCTCCAGGAAAATGAATGGGGATGGAATCCAGGGGGCCAGCGTGGAGGTGGTGTGGGAGGAGGGGCCAGTATCTGTGTGTGGCTGACGGGGGTGGGGGGTATGCCTATGCTGGAGACCTGTGGAATCTCTGCAGAGGCCTGGCCTCCAGCTTGGGGCTCTGAGCAGAGGTGGCAGACTGCCCTCCCCGCAGCCCACCTACCAAGGGTTAAAACCTTCCAGGCAGAGAAAGGAAGGAGAAGAACCCTGTCCTGATTTGCTTAATGAACGCTAATTAAAAAGACAGAAGATAGCAGATTCCTTCAGGACAGAGATGAAAGGCCTGTTAATTAAATCTGGGGAGATGGGGCCAGGACCCCCGCTGATCCCACCTGACAGGCCCACAGCCTCTTTGGAGCCCAGGGTTGGGACACTAGCAGAAGGGGAAGAGCAGCCCCTTTCCCCAGCCTTGAGGCCCCACCTGGTGGGTCCTGCCCCTCTGGGTTGCCTCGTTTTCCCTATCCGGACAGCACGAGCATTGGCCTAGGTGACTTCCCATAATGCCCCATCTGGCTCCAAGGCCCTGAAAGTCTGTGCTCTCTATCTGTATGCCTGGGCCTCAGTCTTCCCTTCTGTTAGATGGGGAGACTCTACCTGCTCAGCAGTGAGACAGACAAGGCATGAAGTCAGAACTGGGGGTCTGCCAAGGCTATATGGGGAACCAGGAAGTTTAGCGACTGGCCAGAGCTGGATCCCCAGGACCCTGCTGCCAGGCCCAAGCCCGTGTATCTGTGCTGTGATCACCCTCCAGGGCACCATCCTGTACCTCTGAACAAGGACAATGTGGCCTTCACAGAGGTTTCCTGGGAGCCGGGCCCACTCATGGGGCTCCCCAAGGGATTAGGGAGACGGACAGTGACCCGGGAAACAAACAGTGAATTAGGCAGTGACAGGTCCCTGATCAGAGTCACAAAGGAAACAGATGAGGAAACGGGATGAACTCTGAGAGGGGGTGAGTTTAGTTAGGGTAAACAGGGAAGGCTTCTCAGAGGAGGTGAGAGATCAGTGGAGACTGGCAAGATGGGATGGGAGTCGGGTTAGGGAGGGAGGGCACCCACTGATAGGAGGTGACAGGGGACCCCCTCAGCTGTCACCATCACAGAGCATCCTCTCTCTGGAGTTAACAAGTTCAGACAGCTGGCCTCGGGCATGTCACCACGCAGTCTAGCAACAGTCTCACGACCCTGCCCCCCACACCCTGCCCAGCCAGGGCCCAGGATGAGTCGGTCCTAGGTTCCCTTCAAATGGAGGGGGCCCAAGAGGACAAAGAATGTCCTCCTTCTGGGTGGTCCAGGGACCAGAGGGCTGGGCTGGAGAGGAGGCTCTGTGGACAGACATTTACTGGGTCCATACGCTAAGCCCTGGGGACGGAATGATGAGTGATGGCAAAACTGCCCCTGCATTTGGGGGACCCAGATGATAAACCGGTGATTATAACAGAGGCCAGCCAGTTAAAGCCCTGGGCGGGAGAGGCCAGGGAAGGCTTTCTGGAGGAGGTGGGGGTCTCCGCTGAGAGCTAGAAAGGAGATGGCCAGGAAAGTGGGGTGGGGGTAAGCATTCCAGGAGAGGGGACAGAGTATGAAAGGCTCAGAGGCAAAACTGTGAAGAACTGAAGGGTGCTCAGTGTGGCTGGAGGTGTGAGTTTGAGAAGAGGCAGGGGGGGATGGCCAAGGTGGGAGCTGGCAGTCGGCCGAAGAGCCCTCATTTCACCTGGGGACTGCGGGCGCCCGTGGGAGGGTTTCGACAGAGATGACACGGAGCAAGGCTGGTTTTGGAAAGTCTTTCCGGGCTGCTGCAGGTCATGTGGTGGGCTGCAGGGGTGGGCGTGGAAGCCCACCTGGGCTGTGGGAAAGGATCTGGAAGCTTCCATACGAGGCAGGGAGAGAGGGTGGTGGCTTGGACAGGAGCAGGAGCTGGACAAGCTCTGGGCTGGGCGGGGGAGGTCTCTGGCTGGGGAGGGGTGCCAGGCTGAGAAATAGGCCCAGGGAGATGGGAAGGTCAATTTTAAGTGCTCAAGTATGTGTCCCAAAGGTCACCTGAGAGAGGCATCCGAGAGGCCAGAATCTTCTCCCTGCTTGTCCCCTCCCTCACTATGTGTCCTTGGACAAGTACTTTCCCCTCTCTGGCCCTCAAGATTCCCACCTGTATCCTCCCTAGAAGGTGGCCTAGAATGGCCTCTGAGCCCGTCTGGAGTGGCTTCCCTTCCCTAAACCTCTCTCAGGGGCCCAGGTTGTCCCCTCCCCAGTGAGAGACTCCCTAGACCCAGCCTCTGGCCCTTACCATGTCTGGCTCCCATTTCCTCTGAATACCCACGGTCCAGAGTGGCACCTATAGGTCTGGGACTCCCTGAGGAAACGCCCATGGCCACGTCCACGCAGACTGGCCTGTGGTGTCCAGACACTCCCCACAGAGCTGAAGTGTCCGGTGTGCTACTCACGGAAGGGCCTAGCCGGGGATACCAGGGCCATGGAACCCATCCTACGGGGAGATTAAATATCTGAGCTGCCCCCCAGTAAGGTTTCTTGTCTGTCTGCCCCCACCCCAGACCAGGGTCCCCTAAAGGGAAAGCAGGAAGGAGTCTAACTCATACCCCAGGCAGGTGGCAGAGTGCTTGGTCACAGAATTGTGCAGTGAGCAAATGAAGGATGATGAGTGAGGGATAAATAAGTACAGAAAAAGTGCGGAATGAGCGCACCTGCCACCCTTTCCCGTTGGCCACTCCGTTCTGGCCACACTGGCCTCCTTCCCAGAGACAGAGCTCATTCCCACCATACAGTGTTTGCAGCTGCCTTTCCTTGTGCCTGGAGCACTGTTCCTGGAGATCTGGGCATCCCTCCCTGCCCAGCGTCTCTGCACGGAGAAGTCACCCAGACCTCCGGACTCTCCCCTGTGCTCTCTGCCTAGGCACACTATGTTACTTTCCTCTCTAACCATCGCCACGCCTGAGACAGCGTATTTGTACTTGCTTGTTTTTCTGTGGTCTGTCTCCTCCGTTAGACTGTGAGGTCCCTGAGGGTGGGGGGCTGTGCTGCCCTCCGCCGTCTGGCTCCGCGCCCAACACCTACATGTGTGGGATGAATAAATGGAGACACGGTACCCATAGGGCGCAAGGCAGCAGAGCAGGGCCCAGAGTCCCTCCGCAGAATGACCGGCTCTGTGTAGACGCTGGTCCTCACCCAGGGTTCCCACTGCAGGGAAGCTGTCCTCAAACAGTAATCTCATTTCTGAGCTCTTTTTGCTGAGGACAAGGAAACAGCAATTACAAGTCAGCAGCAGAACCCAGCCAGGATGGAAAAGGAACAGGAAAGCAACACTGCCCTCCAGCTGCCCTAGGGATTCTGAGTCAGTGCCGTGAGCACCACGGGGACCATGCTGGGACCCCCCAAGACTGAGATGGACCCTGTCCATCCCCAGGACATGTCACGACCCCGCAGGGGCTCCCAAGGCCCTTGGGTAAAGGCAGCCTCTTAGGCTTCAGCTCCTCAAATCCCAGAACTCCTGCCTCGCTGGCCAGCGTCTTCTAGATGCTCAGATATGCCAGGTCCCCTCCTACCCCAGGACATTTGCACCTGCCAGTCCCTCCGCCTGAAATGCTCTCTGCCTCATCTCACCGGCTTGATCCTTGCTCCTCCTCTTGGCCTCAGGGTCAGGATAATGTTGATTCCTAAGGAAGCCCTCCCTGCTGCTCCGTTCCTGATTTCATAGCACTTCTAACTCTCATTATTAGTTTCATGTCCTTCCTTCCTACTAGATTCCCAAGCCCAGAGGATAAGAATCCTACAGTTTCCGGCTCTGTCCCTGACACACACCCCAGGCAGGATATAGACCAGATGGTCCCAGAAGGTGTGGCGTGAAAGGACACGAGAGTGAGGGAGGGAGGACATCGGGCGGAGGGAGGAAGGGAGGATGGATAGAAAGTAGGAGGGACGTGAGGAGACAGAAGCTGGCTGCGAGGCCCAGACTCCACTGGCTTCCCTCTCCCGGCACGCTGGTGCTTTCAGTGGGTGAAGGCCAAGGGCAGGGAAGGAGCTGGCAGGCCCAAGGCGGGGAAGTGATCTACTAGTGCGCCTCGCCCTTCACGTGGCTTTATTTTGAAAACGTGAACTTTACAAATGTCAGGGAAAGGTGGGATTCTCAGCCTGGGACCGCTGAGAAGCCAATTAGCATTCCCGGTGCTGTGCTAATGGGGCTGTACCTGGGCTGTGGGAAATTTATGCTGCCTGCTGGGGCTGATGCAGAGGCCAAGGCGGGAGGGTCTGAAACACAACGCGGCAAGACTGCCGAATCTGTGCCTCCCACGAGGACCTGGGCCACTGTGGGGACGCCCGGAGGACAGGGAGGCAGGTAGGGTAACCCCCACGTGTGGTGGAGGCTACGGGGGTTGGGCAGGGTTAGAGGACCCCCAGGTGCTGCACCCTGGGAGGGGTCACCCCTCGGCCTCCCTCCAGGGGGCCAGGCCCTATCCCTGAGTGCGGGACTATGAAGGTCATTCTGATTCCTCTTCTCAGGGTCCAGTTAGGGAGAGACAAGAGGTTGCGGGTGTAGAGACCAAGGGTCAGGGAAGCAAGGTCGCTCAGCTGGGAGGGGCAGGCTGGACTTGAATTTGGTTCTCTTGGACTATCAGCAGCCTCGGTACCTGGCCTGCCCCCGCATCCCCCAGTTTCCGGGACAAACCTCATATGGGATGGTCTGCAGCATCAGGGTCTGGGCTCTTCCGCATCCGGACAACCCTCCAGGAGCACCTGGGGAGTACTGCGTGGGCCGCGGAGCACTGACGCACACTGTTCCCTCTGCCGGAACCAGCCTGCTCCACAGGGTATCGTCTGTGCCCAGCCCCAGCAGGGAAATTTCTCTCCTGGACGGACTACCCTTTCTTTGCAAATCACCCTTCATGCAATGCTGTGTCACGGGGGTGTGCTGGGCGCTGTTAGGCTTTCGTTCGGATCTGGATGTGGGTGAGTGTGTGGTATGTACAGTGTGCGTGTGTGTGGGGGTGCATGGTGCGTGTGTGTATATGGATGGTGGGTGGGGTGTGGTGCACGTGTGTGCATGTGACTCTGTGTTGCGGAGGGTAGGATGGGGTGACACCGAGGCCGGGAGCACTGGCGGGGTGCTGGGCCTGTCCTTGAGGGGCCCAGGAGGAAGCGCTCTAGGCCGTTGCCGTTGTGGGTGCAAGAGCCCACGTGGTCGCCCCAGGGAGGCTGCCGAGGCTCTGCCGGACGCGGGTCCCCAGGGCTCTCCAGCTGTCCTCCCACAGGCTGGGGTCCTGTCCCTCAGAAGACGCAGAGGCCTGGGACACCACTGGGGATCAGTGACGACCCTGGGGCCCGGCCTCTGATGCCTCCTGTTGTCCCCAGAACGGAGCTCTGCTGAGAGCAGGGACTCCGCCCACCCTAAGTGCCTGGGCAGCCGCGGCGCCTGGAGGGGCTGCCCGGCCCTGCGCCCCGAGCCGTGTGTGCCAGGCCTGCTCCATCCTCGGAGTGACCGCCACCCCCACTCTCAGAGGAGGAGGCCAGGCTGGGGGACGGCGGACTCACCCGGGCACCCGGGGCTCCGAGGGGCAGGTGCTTAATTTCGAGAACGTGGTTCAACTCCAAAGCAGAAGCGAGGCTTGGCCAACGGCACGGGGTTTCCGTGGGAGCACCAGGCCGGGGAGCACAGGTCATGAGTCTGCCGTGCTGTCCAGATGCAGAAAAACGAGGACACCGGGCCTCCCGGGTCCCCCCGGGCAAGCGGCGAGAGGCTCGGGCTCGGGTCCCGAGTAGGGATGCCATGGCCTGGCGGTTGGCA